>NC_143522.1:19009431-19356514 GCF_031878675.1 Megascapheus bottae
TTGATTTTAAATCAGCATAAGGATAACTTTTGACAGACACTCTCTGCCTCTGCCTCTGTCTGTCTGTCTGTCTCTCTCTCTCTCTCTCGAAATATATATATATATATATATATATGTGTGTGTGTATAATACAGAAACCAGAACCTTTTTTAGTACTTGAAGTTTTCTAATGGGAAGAACTGTTCACATATCTTTCTCAAATAATTTTTGCTGTGCTTTCAAACTGTACCATCCACTGTCTTCAAAATCCAACAAAACACATGAGGAGGGGAGAGGGGGAGACATTTGTTTTTAGTCAACATTCAACAGGTCTGCAAATGACCTTGCTGATTTTCCATTTCTTCCTTTTCTGGGAGGCTTCAAAAGAATGATTTTTCATATAGAGCATCCCAGAGGGCACTGGGCTACACCTGTCTTATTTAACCAACTGACGCATCACCAGCATAAATATATTTGAAAGAGGCCAACTGTGCCCAATGGCACTATTCTAATTATGATTCTGCCAGTATTTATATAACAAACTTTATTATTTAAAAAGTTTGGTAATGCTTTGAGAATTGTTTAGAGTCTAGTACTTAGGTAAATATAAGGTCCTATCGAAGACTAGGTAGAGAGATAGATACATACAAACATAAGTGATGAATTTTGATTGTAAAAAATGCTACATACAGTGCTGGAAATATTTAATTGAAGTTTTAATACATATTACCTTTGCATTTTACTTCATACCATAGCCATATATGCTTAAAAGTTTTGCATTGCATCCTCTGTCCAATCTTATTCATCATAAAAGATATACATATTGTTTCTGATATGTGGTGATCCAATACTATTTTGATATAGACCAATACCTATCTTAAATATTTTCTCAAATTTAATATGTCATCATTTTATAGTATCATCCCTTAACAACTTCCTTCTTGACTTAATCTCTGCTAATTCCTCAAAGTTCTTTGTAGGTTCATATCAACAACCTCAGCATTGTCAATTATGGAATGCTCATGTATGATGACCAAAATATATTGTATATTACATTTGTGGAACTAGTATTTGTTATTTTAGAGAACCAAATGGCTAGCTTGAGTGTCCTTAGATGCCATTGTCATAATTACCTTAAACAGATAATGCATTTCTGTACTTCTGATGATTCAGTTCATCATTACTTAATTTTTTCTTTCTCATTGTGTGGCAAAACACATAAAGCCTGTTTGAAATACAGAATTTTTATTAGAGTTTGCAGAAATCATCTTACATCATATTTTTATTTAAAGCAACCAAGGTTTGAGGCAATTGTGCAATTGATGTATGTTAATTATATGCATAAATCACCAGATTTGCACGTAGACACAATACTAAAACTAATGTTATATTTCACAGAGCACTGGGGACTCATTTTTGTAACAGATAGAAAACAAAGGCATTTTCCTGAGTTATATAAGTTGAAAACAGAACGAATAAAATCATCAGCACTTTAGACTTTATTCTCTAACAAGAAAGTCTTCAGAGACTAAAGAATAGTTCATAGGTCTGTCGATATCACTGTATACCAAAATTTTAAAGAAAATAAAGACATCTTTGCCCTTTAAAAGGAAGGTATTACTAGATATCATAGGAGTGAGTCTGAGAATAAAAGAAAAAATATGTAATAATGGAAAGGTTGTAGTACATGCTTACTGAAAATTTCCAAGCTATGATGATTAATGTTTTGACTTCATTATGAAGTCTGTGATCCTCTTTTAAACTAATTTACATTTTAAGTAGCCAGCTTAAGTAACGTATATAGAGCTCATCTTCATATACAAATAGTGTGAAATATATCAAAATCTTCCAGAGAGGCAGTAAGTAGGATTGCTCAAAATAAAATGAAAAGATAGATAATATTCTATTTGGGTTAGTGAAACCAGCAGCATGGTTCTGGACTACAAAAATTAGGTAATATGAGAAGCAAAGGTATTTGACAAGTACCTTTAGCTAACACTAAGTATTTCAAAAGCTATGGTTATAATCTGAATAATCTGGGAAGGGGCAACTACTTTGTTGGAATACGAAAATAAGGAGGATATAAGCCTCTTCAAATCCAAAGAATGACAGTAGAAGAATGGAGATGTTTACGAAGAAGCAAGTGGAAAAATTTAAGTAGAGGACCCTCTATCTACAACCTCAAAAATCTGAGGAGGTCATTGGTTAAGTTGAAAGAATCACTGAAGACAGATTCATTTAAATATATTGCATTTATTTCAGGAAGGAACCAGTGTTGGAGTTCTTGAGGTCACATAAAGGGAAAGAAATGTAATTACATAAGGGGAGCATTATCACACAAGGAAAGAGCTTAAAGTTTTCACTTCCAAGTTTTTAACATTCTTAAGGTCAGTAAATTAATTAATTTTATGTATCAATGGTGGACAACAGATGGATGTCCAGAGGTAGGCGATTACCATTCCTGGATTATTACTGGCTGCTTAACATCTATGTGGGGAGAAGGCAATCACTAGTTTCCATTTCTTTTCCTCCAAACCCATGAAGTTAACATCAGTATGATTCTAATGTCATCTCATGGTGATAATGAGTTTTTTAATCTATGAGAAAGATTTGCAGAACTAAAAATGTAATTTCATGACACAAGATTACATATTTAATATTAATATTAAAGACATTTCACACTAAATGTATTATGTAAAATAATCATAGATGTGTTTTGTCCAGATGTATCTTTATTTTAGTTTGCTTGCTTTTGTTTTATCATACCTGTGAGCTGTGGTTGTGGTAGGGCCAAAAAGCATTGTAGCCAGAAGAAAATAAAAATACTAAATATATAGCGGCATGGGGCATAAATACAGGTTAAATCTACAATGATTCATTATTAGGACAATAAATTTACAATTTTTGCCAAAATAGTACATTGTCTCTATTTGAAAAATATCAAATATTATAAATCATCTTATTTAAATGGTATTAAAATGTTCAAATACTTCAAGAGCAATTAAATTTTATTAGTGTGCATTTTCTTGTTTTAGATACAAACTTAATTGCTGTAATAATGAGAAAAATAACAGGGAACTCAAACAGAGGCACACTCATTATTTGTATTCTTTTTGCAAAATTTCATCCGGACTTGAAGTAGGCAGACTCTGTGTGTGTTGCATTACCCTCTTTAAAAAGATGCGCAGATCAGCACTGTGGCTATAGATTTTTTCATCAGATTTACATTTCCAACAATGGGAAATGGAAACACCCACTCTTTCATTTAAGAGCACAATGAAGCATTCCTAATATTACTTTCTACATAGCAATTGGCCAAATACTAGTCAGAGAGCTCATTAACTGAAATGAAAGACTGGAGATAGAGTCTTCGAATGAATAGTTGTAGACCTAGAGAGCATGCAGCCAACTTATTCCAAAAGGGAAAAAGCAGTGATGGATGTTGAGTATTGGCTAGCAGTATGTTCTGGCTAATAAACATGCTTATAAATAAATAAGGATTCCCTCATCTGTAATAATTAGTACACACCTAGGATTCTCCTAGCAGAGGAACACAATAGCTCAAAAGCTATGTAAATATGGTTATATAGGATGAGACTAAATGAAATGAACTCTAGAATATGGAAAAAAGACATTTATTTTGTGATTGTTATTTTTAATGCACTATATAAAGTTATTTATTTTCTTTTTCCCCCCTTATGGTTAATCTCATGTGGTTACTGTTTCTAACTTTGTTACCTGGTATAATGTATATGTTTATTTATTCATCTGAATTAAAAAAAGAAAAAAGGGAAACAAGATGATTGGGAGGGGTGAGGGGAGGGATTGGGAGGGAGATAAGAACATGAGAAGGGGTATTAATGTTCGGGAAGTAATACACCTACTACCTGATGAATGTAACTGTAACCCCCTCTATACATTATCCCAACAATAAAATACAAATAAAATATTATGAAAAGAAAAAAAAATAAATGCTACATGTTGAAGTGCATACATTAAAAAAATATAACAACAGGAAAAGGTAATACTTTAGCTTCTAATGAGCTCACCAACCCAGGATGTCCCTCAGCTGATGAGTGGAGCTCACCTAAAAAATATATATATACATATATATGTATATATATATGTATATGTATATATATATATATATATATAGAGAGAGAGAGAGAGAGAGAGAGAGAGAGAGAGAGAGAGAGAGAAGGCAGGCAAGCAGGTGATTAGGGAGGCATGAGAGAAAAGAGAGAAAGAAAGAGAAAGAATCATCTCAAGGAGCTTGGCAGTGGAGTCTATAGGATTCTTTAAATACAGAATCATGTCATCTGCAAAGAGGGATAGTTTCACTTCCTCTTTCCCTATTTGGATCCCCTTTATGCTTGGTTTTTGCCTTGTTGCTCTGGCTAGGAATTCTAATACTATGTTAAAGAAGAGTGGAGAGAGTAGGCATCCTTGTCTCGTTCCTGATTTTAGAGGGAATGGCTTAAGCTTTTCGCCATAAAGTATAATAGTAGTTGTGGGTTTGTGATACACAGCCTTTATTAAACTGAGCCATGTTCCATGGATTCCTAGTTTCTCCAGAGCTTTTAACATAAAGGGGTATAGGACCTTGTCAAATGCCTTTTCTGTGTCTATTGAGACAACCATGTGATTTTTGCCCTTGAACTGCAGAGCTTTTGTAGGGCAAAGGACCTAGCTAGTAAATTAATTAGGAAGCCTACAAAATGGGATAAGATCTTCACTAACCATACAATGGACAAAGGCCTCATATCTGAAATATATCAACAGCTCAAAAAATTGAATAACTCCAAAACTAATCTCCAAAGCAACAACCATCCCATTAAAAGATGGGCCAAAGACTTAAAGAGAGTCTTCTCTGAAGAAAAAATAAAAATGGCCTATAGACATATGAAGAAATGCTCGACATCTCTGGTCATAAAAGAAATGCAAATCAAAACAACACTAAGATTCCACCTCACTCCAGTTAGAATGGCCAGGATCAAGAAAACTAATAACAACAGATGTTGTAGGGGATGTGGCCAGGAGGGATCACTAAACTACACTGTTGGTGGGAGTGCAAACTCGTTCAACCACTATGGAAAGCAGTATGGCAGTTCCTCAAGACTAAACATAGAGCTCCCCTATGACCCAGCAATTCCACTACTAGGCATTTACCCAAGTGTCCAGAAACAAGGACATACTAAATCCACTAGCACAACAATGTTCATTGCAAATATATGGAACCAACCCAGGATGTCCCTCAGTTGATGAGTGGATCAACAAGATGTGGTATTTGTACACAGTGGAATTCTATGCTGCTGTCCGAAAGAACAACATCGCCCCAATTGTTAGGAAATGGAAAGACTTAGAAAAAATCATATAAAGTGAAGTAAGCCAGACTCAAAGGAACTTAGGCTCAATGGTTTCCCTCATTTGTCATAATCAGTAGAAATCTTGGGCTCTCCTAGCAGAGATTTGCAATAGAGCAAAACCTAGATACATAAGGCCATACAGTATGATGCTAAATGAAAGGACCTCTAGGATATAGAAACAAAAGCCATATAATGAGTGATTGTTGTCCTTAATATACTATGTTATTTCTCATCTCTTTTGCTGTCCCTTGGTTATCTCATAATGTTCCCGTATTTCACCTTGTTATCTGATATATTGTATATACGCATTTTTGGTTATTTGAAATTGGATAGAGAAGGGGGGAAAACAAGATGAGGGGTGGGAGTGGGGGGGAGGGAAATGGGGACCAAGACATGAGAAAGGGTATCAATGTATGTGAAGTAATGCACCTTGCGTATCTGGTGAATATAATGTAACCCTTCTATTAATTACAATAAAAATTATATATATATATATATATATAAAGAATACTGCCAGGCATCCAGCTAGCCCACCAACATTCAATCTGCTCCTGATTAGAACTTTCCTTTTCTTTGATGTCAGGATCTTTCTGATATTTCATAGCCAGGGAGTTAATATAATCATACAAATTGTCACTTTAAAGAAATGAAGGAAGAGAAAAGAGGGAAATGTCACAGTGATTCAAGCCAGTCTATGGGGAGTGTCTTGCCCATTCAGAAAAGCCAACCACAATTTGATAAACAGCCTAAAGGGAGGAGAAAAAGAGGAGTAGTAGGGGTAACATAAAACAAGATCCCAGAGACCCCCCAAACAGACAATCCCCACTGCTGATGCTCCTGAGTGGCCTTCACTTTCTTTTTGCTAAATAAACTTTTTGTTAACTTACTAAATTAAAAAAAAAGAAAGAGAAAGAGAAAGAATGGAAGGAAGGAAGGAAGGAAGGAAGGAAGGAAGGAAGGAAGGAAGGAAGGGAAAGGAAGAGAGAGAGAGTGAAAGAAAGAAAGACAGACAGAAAGAAAGAAAGAAAGAAAGAAAGAAAGAAAGAAAGAAAGAAAAAAAAAGAAAGTAGTTACTCTATGTCCAAGAAAAACAGCATGAAAAATAAGAGCTTTTGAGTTTGGGCTTTGTTTTGGCATTCAAAGACATGAGCAAAATTTCTCAAAATCAGAGGAAAAAAGAGGGCTCTAGCAAATAGTAGAGAAAAATATTTTAGAAAGAACAGAATTTATTCAAAGATTTATATATTAAGTCGTTTATATATTTTAAAAATGACGATTAACATTTGAAACTGTGTGATTTCAAAGTTTTAATTAAGGGATAATGTGAGGATTCATTCAGGATTGGATCGTTTAACAGAAACTTCCCTAATAATGGCACATCTATAAATATATTGAAAAATGAGATACAAATCAAATTGTATAGGATATGCCATAAGAAAATAGAGAGCAGCAGAAACCAAGGCCCTGTGAACAGGTCTGAAGAAAACTGGCCTAAGGAAAAATAAACCTTGAAGAAACACACCTAAAGGTTTTAAGTTCTACTATATAGACGGCATGGTTGCAGTTCTACAAAAGAAGCTTTCTGAATAGTTACCAGTAAGGTTTACCAACTATGACATTAATTGATGGGGGATGGTCCAAACTCTGAAAACTGACTTTTGGGTTTTGATAAGCCTTGATTGGTGGAAATTGGTAGGAAGATATCTAAACAATAGTAAAATTTGTTAGAGGGTGTCTGATAAATTTATCAGAGGACATCTTTCATTTGATGTCATCTATATCATTGGATAAAGAAAGTGTTACAGAGGAAAGTAGAATAAATCCAATTCAGGAAGAGAGATCATTTCCTCCTGTGTTGTTCTTCCTTGACATTCTATCAGGAAACCTAATGTAGTGCCAGCTAGCAAAAGAGCAGAGGTTAGAGAGTTAACTGCTATTGTCAGAAAGTGGAATTGGGAAAGGTAAATTTGCATTAAAAAGTAGCTGGAACAAAGCAAATCTTGCTTTCATTTTGGGAAAAATATACATTTTTTTTTACCACCGACTTTCACAGAGAGTGATAAGAAAATATTCTAAATTGTGTCAGAAACCAAAATATGGCTTTTGCTTTCAGCTCTGAATTTTTAAGCATTTGAAAATTGTCATAAACTATATTTGCAGGAAAAAAATAACATAAACACATGGTGCCATCAGAAAATAAAGGCATAGGACAAATCACCAGACTGATAGCTGGAAAAAAAAAAAGTTGCACCCGTGGTGATACAGACAGCCAACAGTTTTCTTGGAAGAGAAAATTCCAGAACTACAATTTGTAGGGACACTTACATGATAATGTTGCGGAATTGCAGGTAGCAGAATGAAGGTGAATCCAGGAACATGAAAACCCTGGGAATTTCGGTCTTCTGTGGGCGGAGTTTGGTGAATTTACATTAAGAACTTCCACACTTCTTATTCTGAGAATGCGAGAGGCTTTCCTAATAGGTTTGGGTAGAAGGGAAAGAGAGAGAGATTGTGATACCAATCATGATAGGATACATCTAGAATCTTCTTATGACAAAATTCTAATCTCTAGAAAAAGATGCTGCCAGCACCAAAGGTTAAAAAAATACATCGAAAAATACAAGAAAGAAATTTTACAAATCAAAGGCATCCGCGATGAAATCATCGAAGAGCATTGTGTTTAGACTGAACATGGCTTTTGTCAACTTAAATATAACACAGTGGAAACTATCAAATGGTCAGGACTAAGAGTAAAATAGAAAGAATTGAAAAACATAAAAACTAAAAAGAACACCCACAAAAACAAGAATCAGAGAAGAATAGTTGAAAATTGTGTTATGAAAAGAAGCAAAAATAAAATGAGATTTGAGGGCCATATATAAGAAAGGCTTCTGGAGCTCAGGATGGACTTCAGAGGCCAAAAACCTGCTCAGCCTGTAAAAGACCCTTCATATTTTCTTAATCGTTTTACCTTATGCTTAACATTACTTTTGTGTTTACAATCTGGAATTTCAATTATCTACTGACCTGAGTTCTGAGTAATGCCATCTTGTCTATGTTGTAAATCATAAATCTTTATGCATGTTATAAAGCATGCTTGTCTATATGTTCTTGAGAAATCAAAGGGTCTAAGTGGCTTATGTGTTTGCTATTAAGAACAGATTTAAAGTCTGTTAAATCATATTTGACATATGTCATTGCTCTCATTGTTGAACATGCTGTCAATTAGCTTTAAAAAAATCCCATGAACTGGAGCTTATAGCTTTCTGTTATCAAATACCCTTCCTCTTGCCTTGGTACAGTACTTTCTCAGCCTCTGCTTGCTATGTTTTGATTCAAAAGTTATGTGCCCTGATCTTTACTCATGTTTCCTGAATTAAAATGATAAGCACAAGATCTTTTGACTTGTTTTCCTTGAGACCTTCAAAAAATTCCTGTTTAATCTGCACTGATGTTTGTCAAGTTCTCTAAATTCCTTTCATCTGCTGTATAAAATGATGAACAGGGTAGGGACAATGAAACAGAATCAGATTGAGATCCTAGGAAAACATTGTCCCCAATAGCTTCCATTTTTTGTCATTTCCTTTCAGATTCAAGGACATGATATCATTATATTTACGGAGGGTGAGCTACAACCCTTTTATTCCATTGTTTTTTTTCTTAAATGTCATAAACTAAATTTTTGTTATAATTTTATCTTAAAGAATATACACTCAAGGGTTGGGAGTTTGGCTTAGTGGTTAAAGTGCTTGCCTAGCATGCACAAAGACTCGGGTTCTATTCCTTGGTACCACATACATAGAAAAAAGCTGGAAGTGGTGCTGAGGCTCAAGTGGTAGAGCTGAAGCCTTGAGTAAATTCAGGAAGAGTGCTCAGGCCAGGCCCAGAGTACAAGCCCAAGACTGGCAAAAAAAGTAATAATAATATACACTCAAGATTAATATTCAGTTCAGAAAGTTTCACCTACAAGAAAGCCTAACCTGGGCTTTTGTTCCTCTCATGTTTCCAGATTTCACTGGGCATATTTCTTCTAGACTGTGATGTGAGCTTCCGAGTATCTACTTAGGGTGCTATCTCTAACTCTAAAACGTGAGTTCTTACAGACCTTAGAATTATCTTCTATGAACTTCACTCCATCCCAGCATATCCCCAATATTAAAGTGCAGTATCTGGCTGTGCACAACTCCTTTTCTTTCTGGGTTTTTTTTTTATATACATCTTCCTGGTGGTTTGCTATCAATATTTTAGTACCTGCCATTCGGGTGACTATACTCCTTTGACATTGATTCCTTTAATTTCTTCCTCCAGGCCATTTAAACTTGAAACAATTTTGCAATTATGAAGACAAGAAGCCATGTAAAGCACTAGTGTTATTCGTTGGTGACTGTTCCTAAGTGTCTGCCTGCAATCTTCATTTCTACTTCTTTGATACAGTTATTGAACTTTTTTTATTCTTCTATCATGATTAAATTTTTCCTCCAGCTAAACACAACAAATGTTGCCTACACTCAAGAAAATGTACATAATACTATAACAAGGATAGATTCGACTATAGAGACATCTGAAGCATCCATAATTTTGAAGTCTCATTGTTAGAATGTGTTATAAATATATAATCAAGTAGAAGGTTGTACATGAGCACACAGGCACCAATGAATAATTTAAACAGTCAGAAATCATATCTATCAGTTATAAATCTTACAAAGCTAAAAATTTAATAAAAATCAGAAATTTCAATAGCAGTGATTTTCCTCAGTGATTTTGATTTTTAATATTTCCTTTGATGTGCCTTTTTTAGCTCTCCTCCTATTTTATAGTCTCATGTTTTGACAGCAATTTTGATATTCTATCTGAAATGAGAGCAGAGATAATTCAGTTTATCATGCAGCATCATGATTGAATTTTTTATTATTATTGATCATGTAGACAAGTTTGTATCAGCTTCACATTTCATGTGATAATTTTCTCTTCTTAAATAGATACTCAACAATAAAAAAATCCTATTTGTTTCTTCTATTTGAAACTCATCTCTTTCTCATAATAAATTATGGCTTTTGCTAAAATATAGAAATGTTCTGTTACAGTTCCTCTCAATATCAGATTGAAATGCCTTTCTGTTTCATTATTAATGATATTCACTTGCACTTCATATTTCATTCAGTTTATCTGAATTTTTTCCAGTTTTTAAATAAAAGTAAGATGCTAAAACTACGAGCACAACACAAAGTCCAAAAAAGAAAGCCAACATTTATTTCTAATTCTAATGAAATGAATTGAAACATCTCTCCCCTGGTAAAGAGTCTCTTAGACTTTCTTCCTTAGTCTAGCTTTAATTCACAATTCTCAGATCTCAGCCTCATGAATAGCTAGAATTACAGATGATGAGCCTCCAGTTTCCAGCATTTAATAGAAAAGAATTTCTATTTTGATTGGCCAACACTGAAAATCAAAACATCCAATAAAATTGTACAGATTAGAGAACTGAAAGTATTTTACCTAAATAAAGACATTTACCTAATAGAGACATTTCTTTTTATTAGGCATGCAGTGACAAACACCTTGACATATCTTCTTTTGCAATATGAACGAAGTATGAGTCAACATACATATATGCGGTGACCAATAGCTATCATTCCCAAACATGTGGATTCAACATACATTCAGATCTCCTTTCTTTTTTACTAATTCCCAACTTACCCATGACCTGTTTAATAGTACCTGATATGAGAGAATTGCTACCAAGCGGGGCTTAGGCTGGTAGTTGCTGAGGTCCCAACAAGTTGCCATGAAATTGTCTTAACTTTCCAATATAACAAAAGCATAAGCCAGTCACATGCTGATAGCCTGCTCTATGACACAATTGGGGGAAGAGCCAAGTCAAATCCCCCTGATATCACATTGGTCCTGAAATCATGATGTATACAATATGAAAATGTAGAATGCAGTGGTTTAGCATGTCTAAAGGCCTAGGCTCAATTTTCAGCATTAAAAGGAAATAGCAAAGAGTTTAAATAAATAAACAAATAAAATATAAATAAATATATAAATGAATAGGGCCCAGACTGCCACACATTGAAAGAGAAAATAGTGGCAGCTGGAAGTCAAAGAAACAGTCACACTGTCCTTTTATGTATAAAGTCAGTGCATCTGGGGTTTTCTCTTGGAGTGGGGGGAGGAAGGAGGTGTCATATATTTCATCAGCAGGGATTTCTTCTCTATAAGCAAGTAGTTCTCTGTGTGATGATCAGGACACCATCCTGCCCCTACTTTAGCCGCCCAGTCCAGCTTCATTATTCATAAGAATTCACACACTCCAAAGAATGTGGTGTGCTCTAGGAGACAAGTGGGTATCAGCAAACCCGCCTGGCATCTTCAGCTGCTTCATCTATCTTCATTTTCCTGGAGACTGACACATTGAAGAATTAAGTGCCTTGATTCCAATTGTTTCTCCAAGGCATTGAAAAGACACCAGGGTAACAGATTTCCAATCAAATCTTGGGTAAATGGCGGTTGAATTAGAAAGTGAATGATAAGGTAAGCAAATGTAGCTATGTTATTCAATGAATGCTATGTTGAAAATAAACTTGTGGGTGGAAATGAGAGGGGAAAACTGGGAGAAATCAAGGGAAGGGGTGACATTCTTTGAAAAAATGTACTCATTATCTGACTTACATAAATGTAACCCCTCTGTATATCACCTTTATAATAACAACAAAAGCTATTCCAAAAGTCAAAAAAATTAAGTAAATGATACATTTATCTGTTTATTTTCCAGGTCCTCACTGAGTACTTCATACCTTTTCCAGCTCACTACTTCTTTGTCTATAGAAATTGTAGTTAAGATTTGCTGTAAAATTAGGTTATTCAAGTTATCAGATTTGCTATACAACCAATCTGGACATGGAAAATGTTTATAATGTTAAATAATTGATTTTAGGGACACTGAAGCAATTCATCTTCTTTATGACATGTAATAAATTCAATAGTATGCATTGACCTATAGGTATATATGCATGGGTATGATCACAAAATAGATACAAAATTAGGAATGGCTCCTTACCTTACGTAGAATTCAATGATGTGACAACATAAAATGTTATGATTAGACAACCAGCAAGTAATGTGGTGGGAACTATAAGATCTCATTTTTCTCCTGTATTGAATGGTAGAAGAGAGTTTACAGGAAAGAGGATGGAGAAACTGTTAATAAATAGTTAAACCATAGTTTTAAGGTTCTGTTAAGTAGGCATAGTTTCCTGTACTCTCTCCTCAGAGTTCACATATTATTTTTTTTAAGAGAGTCAAGTTCTATAGAGGAATTTGAGTTTGAGATATGAAATGCAACTGACAAGATGAGCTACTTTTTGTGCTCACCCAGTATCAAATGGCTGGTAGCAAAGGATTTCTAACTGGATTCTTGAAGCTTCTCCCAAAAAACACAGTCACAACATTGTTATATAAAAACTTCTTTCCTGAATGTATCCTGGCCTTCAGTGACTTCAAAACTACTTTAGCCAATATTCCTCAACATAATAAAATATTATTATATAAGTGGATATGTGTAAGATTAAAAGTAGAAAATAATTCATAAATTAATTTCTGAAGAATTTCTAACCCAGCTCTTAGTAGTAACATTATTTTAATGACACAATAACAAAATGTGAGATTTTTTTCTGTGGCAATACACAGATATAATGTGTGTTATATTCCTTTCTTGCCCTAGAACATGAGCAGAAATGGAAAATCATTTTAAATTCTGCCATTCATCTGTAAATCAAACTTAATTCCAGCTTTTAATTTCCTCACATGCTTCCAAAATTATGATCGGATAAATTCATTAGAATTTTAAAGTACTTAACTATAAGTGAAATACAAAATATTGTCTTGAATGTTTCTTTCTTATCCTGTAATATTTTCTCTGACATATGATTAAATTTAATTTCCAATCTCTTTTTACCTAATTGCTGTATCCAGAAGTCCTACTCACCCACAGCACAACTAATCTATAAATAATGGTATTTGTGTGAGCTAAATCACATCTTTATATGGAATCTTCCTTTGTCTCCTGTTGACCTTACCTTGGCCACCCACAATATCTACCCAATTCCAGAAATCTCCTACTCACTTAAGCTGCATCCTGAAGGCAAAACTCATGGGAGAGTAGCACCCTGAAGAATCATTCCAATATGAATCTCAAACAATTTTACACATTTTAATTTATTCTTGGAGAGACACAAAGAAAGAAAGCTGTTGCCTTTCTTTCAATGCAAAGATGTTCAAGTAGATTTTTATATGTTTACCTCACACATATCAAAACAAACATGAGTCCAAAATTACTCTTCATATAAGTGATCATAAAACCCCCTAACCAGTTTATAGCTATTGCAGTTAAATCATCCATTCTCACAAATTTATACTTTATTGAAATTATTGTGTGAATACTGGCTAGAAAGTTAACAAACACACTGAAGTATAAATCTGCTTATGATTGAAGACTTAATAAATGATTTTACATCTGCCTTACAGGCTAAAGTTCAAAAAGATTTTTTCCCATTAAAAATAAGAAAGAATATAAAAACCTATAAACAGAAATAAAATGTGTTACAAGTGCATTTGGCTTATCCCATCTCAGAATTCATACCATGAAACCTATTTTCCAATAAGATAAAACTAAACTAAATTCAATTTTTTGCCAAAATTCTAATTTATAATGGATTAAATATCCTGTACGTTTTACCCTAGGCCATCAGAAATTTTATTGGACATACGTGAATATACCCTTAAGAAAATTAGAATGTGAATGCTAATATCACAAATATAGGACAGGATGGTTTGCTTTGATAAAATAGCTTTCCTTGTCAACTTGCATGCAAGGACTAAAGCATCTGAAATCCAATTTATTTTCAAAGATAAGTGTCTTCAGGAAGTGACCCACCCAAAACCAACTTCTCTACTTTCCCACAGTTCACATTAAAATATTTTTAATGCTAAGGAAAAGGAAAATACCTTGCTGTATTTTCAATTATAATTGAAAGAACATTTTAAAGGGAAACTCAATTTTTTTTGCTAAATGGTTCCTACATACACAGACAATGTACACATCAAATGTGTATGAGTGGACAACTAATCCAAACTCACAGTCTTATCATGGTCATTGTGTGGTCAGTTGTCCATAATATGCAGCCACTCACATGCAAAACACCCCTGCCATAGAAGAACAAACCAGATCAGCTAATCTGACCTTCAAGAAGGTTACACTGAGTAAAATGCACTATCTGGACTTAATAACTTGTCCCTAATAATCTGAGAATTTAATTAAAATAGTCAGCAAGAAATATGGCTCAGTGGTTAAATCACTTAGATGGCATCCATGATGACTTGGGTTCAACCATAAGCTCAACAAATATATAAAAGAATATATATAAAAATATCTTGTTTAAGAAACAAATATAAAATCATATATTCCATGGCTATGCACATATTCCGAGTTGTGAGAACACTTTTACACATTTTTTTGAACATTTCATCACTCCCACCTCTTCCAACCAAAATCCTGCACCCATTAATAGGCTCAATGAAAAAATAAATATTTTAAAGGTTTTTGTATAGTCTTTACCCTTTACCATTCAGTTAGGGAGAGAAACCAATATATACTCTACAATATTAAGAGGAATTAGAGAAAGAGAAAGAGGTATGTTCAAGAATGTTCAGGGAGCTTGGGGGGTGCGATGGCTCACGCCTGTAATCCTAGAGACTCAGGAAGCTGAGATCTGAGGATCAGGGTTGAAAGCCAGCGCAGGCACTAAAGACATGAGACTGTTATCTCCAATTAATCTCTACAAAACCAATAGTGGAGCTGTGGCTGAATGGTAGGGCGGTAGCCTTGAGCTGAAGTGCTCAGGGACAACGCCCAGGTCCAGAGTTTGCCCCTTGGCCCCCCAAAAAACAAAGAAAAAAGAAAATTATTATATCCATGTATATGTTGATGACTTTTCTTTGAATAAGCACAAATGGTGAGTTATCACATTAGTGATACCACCTTGTACCTTATTTCTCTCCCGTGTGAAATGGAAATAGCAATAAGAGCAACTCTATAACATCCTAAGGGAGTTAAAATGAAAATGACAAAAGTAGACTGTGGAATTCCTAGTCTTTGTGCCATATACCTTTTTCCAGGTAGTTACTTGTCCATAGTCTGAGAAATGTCATTGTCCTCGGACTTCAGTTATAACACAGAAAGCTTGAGGAAAGAGCCATAGGGAGATATGTGAAATGATTCAAATTTTGTTTTATATTATGTCATTCAGAGTACAAATATATGAAAACACAAAAATACTTTTAGAATGCCGTCAATTTCAATTTATAATATTACTTAGTGGTATATAAATGCAGACTTTTAAAACCAGAAACAACAACTCATTATGCATGTAAATTCCATGTTTGGAAAGCAGTACATAAGTTCCTCAAACATAGAACTTCCCTATGTCCCAGCAGTCTCATTCTGGGCATTTATCCAATTGATTACAAACCAGGTTATACTAAAGCCACCAACACAACCATGTTCATCGCAGCATTATTTACATAGCCAAGACATGGCATCACTGCAGATGCTCCTCAGTTGGCAAAATGATTAAGATTCTAGGCTTTCATAAGAAAGAATATTATTGCCCCATTCATAAGGAAGTGTGGGAAAGCCTTGGAAAAAATTACACTAAAAAAACCTAGCTTGCATGGTTTCCTTCCTTTGTAATAATTAGAATGTACCTTTATATTTACAAGTAAACACAATGAATAATGAAACAGAAATAATCACACCTGGACATGATTATTTAAACAGTCTAAACAGTCACATAGTGAGAACAAAAGAGGATCTTCCAAGGAGAGGATCACAAGGGCATAAGAGCTATGTAGATACCCTATATAATGATACTTATCTAAATGCATTCCAAGAAATGGAAGCAAGAATTTTTTTGTTTTTATTGCAATATTTCCAGTTCTATTTTTTCTTTCTTTCTTTCCCTTTTTGTTTTTTTTTCATTCCCTCCCGTTACTGTTTTTGATTTATGTACTCTTCCTTGTAAATAAATTTCACCAATTTGGAGAAGGGAAACACAAAGATGGGACAAAGAGTGGACCAATTCAATCATCAAATCCACTAGACAGTGATGTGGGAAATGAACTATACAACTTGTGGGTAGGGAGAAAACCGGGAGAGAATGAGGGACGGGATGACACTATTCAAAAGGAAGCATACTAATTATTTTACTTATGTACATCACCTTTACAATAAAATTTTAAAATGAATAATTAAGCCTGTATTTACTCACCTTGTTGATCAGAAATCCCATTGTCATAACCATGTATAAGCGGTTCAGATGAACTATGATAGGCAAGATGTCAGTTACTGATGTTAAGTTTGTGTTTGTCTGTTTTAATGTTACATCCCTCTATGTGTGGGAGCCAGAAAATGAATATAAGCAAGTTCTCCCCCACAGCAGACAGGATACTTTATGCAGCCCCTCCCCTCACACCAGCATGAACTCACTGAACTTCAGTTGAACCTCCTTGCATAGCCAAGTATTTTTTCATGCAATCTATTTTAGTGAAACCTAATTTGTATTCTATTTCATGATCTTGTCATTTAACACAAACCTATTAAGATAGGTTTTAGGGTAGCTGCTAATCTCCAGCTGAAATGGCATCCATCTTTCCTACCTAGGAAAGACTGTCTGCTCCTGGAACAAATATGTAGGAGAAGCAAAGTGATAAGTGACTTTATGAACAGAAATCCTAGTACTCAGAGCTCTTGGGTTAGATTATTTGTTACATTTTCTTGCAGAGATACTAATATATTGTTGAACTTTGTGAATCTTTTTTCTTTTTTTTCTGGGAAATCTATTATGAAATGTTTTATCTTGTCCAGGAAACAGTGGTTTTATTTAACCTTCTATTAGAACATTTTGGTACACATGATCTGGCTGTGATAGATTATATTTGAGGGTGACTTCCTACTGAAATAAGAGGGCATTATGCCTATACATAATTTTTATTTTAAAAAATTCTTTGCATGCCAAAATACAGCCTTCTATTAAGTCAATTGTAGGAAAGATAAATCTTAGCAGAGCAATTATTTCTTAAAGTTCAGATGACCACACATAAATTCTTTAGTTGGATTCAGCACATTTTTTAGTTATCTGGTAGGAACATTAAGTCCTTCAATGTGGACAAACTCTTTTTGAGGGTAAAAGGAGTGCTTTCCTTTCTCTTGAAATGTATTTCAAAAGTAGATTGTTTGGATAGGCTTCTGAAAGAGTTGCCACTTGTTTCCAAAGTTATTTCTGGAAATATAACTCTTAATTAAATATAAATTACATCAAATAAAATTACTCTGTACAAAACATAAAAAATAGGATTTGGTTTAACTAGTAGAATAAGAGAATTCTTAAGCAAACTCCATTTGCTGAATAAAAAATTGTCTACACTAGAACCAATGAAAGGCAGGACCCAATTCTCTTTGGAATTTTCAAGCTTTCAGGGTGAATACAAGTAATAGCATACTTTTATTAAGCACCTAATGGTAGCACATATATATATATATATATATATACACATATATATATACTGAACAGTGTTTTTATAAGGTAGAACTTTGTACTGATAAAAAAATTTATTGAACACTTAGTATGTAACAAGCAATAGATGATTGATAGACATAGAGATATACAGATAGATATAGATCAATTAGACAAGAAATGCTTCTTATTTTTGTAGTCTATAACTTCCTTCCCTTTTAATTCCAAGACTGGGTATTGTAACTTCCTTCCTTTTTAATTCTAAGACTGAGTATTGGTATATACTAGTCACACACTATAACTTAGTTAAGTGCCAGGCCTTTTTTTGTATTGTTTTCTTTTATTTTGTTATTTCCTTATATTCTCAAGACATGGTCTTATTGTTTGGTTCTAGTTCATCCTAAATTTGTAATCAATCTGCTTCCATCTCTCAAGTGGTTCAGACGATTATTACCCTGTGCCAGGATTAGAAAATAAACTTTTTAGTTCTCTAAGAGACAGTCAGCTCTTTTATTGTAGGATACAGGAAAGAAAAAATTATTTTTGTAGTTATGTGGAAGCACAAGTATGATTCAAAGAATGACTTGGATTTGGGAAGGTAGACATGAGCAGGACAAAATCAAGATTTAACTTTTGTCATGCAGTGTAAAGTGTGACTGTGGTTATGGAGAATTTGTGAGGATGGAAAGTTTTTGGCAAAAATATAGAAGGTCATATTTACTATTCTCAAAGTACACCAAATGAATAATTCCAGCAATGGCTATATATACATGTATTAAAATAATAAGACAGAGCTAATTTAGTGTATTTATAGTCTCATTAAAATTAAAAGAAAAGGAAAAATGTATGTCAAATAAATGCAGAACATTCATAGCAGTTGCCAACCAGGAATTACAGCTTGAAATTTTCCACTTGCATTCACAATGGAGGAGTCTGGAATTTACTAGAGCAGAAGGCACATAAAAGTGAAATAAGATTATTCTCCCACCATATCCTAATAAACCCTTTTCCAAAAGGATCAAGTATATAGAAGTACAGTTTTCCTATTCAAGATTTGTAGATATTAGATACCCATAATCAATGGGGCCACAGCTGACACACATATTTTCCCAGTTCATTATCTCTTGAGGTCACAAAATATTCAGAATTGAGTACTATATAAATAAAAAGAAATAGTTTACTTAGCTCCAAGATCTAGAAAAATCAGAAGCTTTTTGTCAACATCTGATGAGTAGCTCTTTTGGTAACTTCAAGGCAGATGGTGCCACAGTAGTGTTGCTGAGAATTTCTCATGACAGAAGAAACCAGAAAGAATTGGGAGTCAAAGTTCCTTTTACAATTGGTCTCAAGAGAATCATCTAGGTCCTGCAAAATCACATTCATTCTCTCAAAGGTGGTATAAAGTTTCAGTACTACCATACCAGGAACTGCTTTTATAGCAAAGAAAATTGGGGAGACACTTCTAGATCATAGGCTAAGTTATCAGTGAGCAGACCTCATGTTTGGATATCAAAACAAGTTCATATAAGACAGGTTTTCTTAGCTATTATGTATTTTCCACTGAACCTTAGCATGGTTGGGACTCTTTACTTTTTACTAGACTCTTACTGTTTTATTTTTTTAATGTCTTATTAAAATCTTTTTTTCTGAATAACTGCCCTAGGGAAGACTTGCAGGTAAGAAGAGATATATCATTTTATACTGCAATATTGTGATACAGGGGTTGAAGGGTTCCCATCCATAATTTGCACTTATTTTTCAAGAGTTGAAAGTTTCATGAGGCTACGCATTGTTGTATAACTTCCAATGTCAATGCTATGATAACTATTATAATTGCTATTATTGTAATTATATGGGTCTCCTTGCAGCAAGAAATGAGTTTTTGAGTGATGGAAATTACTTTATAACCTAATAGGCCAAAAGTCATTTCACTCTATCTATCTAAATTCCTTAACACTGAAGGGCAACACTAAGTGGTTTGGTAGAATCTCTTAATCCAGAAAAGTTTTCCAATAAACTGTTGATATGAAGGTATTCTTGATGATTCTTTGATTGCCATAGAACAGTTGTCCTTGGTTTGCATATTTTTATTAGTATTACTTTCACTTGCATTATAAGCAAGGACATACATACAAAACCAACACAAACATGAATCACTAAGCCACAAAATGAAATACCACACTTGTGGATTTCTTGGATTATTACTTCCAAATGACCTTTGAGAGACTAAATTTTAGACTAAACACATTCATCCCACAACTATATTGTTTGGGGATCCAGCTTAAGGAAAGCAGAAGAATACTCTAAAACACCTAGCCATAAATAAAACACACATGAGAGCAGGATCTGTACATCAAGTTTTTTTTTTTATTTGCCGATAGGTGGGACTGAAGTCAGGGTCTGAGCACTGTCCTTGGGCTTTCTCAAGGCTAAAATTCTACCACTTGAGCCACAGTACCACTTACAGCTTTTTTCTTTATATATGGTACTGAGGTATCAAACCCAGGTCTTCATGCATGATAGGCAAGCACTCTTACCACTAGGCCAAATTCCTGGCCCCATCAAGTTTTATATAATGTCATCTGATATTCCTGTTAGTCTCATTGAATATATGCATCCTTATAAACTCATAAAATATTTAAGAAAATGAGGGCCTGGTTGACAAAGAAATCACAGCATCACAAAAGAGTATTTCAATTTATCTTGTTAAAAGAATGTCTATTTAAAAAAAAATCTAATCATGCTCCTCAGTTGATGAGTGAGTCAACAAGATGTGGTATTTATGCACAATGGAATTCTATGCTGCTGTCAGAAAGAATAACACCGCCCCATTTGTAAGGAAATGGAAAGACTTAGAAAAAATCATATTAAGTGAAGTAAGCCAGACTCAAAGGAACATAGGCTCAATAGTTTCCCTCATTTGTCATAATCAGTAGAAACCTTGGGCTCTCCTAGCAGAGATTTACAATAGAACAAAACCTAGATACATAAGGCCATATAGTATAATGCTAAATGAAAGGTCCTCCAGGATATAGAAACATAAGCCATATAATGAATGATTGTTGTCCTTAATGTACAATGTTATCTCTCATCTCTTTTTCTGTCCCTTGGTTATCCCATATGGTTACAATATTTCACCTGGTTATCTGATATATTGTATATATGCTTATTTGTTTATTTGAAATTGGATAGGGAAGGGGGAAAACAAGATGGGGTGGGGGTGGGAGCAGGGAAATGGGGACCAGGACATGAGAAAGGGTATCAATGTTTGTGAAGTAATGCACCTTCTATCTGGTGAATATAATGCAACCTTTCTATTAATTACAATAAATATATAAGGCAAAAATCTAATCATTGAAGAAGTAACTGGAAAGAACTTTACATTGATATTAACACAATGAAAGTGGCCACTGCTGTATTAAAATAAAATAATATTGATACAGACCTCTTGTCATCTTATATCAAACTCCACTTGTATTAAACTCCAATTCTCATTATTTCCAGAGCCAACTGATTCTTCCTTTTTCTCTTTATTTTCACTGCTGTCTTCTAATTTTAATTTCTAGATTGCCTTGGCATTTTCTTTCTTTCATATGTCAGAAGGCATTTATTTAGAAATGCACTAGAATGCATTATGTCTACATCTTCCCTTCCTTTCTCATCTCCATTCTTCCCCTCCCCTACCTCCTTTTCATTTTTTATCCCTTCCCTTTTTTTCTCTTCATTTCATTTTCCTTTTCTTTTTGCAACCTTGAGGAGTCAACTCCAAAGGACTAATACATGTGCCAGAACAGCACAAGATGACAATACTTTCTTGGGAACATGTTACCCTGGGTGAGTCAATTCAACGCTGGAAGGAAACCCAACTATTAGTACTACTGGGTTTGAAAGGCAATGAAGAGACAAATACAATATGGTGGTGCTTTCTCTTCCTTTTCTCTAGTCATACAAAATTAGAGGTATGAAATGATGCTAACTTCACTGCAACAGTCACGTTAGTTTTTAACAACTCTTTTCCATCAATGAGAGTTTTGTAAACTCCAATCAATCTGAAAAACAAACAATACAAAATTTTTCATTCAATGGTAATTAAGCCATAAAATCCAACCTTCTTTTACTTTTTAACTGCCTCTTCTGCAAGGTAATTCAATCTCTCACAGTTTACTGCTTTGAATAGCTCCCACACCATCTAGTATTTTTTAAAGCCACTATTGAATACACGCACCATTGAACAAAGTTATATTAATTTGCATGTGGTGCACACTGTTTGTTCCAGGTAAACTCTCCAGTTGTGATGAGAAGTTGAAGAGAAGTTCAAGGCAATCTTTGGTACATTCCTTCTGCCAGGTGATTCTTCTTTGACCAGAAACTCAATGTTGCATTGACTTCCGTGTGTCTTTTCAGAGTGATTCTCCAAACTCCAAACATTTAATGGTTAGCCACTAATTCAACTAACTCTGCCAGTTCTAATAAGTATCACAGGCTTCAAGAGTCCTAAACAAACCCTTGTCATCAATTTAATTTTGCTTTCATTTCTTACATTCATCTGTCTAGGACATTTGATTGTTTTTTTTTTCAAACTTTTTCTACTTTGAAATTAATTTATTTTCAGAAACTCTATCAGATTACTACTGTGTTTGTTTGGATTTAAGAGATTTTGCCATGGGTTAGGACGTGTCAGTCAAGGTTTAGAAACATAGAAGTGATTACCTTATCAAGCTCAGAGATTCTGAGTAAAATTTGATAATGTTTCCAGATTTGAGTTTCTTTCATCTCATTTATGAACCATGTATTTTAGAAAAAAAACTCAAATATAAAATGAATAACCACGATGGATAATAGCTGAAGTCTTTCTTATTCTTTTTTCTTGAGGATACCTCTATATAAATATAAAGTTGATGTGTTTTACTAGAGCACTGGACTGATGAATGGAAGTTCTGATTAAAGGGACCATACTGTGATGTTGGATGTAAGAGTCGTGGTGTACAATGAAGAAATAATGTTTTTCTTTTGTACATGATTTTGAAATTACACATTAAATCCCCAGAGTAACGCTGTAATCATGGAGGAAACCAGTTTGTCTTCCATTCAACCTTTCTGTATAGTTCTCTGAAAGAGAACACCAAGATTCTTTGCTATCATAGCACATACCTAATAAGCTTGTGATTTAAACTGTATTTCCTTTACATGCACGTCCTACTTCCTTTATGCCCATACTTCCTAAATTCCATGTCTGTTCCCAAGTTACACATATCCTGTCTACTTTAAACTCGTTATTGAGCTGTCATTCATTTTGATGTCTTTCCTTTGTATTGCCAATTGCACATTTCATTGACAGCCCATGTCCCTTCTCACATGTGGCCTATTCTACAGACAGTTTGGGGAGATCTTCTGTCTGTCTCACTGATGTACCTGCTCCTCAAATGCGAGGATTCAATTCACTTGGAAAGTGCAAAAGTTATCTTGGGTTCTAGAAATAAATTTGATGCAACTAGCTAAAGACTTTTCTAGCACTAAGAATCTTTACTATAACTTTTTAAAACTAGACTTAATTAAGCTCAAGACATTTTTAAGTGTATTTAAAATGTAATGAAATAGATTATTGCAAACTGAAGATTAATATCAATACAATATAATTTAAGTTAAAATAATAATAATATTTATTATATCAACAACAATAATTACTCTTAGAAACAAATTTCCCAAAGTAGGCAGCATTTTCTATATGCTTTAAATTTGCTATCAATATTTGAAAATGACAATGTATATAAATATATAAGTACATATATGAATATGTTATATACATATAGTATATACATATAAAATTTATGTGGATATCTATATATATGTGGATATATAATATATATATGCAAGTCTATATATATGTGTCTCTCTCTATATATCCATCCATATCCCAAATTCCACTATTTCTAGATATTATTTATTTATTTATGTATTTATTTTTACCAGTCCCGAGGCTTGAACTCATGTCCTGAGCACTGCCCTTGGGCTTTTTCCTCAATGCTAGAGCTCTGCCACTTGCGCCACAGCACCATTTCTGGCTTTTCTATGTATGTAGTATAAAGGAATTGATCTTGGTTCTTCGTGCATGCTAGGTAAGCACTCTACCACTGGGCCAAACTCCCGGCCCTATATTATTTATTTTTATTTAAAAAAATCTATCATGTGTTTGTATTTACTTATGCCCAGATGTTATGATTTCTTTTTTTAATTGTATTTCATTGTCTGCATACTGTATAGAGGGTTTACATTTACATTCGTCAGGTAATGGGTACATTACTTCTCAAACCTGGATACTTTATTTTTTAAAATACTGCGCTTATAATGACACTCTTGATAATGGGATCCTCACACTAATGTTTTGTATACAAGGAGAAGAATATAATAGAAAGAATGATTACTGATAGCAATTTGTAACTCCATAGGAAATCCCTTGGCAGGATGTACATTCTGGTGGCCCATATGCACAGTTAAAAGCTGCATTGTACTTATACCCAGAGGAAGAAAACTACTGTGTTAGTTAATTGTAATAATTGGAAAAAATGGAACGAGAGGGGCTAATGTTGACAAGCAAAAATCATAGCAATTTGAACAGAATTCTTTGTATGTTGATTTCTGCACTAATGAGTACCAGTTTTAGCTAATAATAACTGATACAAATATAGGAAAAAGCAAATATGTGAAAGTAAATTAATCTAAGTAACTCCCTTTGGCTTAACTTACTTATCATTAAACATATTACATTGTAAGCTTTGATACAAGTGATTTCGTTTATTATTGATGTAAATTTCTTGAGATTAATAGGATGTAATATTCTCCTCATTCGTTTTATCCACGATTAGACACAGTGATAGCATTACTATTACAGAGTCAATTGTTTGCCAATTCATAACAATATGTTATATAGATTTCCATTTACATCATGCAACTTTCAGTGTCTTGTCAGTATTTTCCACACTATCGTCAATATTTGGTTCTTGCTCTCCATCTGGGCAAGGGTATCACTGTCGTTTCTAACCCTATAACATTTACTCTGAATCATATATTTAGCAATTTCAAAAAGAGTATCAAAAACTCAGTAGCTGTAACAGAACTTTTAAAAGATTAAAAACGCCAGTGAAAATCTCCTCATCTGCAAAGGAGCCTTATCTCTTTCTATAAAGAGCAAAATGGGACATTTTCAGGTCTTATTGAATGGGCAAAGGCAAAATGGACCTCTGTGTTTTTCAGGTTTGACTCCTCAGGCAAATGTGAAAAAGGAGCATTTGTTAGTCTGTGCCAGTGATACATTAGTATTGTTGTTAATCTCTATACAACTTAATTGTCCTAAATGATGGACTTGTTTCTGTCAAGTCACCTAACTTTTGTTCAGAAAGATTCCCAGCAATCTCTACTCTATGTTCTGCCTGATTTTCAATTATTCTACCTTCCAATCAACTTTTGACTCAAATATGAGAAATTACATAGTACACAGATGGTGCTAGTTTGAGACATGGGTTTTAGAAAACTATTATAGAATTAGAAATTATCTAGAATATAATAAGGAAACTCAGTTGATCACATGAGAATATGATTTGAGCAAATCTTTCCACACACACACACACACACACACACACACACACACACACACTCTATACACACCCTAAATCATTATAGTTTTGTATCTGGAAAGTTTTACTTTTCCTAATTACATTTTTAATTTGTAGACATAGAATTAAAATATCATGCTTTTGTACATGGATACTTTAAAATGAGTTTGTTCTTCTAATTATGTAGTAATTTATTTACATTAGATAATTACAGTTCTATTGTGCATCACCTAGATTCCTGACACCAGTATAAGTTTCTGGGAATAAAGCAGTAATCAAACTATACATCTCATAGCCTCGTAAGTGCACATTCTAGCAAAAATGAAGGGCATAAAATAAATCACTCTTCAGAATATAAAGTGTTATCAAGTGTAATGAGATAAAGTATTTTAAGGAGGTTTGCAAGGCTAGTGAATATCCATGTTAACAGAATTGTGGGAAAACTATTTTATAAAGTGACTCTGAAAAAAGAAGCCAAAGCCTGAATGAATAGAATTTGGAAGTTCTGAAATTTTGAGGAAAGTACTACTAAGTATGAAAAATTAGATTATATTCAGAAAAAATTAAAAATTAAATATAAAATGATCCATTTTAAACTACTACTAGAACATCTTTTATCTTACAATCAAATGTTTAAAAAGCAAAATCATGTGTAACTTTTTAATTAAAATAAAACAATACAACATTTTTTAAAGATTATGCAATGCATCATCAATTAACTGTTGCTAGAGTATTCTTGCCAGTGACGTGAGCTACTTTTATATTGTCCTTTTTTTTGCACTTGTGCTTAATCTAATATTTTAAATCAGAAAACTCATAAGGTTTGCACACATTTCTGTGCAGACTAATCATTGATGTCTCCCCGGCATTCCATTATGCAGGTAATTACCCAAACAAAATTAATTTTATTAAGCCACCATTATTGGATGTTTAATCTTTCTAATTTTTGGTGAGTAATATGATTTTAATGATTTTCATGATAAATATATAATATACCAGCTAAATTATAATCTAATTAGACTTTCATAGACTTGCCTAGTAATATATAGTTTTGTTTTCTGTAAGAGAATAATATTATTCATTCCAAACAATTTATATAAAGTGCAACCTTTGGAGCATAATCCATATGGTAATTGTGTGCTTTCTCTACAATTAGGTATACTCACAACTTGAATCACCTTTATACCTTACTTGACTGTAGATACAGTTTTTTTTTTGTAAACTTTTAAATACTTGGCCTACTTTAGCATCATATCGAGCAGCCGGGTTTATTTCTACTTGAATGGATCATAATACTGAGTCCTAAAATAATTCAAACCGTCAAGCCCACTTGCTGGGGTTAGGTCAGGTAGCAGAGAAGTACAGGAAAGAAACCAATCAGCTTAAGGCCAATATGCAAGAAACACACACACACACACACACACACACACACACACACACACCACAGTGTACTAAAAGTTAATGTTTTATTTTGTCCTCCTTATTAACATGCTTTTAGAAATCAGACACAATACTTTTTTTGTGTGAAATCATCACATGGTAGCTTAGTATAACCTGCCTATCAGTTCCTTAGGCATTGTTTGTTGATCTGAAATTCCCCACCTAAGACATGTCAGGGAACTCAATATGAACACTGGTATTTGAAGAGTGGGAGAGCCTGCCCAGAAAAATAAAAGTTTAAGAAGAAAAGGAAATGTGGAAAGAATGGCATTATCATGTCTGGAAAAATCTATTTTCAACAATGATTGGAGTTTCCACAAGAAGCCAGAACAAACAGGAGTGCTACACTGAAATTGTGCTTACATTGCCAAATATACTGAGAAGAGATAAAAGAAGATCTCTTCTACCACAATGGTATTTTTAACTCCCTCTCTAAAAAATACTTCACTTTATAGAAAAAAAAAACAAATTCTTCTCACACATAGACCAGTCATGATACCCAATAAATTCTCCTTTCTGTGTCACACACTTGCTAGCCCTTCATGACTGGTTAAAAAATGTGAGAATAATTCCAGACAAATCATGAGCAAATAATTATTGTCAGGTGTGCAGGGCTAATGCCAGAAGCTTTCTCCTTACTCTATAATTATCCTACCAAAAGCAACCATGAAAATCGCCTCTCACACTTCCAAGGATGGTAAATAATTGACTGTTGTACCCTGAAACCACTGCATTTTGAAGGAGTCATGCTTTTTTCAGCCAAGGACTGAGTGTGGCAGACACATTTTGGGGAGCTGAGAAATTTTTCTAGGACTCATGTTGGAGAACTTCCAGCTAACTTGATGGTTTTTGATTAGATATTATAGTCATTTAAGGACCTAGCACTCCTTTCTTCCATTCTTCAGGATCAGACCTCAACTGTGGGTGAAAGGCTTTCCCAGTTTTCTCTCTTCATATTTCCTTTCACAGACATTTCTCATCATGACACACTTAAGACTACCCAATATCTGATTCTCAAAAGACACTGAATAATAGAATAATAATGTCTCCTTAAAAATGATCACAATGATTTAAAATATGTCTATCTGCCTATTCATCCCTTCATCCTCTAACATCCATTAATCTATCTGCCTTCTTTCTATTACCTATCTGACTGTCTACTATTTTCAGCTAATTATCTATGCATCTGCTTAGTTCAAATATCCTTGTGACCTAGATGCTCACCACTATAATACGAGCTACTCATGAGGCTAAAATCTGACAACAGTAATTTGAAGCCAACCTGAGCTGAAAAGTCTGTAAGTCTCTTATCTTCAATAAACTATTCAGAAAATCCCAGAAGTGGTACTGTGGCTGAAGTGGTAGAGTGCTTTCTCTGAGCAAAAAGAGGCCTAGAACAACATTCAGGACCAGACCTCAAGCCCCAGGTAGTATCCTGAAAAAAGAATGAGTGCTTCATATATGGAAATTTTCAGAGGCTGAGATTTGAGTATACTGGTTGGAAGCCAACCCAGACAGGAAATTCCTTTAAACAAAAAACAGACAAAGTAAAAGGAAGTGGAACCATGGTTCAACTGATACAACAAAGGTTTTGAGCACAGAAGCTCAAGGACAGTATCCAGGACAAAAAATAAAAATAAGAATTAATAACAGGAATCAGTTCATAGACCATAATTAGATATTTTATCTCAATGTATATTTTGCTCTTGATGATATAGTATTCAGCAATATTAAAAGAATAATTAATTACCTATGCTTTGGGTACTTAAATTCTCTTAAAATTAAATTCTCTTAAAATCAGTAAAATAATATTTCTTTTTTCTTAATTAATCTCAATACACTAAAATGTATATTCAGGTCTACAAAATTTAAAGGAAAATAATATAAGTGCTCTACCCACCAATTAACCCAATGAAGTTTGAAGAATGAAATAATGATTTTGGGGTACAAGATATCATACCTCAAGAAATATCACATTTACAGAATGCTCAGCAGGCCAATCATTGATAATTTAACATAAAATCAAAGGTAGAAATAGCTAAAATAAGTGTGACAGAGCCATAAAACACAAAATAAAGTGTTCCAAACTCAGTTTTTTTAAGTGAAATGATGGACCTGTGATTAATCAAAGGTAAACAATGAAATAATGAAAATACTTTTTTTTGACAGTCCTGGGCCTTGAACTCAGAGCCTGGGCACTGTCCTTGAGCTTTCTCAAGGCTAGAGCTCTACCATTTCAGCCACAGCTCTATGTATGTGGTACCAAGGAATTGAGCCCAGGGCTTCATGCATGCCAAGTAAGCACTCTACAGCTAGGCCCTACTCCTCTGGGCCCTGAAGATTCTTTCAGACTGTGAGAGGAGAATGAAAATATAAATGAAAGGCAGCCATTGTGAAATCTCTGAAAACACTGCAGTCTATAAGTTTCTATACGTTGTAATCATGCTGAATATTTTACCAAAACATCTCCATCTATAGATCAGGAGACTAAATTCTGAATTGCTTGACATTACCTGAATATAAGTTTTGCTCTTTCTAGAACCCAAACTATTTTTCTGCCTTTTGCCAAATATAACAGCAAGTATAAAATTGGGGAAAATTGAAAATAGCAAAAAGTTTGGCTTTCTGCTATTTTCTTTTCTTTTTCTTTTCAGTCATGGAGCTTGAAATCTGGGCCTGTCTGCTGCCCCTGAACTCTTCAGCTCAATCAAGGTTAGTGCTTTACAACTTTGAGCCACAGAAGACTTCCAGTTTTCCGGGGTTAATTGGAGATAAGAGTCTTACAGAGTTTTGTGACTGGGCTGGCTTTGAACTGTGATCCTCAGATCTGAGCCTCCTGAGTAAGTAGCATTACAGGTGTGAGCCACTATCGCCCAGCCTTTATGCTACTTTCTAAAGCCAAGTACTATAATGAGTTACATTAGCTCTGTGTTAGTGGTGACTGAAACTACACAGGCCTTACATAAGGTGACTTAAAGTAAAGGGTAGTGAGAGAAAATCATGAATTGTCCTTGGGTTAAACGTTTTGTTTGTCAAAGGGAATTATATGATTTCAAAAGGCATTGTTTGATTTGGACACTATCAGTAAGCCATTAGTACAATGATATAAAGATCTAGCTTCAGAAACTCAGAAACTCTTGGACACTTACTTAGGCCTTTGGTGATTTAATTTTAGCTGCTTTAGACTCATCAGTAATAATTAAATGACTGTTAACTTCCTGCAACATGACCTATAGGGGGTGTTTCACTCTTTGGTGATATTTCAGGGTCTGTTGAAATGTAATAATATTTTAGGAGGACAGTTGAAGAATTGTCTTACATATTATTTTTAAGTGTATTGTTTTCTGTCAACACAATCCTACTGGCTCTCTCAAAAAAATAATAGAAATGATTCAATTTACTTACATTTTTGATGTGAAGTATGCTAGCTTCATGATAAAAAGTGAAGAAAAATGTATGTTCTTCCTTGAGAAACTCCTGCAGTGCTATGAAAATATGAATATGTCAGAGGTTGTAAGTTAGCTTTGAAAGTGCCCTGATAAACTTTGAATTATTTATCTGCAAAATTCAAAACATGTGTGGGCTGTAGCTTGTGAGACAACTCTAAAACCTCAGTCCAGCTTCACTGTGCTCTGTCCTTAGTAATTTGGGAAATTAAAAGGTAAGATTTCTGCTTACTGGAAATAAGTCATGAACTGGCTTTGCATGTCTCTATTTTGGTCTGGCATGCACATTTACTGGAAGGCCTAATAGTAGCCTCTAAAAAGACTCAGAATAAGAAAATGATGTGCTATTTCCATTTTAGACATTCTGCTAAATGGAATGATAATGATAATTTGTTGATGTCATGATTTCTGTGGTGTGTGTGTGTGTGTGTGTGTGTGTGTGTGTCTGTATGCATGCAAGGTTGAGTGTACATGAACACAAAACACATTTATTGCAGAATTATCTATATGGAATGGTAAAAATATTTAAAACTTATTAATCATGTACTTTTTTGTTTGAATTCAAGGCATTATACTTCCTAGACAATTTCTGTAGCACTTTCGCAATATACTCATTTCTTTTGATTTTTTGTTTGTTTTCCAGGTATGAGCTTATGCTAACTTTCACTGTACTGACTTGACTGACTTCTAATCCTCTTAATATTGCCTCTCTACTAGCTGCGAATAAAGGTGAGAACTACCACACACACACCATCCATTGAAAAGTTTTTCACATTTGTAAATTTCAAGGATTCATTTTGAAATTACCATGCATGCAACGATTTTAATTGTTCACCCCTATATTACTATTTCTCTAAAAATTTCATTTGTACTCGTTTTAATTTGAACATTGTGTTTATCTAAGCTCTTCAGTACAAATACAAAAAGAAATTCACAAAGACAGAGATAGCCCCACTTCCCAATTTTCTAGAGATTAACTGGATATAAGAGTCGTAGGTCCCTTTTTGCCCTGGCTGGCTTTGAAACTTGAACCTCACATCTCAGCCTCCTGAGTAGCTAGGATTACAGATGTGAGCCAGTAAGAGCCCATATCTAAGCCTTCTTAATAGTTTGGAGGACAGGCATGAACCACTGGTGTTCAGCTAAAGTCCAGCTGTGCAGAATTAAATACCAAGAGAACAGAAATGGTACCTGACATCTTAGAACATGGGATTCCTTTGGGGACTCTGACCTAAAAGTGTTGAGGAAAAGAATATGGGAAGGTTTTTAATTTTTTATTTGTTTGTTTATTTATTTATTCATTTATTTATTTGTGGGACTTGAATTCTGGGCTGGGCACTGTCCCTGAGCTTTTCAGCTCAAGGCTACCACCCCACCCCACAGTAGTGCCAAAGCAGCACTTCCGGTTTCTTGGTGGTTAATTGGATAGAAGAGTTTCTGGGTCTTTGTTGCCCTGGCTGTAACCTTTGTATTACATGTCAGTTTATCTAATTTCAGGAGGGTGTAGGTAAGCGTAGAAATGGTGGAACAAAGGTTAACTTAATTCAGCAGTGATACTCACTAGACACGAAGTGGAAAACCAACTATACAATTTGTGGTGATGGGGGGGCTGGGAGGGAAAAACTGGGAAAAAATAAGGAAAGGGATGACACCTTTCAAAAAGAAATGTACGCAATTCCTGAATCAATAACTATAACCCTATGTAATTCATCTTTACAATAATTTTTTTAAAAAGCACAATGAAAACTTCTTTATTGCTTTTTTAAAGAATATCACTAAAAAAATTGAAGATATTTACTTCCATTTCTTTCACATATTTTTTTTATATTTCTCTCATTGCTATTATCACTTAGCTTTATGATCTTTCCTGCAATGTTATATATATATAATATACATATCTATATTTTGTTAAACTTATATGAACTGGCATATGCTAGCACTCTTTCCCAGACATTATTCTTTGTTTTTTTTTTTGTTTATTGATAGTCCCAGGGCTTGAACTCAGGGCCTGAGCACTATCCTTGGACTTTCTCAAGGTCTAGTGCTCTACCACTTGAGCCGTAGCTCCTCTACAGGATTTTTCTCTGTATATGATACCAAGGAATCAAACCTGGGTCTTCATGCATGCTAAGCAAGTACTCTTTTACAACTAGGCCAAACTCCTGTCCCACTAGGCCAAACTCCTGTCCCACTAGTCATTGTTCTTCAGGAATTAAACTTACCTGAATATTTCCAAGGTGTCATTTTCTAGCCCAACATCTTCCTTTTGATTTACTCATCTTCTAATAATCTAGAAAGTTTGCTGAGATTCTAAGCAAAATTCTTAAATTGAGAGTCATGGAAACACATGTAGTATGACTAACTTTAGACATAATTATGTCTTGTGCTTAATTTCCAAATTTGTAACCAATTCATTGCTTTGCATTTATTATCCCTTAACTTGCTGTTGATACAAATCAATGATCACAATTTTTCTGTTATTTTTATTTTCTTTCATAATCTGAGTACCTTCCATAGACAATCTCAGAATTAACTTTTAATGTAATCCATTATCCTATAGAATGTTCACAGCCTATGAGCTCACATTTTAATTTTCTATAAAAAATATTAATAGTTAAACCCAACAGAAGTGTTTTGTAAAGTTGAGTCTAACTTTTGCAGTAACACAGATACACAAAAGAATGTTTCATCTGTAATCCTCCATACCCCCATACTGTTCTAGGAATTAATCTTCTCCACAAGTCCCTACCTTTATAAACTACCATCCTTCAAAAATATACTCAGGGTAATTCTCAGTATTGTCTACTTCCCTGGAATGAACTAGTCTTTTTTTATGCTCAAAACAATAGAACAAATGATAATTGAGGTTTTTTACAATGCATATTTGGGGAGTGTTAATAATAAGACATCTGCATAATTTTATCTACAAATATTAACAAATTGATTTAGATTTTATGTATGCATTTTCCATTTCCATTAGAATATATGGTATTGTATTTCCGTTAAAATGTCTCTTTTTTTTCTTTTGTTTTCTCCTCATTTGTTTGCTGTCTTTTTGATTTTGGCCTTGCTCATCCATCTTCTTCCTTCTTTCTTCCTTCTTTCGTTCCTTCCTCCCTTCTTTCCTTCATTCTTCCCTCCCTTATTTCTTTTTTTTCTTTCATTCTCTCTTTTTTTATGGGGCAGTATGCTACTGTGTGCACATTTGAATTTTGGTAATTCGGTCAAGGTAATATAAACAAAAACATTCTCTAATTAAGTTAAAATATTTCTAGCCATAATGAGTTTAGGTCTAGTCTCTTGCCACTTTGATTAAACCAGGTTATATTCTCTGCATAATTCCTTAATCTTTCATCTCCATTTTGATGGAGCTATTAGAATTAAACAATCTGATCCATCATTCTACGTTCGTAACAGAGCAGGCAGTAAAGTACAAGGGCAGTATTGGAATGTATCATGCATAAAAGGATTAGGTATTTTTTCCCAGAGAGCCAAAAATTCATAGAATTTCTTCTCAACTATAGTTGGGTATTTCTATTTTCAGATTAACTCTCACTTTAAAACTCTGTCAAGCAAATGCCAAAGTACCTACTTATCCTCCAGTTTTTCTGGAAATAGATCAAGGATCTGAGGGAAGTAAATGTAATTTACTTAATTCCTGAGGAGAACATAACTTAGATTTTATCCTCCTAGCATAACAATTGAAAAAAGAGAGAGAGAGAAGCCATCTTTTAACCTCAGAGAAATCAAATCATTGCCAAAGGTATTTCCACAGGCAGGTTTTCATGTGTTATAAATCACTGAGAACTGCAAATTTTGGGCCCTAAATGAAAACTTGAAGCAGAACAGCTAGACATTTCTTTCTTGATTTCCTGAAAACTCAGACGTCACTAAGATTTGGCTCTTATTTCTTTTACTTTGGTGAAGCTCCAAAACTTTTTACCTTTATAGCTCTCATGGAAGACAAAGTGGCCAGCTTTCTCTCCCCCTTCCCCACAAAATATTATAATTAGGGACTTCACAGTTATAAACCATTTGGACAAAATAATCAATCCACTTTCTACCATGGGCAATTTCCTTCTGTTTATAATCAGGCTTCCTCACTTTTAAGTGGATAAAGAATATCTCTATTCTTGGGTGAGGCCTCCATTCCAGGCTCTGGGATTTCAATTTTCCATATCTGTAAAACAGTTCCAAGTCATTCCTTTCCCCAGGAGGCATTGTTTCTACATTGTAGCTCCTTATAAGTGTCAGAATCAACAGAGGATCTTAAATCTTCCCTCTGGTGCTCTCTTCTTCCTTCTCCTACATACAAATAGTATAGTTAACAAATATTTCATTCTCATTGTGTCTTAGCATTTTTGAAGATGGCACTAACATCAATTGCTGTAAATTAGGTCTTATTTTAGTAGGAAAGAGATAACTATAATAATACCTGACATTCATTGATTATGTCATCCGTACTACACATTTATACATAAAGTCTAATATTGTCTAACAGACTTAATAGACACATTTGTGAATCACCTTCTGAATTAGATGATATTCTCTGCATTTTAGAGGAGCAAATGTAAACCTTAGTGTATCTAAAGACTAGTTTAATTGGAGTTGAGATTTTTAGAGTATAGGGAATTATTTCCATTTTATTTTCAACAAGTGAGACTATAAATGCCAATGATTATGATACCTAAGTTTGATTTCATTACATCACACTTCTTTCTAATAATCAACTACCAAATGTACTTTCTCTGCAATATTTGATGTGATACTGATTCTACTTTACTCAACTAAAAAGAAAGTTAAGAAAAGAAAATAAGAAATTAGAAAGTATCATTTTAATTTACAAAGACCACTTTGAAGGCTAAAAGAGCTTTGAAGGAAAATTATAAGTAGATTAGTACATGAGAGCATCTTAAATTCCATGAAAGAGCAATATATAAAATATTATTTCATCAAATTATATGATAAAGCAAGATAATAATCATTTTGTAAAATAAGTATATCTATGTATAGATTACAAATATGTAAGGCTTGTATGTACCTTGATGGGTTTTTCTAAATTCATTGTAAAATATAAAATGCCTCTTTCTGTCATATAAAAATGAAAAACAGGGTGACAAAGAAGGATCCAACTTTAGTTTTCTGCAGGTGCTTAACCAGTTCTGCCAGCACCACTTGTTGAAGAGGCTGTCTTTCTTCCATTCTATTTTTTTGGCTCCCTTGTCAAAGATTAGGTGGCCATAGGTCTGTGGTTTAATATCTGGGTCCCTCAGTTCTATTGCATTGGTCTTCAGGCCTGTTCTTGTGCCAGTACCAAGCTGTTTTTATAATTATAGCTCTGTAATATCCTGCACTAGAGTTAACTCCAAATGGATCAAAGACCTCAATGTAAAAGCCGACACACTGAAAGCTTTACAAGAAGGAATAGGAGATACATTAGGCCTCCTTGGCACAGGTAGAAACTTTCTTAATAAGGACCAAGAATCACAACAAATCAGAGAAAGGCTGGATAAGTGGGACTGCATTAAACTGCAGAGGTTTGTATTGCAAAGGACATAGCTAGTAAATGAATTAGGAAGCTTACAGAATGGGAGATCTTCACTAACCATACAACGGACAAAGGCCTCATATCTAAAATATATCAACAGCTCAAAAAATTGAATCACCCCAAAACTAATCTCCAAAGTAACAACAATCCCATTAAAAGATGGGCCAAAGACTTAAAGAGAGTCTTCTCTGAAGAAGAAACAAAAATGGCCTATAGACACGTGAAGAAATGTGTGACATCTCTGGTCATAAAAGAAATGTAAATCAAAACAACTCTAAAATTCCACCTCACTCCAGTTAGAATGGCCTGGATCAAGAAAACTAATAACAACAGATGCTGGAGGGGATGTGGCCAGGAGGGATCACAACTACACTGTTGGTGGGAGTGAAAACTCGTTCAACCACTATGGAAAGCAGTATGGAGATTCCTGAAAAGACTAAACATAGAGCTCCCCTATGACCCAGCAATTCCACTACTTGGCATTTACCCAATTGTCCAGAAACAAGGACATACTAAATCCACTAGCACAACCATGTTCACTGCAGCACCATTTACCATAGCAAAGATATGGAACCAACCCAGATGTCCCTTAGTTGATGAATGGATCAACAAGATGTGGCATTTGTACACAATGGAATTCTATGTGGCTGTCAAAATGAATAACATCGCCCCATTTGTTAGGAAATGGAAAGACAGAAAAAATCATATTAAGTGAAGTAAGCCAGACTCAAAGGAACATAGGCTCAATGGTTTCCCTCATTTGTCATAATCAGTAGAAACCTTGGGCTCTCCTAGCAGAGATTTGCAATAGAGCAAAACCTAGATACATAAGGCCATACAGTATGATGCTAAATGAAAAGACTTCTAGGATATAGAACAAAAGCCATATAATGAGTGATTGCTGTCCTTAATGCACTATGCTTTCGCTCATCTCTTTTGCTGTCCCTTGGTTATCTCATATTGTTACAGTATCTCACTTTGTTATCTGATATATTGAATATATTTGTATTTGGTTCTTTGAAATTAGATAGGGAAGGGGGAAAACAAGATGAGCGGTGGGGCTGGGGGAGGGAAATGGGGATTGACATGAGAAAGGGTATCAATGTATGTTAATGCACCTTCTATCTGGCAAATATAATGTAACCATTCTATTAATTACAATAAAAATATATGAAAAAAGAAGAAAATGGAAAACAGTAAGTTTCAATATAATAAAGAAAATGATCTATAGATAGATGAAACATGAAATCAATGAATTTTACTTAGATGGGTAAATGATCAAATAATTTTTTTCCTTTTTCTCATGTTACCAAGGATTGAACTCAGGACCTAGTAACTGCTCTAGCACTTGAACCATATTTTATCCTTCTTACCTTAGTTTTTTAGTTTTGTCTTAGGCTGACTTCAGATTTTTATCCTACTAACCCTGTCCACTGAGTCATTGGCATTACAGGCATATGACAACATACTCTATATTGAGAATCACTTTCTGAACTCTTGTTTTGGTTTTGGTAGTAATGTAAGTAAGGTCTTAAGCATTATGTTCATATAAAACTAGAATGACCCAAAGAAATAGAAGTAGGGTTTTTTTCATGCATTTTTGAAGTTAACTATGTTTTTCCCCTTTTACTTTACACAAGATAAATTAAAATTTTCAAATCCCTTATAGAGTATTTGAAATTTCCAGGGCTTAGCAGTTGTTAAAGAGTGAAATTATCATCTTCAGTCATCAAGTTAGCCTACGAAACAATAATGCCCAAATTCTGCAATAGGAACATCTGGAGTGTACCCATTGCAGAAACAGAGTCAAGGTCACAAACAGACATGTTTTTGTATACCAAGCTCACAGCCAACTGACCTACATGCACTGCCAACTTCTCACACCAGAACAGCAAATGAAGCAATGATTAATTTATTACCTACGGAAGCAAGGAAAAAAGGTCATCTTGTGGGAATCCTAGCAATATTTCAGTATTTCTAAAAAGAGGACAGGGTTAAATATTTCTGGATCTGTACAGCCTGTAATTTAGTGGTTTAGGGAATCATTTTCAAACTAGGGATATGATTATTATCCACCAATGTTCAAACACACAAATTGAAGTGATTAACAAAGTATTCAGAAGGAAGACATAGGAAGCTTTGTTGATTCTGACATTTAGAGTATGATGTAGAAGCAAATCCTCCTGGGAAAAGGCTTTCTAGAAATTTGAAATTGAAATCCCAGGGCCAAGAATGGAGCCTTTATTCAAGCACAAAAATGATGGGACAAAGAGTGAACAAATGCAGCAATGCCAGTCACTAGACATTATGTTTACAATGAACAATACAAGTTGTGATGGCAGGGAATAGGGAGGGAAGAAAGCAGGAGAAAATATTACAGTTTAATATAACTGTAACCTCTATGTGCATCACCTTTGCAACATAAATAATGAATAAATAAATAAATAAATTTCCCATACTGGAATAATTTGTTGAGGGAGCCTTTGCCTTCTGCCTTTGGAAGAGACTATGTACCTACATAAACAATAAATTGTCCTGAGGAGTAATTTAGTTGAATATCAAGATGAAAATATGATTTTAGAGACTTCATATAATCAATGAAATAATTTTTCCAAATTTACTTCCTTGGTTAGATTTTGGAGGAAAAAATGTATATATCCATAATGACCTTAGGTCTTTGTTGCATAGTTAAGAAATGGAATTGAAAACAGTCTCAGTATAAAATGTAATTGTAATTAAATATTTCCACAGTTAAGAAATGATATTTTATATATTGAAACAGTTCCACTGAGATAATTTACATGACCCAAATTACACAAATTACTACAATTAAATGAGTTTGGAAATATGCAAATATTTATATCATAACAAAAGAGCATAGTATCAGTTGTAGCACCTTCATTTTCCTTCTGTCTTTTTTCTTTTCTTCTTTTTAAACTCATATCTGTCCTTATATTTGAAGATAAACTTAATATACAAAGAGCCAAACAAAGAGTACCAACATAATAATCACTAATATTTGCTGATATTACTACTCTTGTGAGAGAATATTTATTTGGCTTGCAGTGCACTATTTAACTTTCTGAGAAAGAGTGAGGAGAAAATTACTGATTCTTCCAATTTAAAAAATGAAGCACATCTTCTCGAGCTCAAAATTCATTGGCTAGAGATTTCAGAACCAGGAATCATGTCAGATTCATGGCTCCAGAGAGCATATCCCGATTCTCACTGAAAATGCATACTTGAGATGCAAAGATGAAAAATCATATTTAATTTCTCATTGGATTATTGTAACAAGGAGAGGGCAAACAAATATTAGTGTAATTTGAGACAAACTAATTTCAGATTCTCCTAAAGAAAATCTACAATTCCTTTTTACTAGTGAGTTTCAAATTTCAGTTCTTGGTCATTCTTAAAATCCACCTTTAAAAGCCAATAAAGAAATCAGTGCAAAGTGACATGAAAGGAATAATAATATGATCCTTCCATCTCAACATCTTAAGAAGCTAGGTTTAGAGGCATGAGCCAACAGGGCTCAGTTTTTATATCATTTTTTGAAGAAACTAGAATTTATGCAACATTTGTGACTAGAGACTTCATTATATTTGGCTATTGTAATGATTACTTCAAAAATTTAAGAAGGTATTAGTGAGCTTCTCTTAACCTTGTGAGAAAGGAATTACCTTTATTCTTTATGCCATTTTACTTTGGATCTGAAAGACAGAACTGTTTAAATTGTCTTTTTAAACTATTTTAGGTCGTTTGCCCAACATCAGATGATATTTTCAAAATCCTGATTACGAACTGTTAGTGACGGATACACAGAAGAAAAACAATGATAAAATCTTGAAAGAATGTATTTCAGGGTAATGAGGGAAGTGAATGTGAATCACTAAACTGAAGATATTTGTAACTCATGAAGAATGTGTAAGGTTAGGGATGTGAAATATAAATAAAATGGGGGCAATCTTACATTTCTGATGGAAAAACAAATGGAAGTTAGATGTACTGACAAAGTTTGGTCTCAAAACAAGTTCAAGATGTAAGATCTAAAATACCTTAGTCAAGTCTAAGCAACTTGTGCAAAAAGACAATATGAGAAGCCTACTTGATATACACTCAAATATGTATTCTTCCATAAAGTATCTGCACCCTACAGATACTTCCAATCCATGGAAGTTAGCAACAACGTCAAATGCTGTCTCCGCTCCACTGACAGCATTTGGTAATAAATTCAACCCCATAATCAATTATTATTCCCAAATCAATAAACCAGAATAAGTTTAATAGTCTTTCTAAATGTCATATAGGTTTAATAGGCTCAACTGTTCTATGTTAGAGATAAAAACTTTATATGCTATTTGTATTTAAGGATTGCTATTCGTATTCAAAAAATGAGCTTAAATAGAAAACTGCAGTGTTCTTAGGCTATAATTATAATCATATAATAAAGCATAATATATATAAATTATTGTCTTGCATTGACAAAATATAAAAATAACTGAAAGAAGAAAAAACGAGAACGCTTGAAATGCTTGTTTGCCATTTTCCAATCGTACTAATGCTACCTATGTTTGGTATGCTTCTCTTGCCCTACAGTCATATCCCTGTTTAATTTTAATAAACAAGGAACACTGTGATAATAGATGAATTTGAAATTTAACACATATCAAACATGCACACTGTATAAAACATGCTATAGATTATAATTGATGTAGAATATCATATGCTTTTTTAGAAGATGATTGATGTTTTGTTCCAAACACTTTAACTTGGAAAATAAATTAGTGTATACTATAATGTAATCAAATAGCTCTTATCTGTAAAGATAAGTTAAAGATATTTAACCCAGAATTCTATGCCTGATTACACTTGAACATAGTAGAAAACAGCATGCCATATGTTAAGAGAAAAGTTGATTTTGATTCATTCAATAGATTTTATCATCCAAAGGAAAAGAAGTACATGCAAAAATTTGCCTTCTTGTGTCCTTTTCCTTATCTTTCTTTCCCTTTGCAAACAGTATTATAAATTCCCAGAGATGGAAGGCACACAGGAATAAATACAACTAAATTACAGGATTTTATTTGTTTTGTTTTGTGTTACTGGAAAGAACTTTCTTCAGTCTATTGATTATGGAGAGAGGCTTTAATGCTGGTTCTATAGGTTACAAAGGCATAGTAGACAGCCAGTAGTTACATGGTTGGGGGTTTGTATGATAGCATAAAGTATGATTTCTTCATTTCTAATAAAATAGAATTTCAGTTTACAAACAGTTGGTACTATTTGATTCAGGTACTCTACAAATTGAAACCAAGGAACGCAGTTATTTAAGATTATATTCCTTCAATCAATAGTCTTCTCCATATATTTGTTTTATTTCTATTCTCCTATTACTTCATAGAAGAGTGACTCCATAACATTTTACAAAAAGTGGTCAGGCTTCATAAAGCATTAATCTGGGAGAATAGAAACAATAAAAACTTAGCTTGTCTATGAAGAGATGGAGGGGAAGACAGAATAAGAATGAGTGGTAGGTGTGATGATTTCCAGATAACATGATGTGAGGAAAAGGCCCAGCTTTGCTACAGCACAACCAGTGGAAAAAAAAAGAATAAAAACATACAACAGGGTGATTTCTTAATGATAATGTTTCTATAAAAATATTACATGAGATAATCAATGTATAAGGAAAAATGTGATCTTGGAAGTTGTAGTTCTATAAAATTCAATAGGGAGTCAGCCCCAATGCATTTGAGTCTATTGAAGCAGAATATTATTAATAGGATCACACACATGAGTTAAACTATCCATCTCCTGTTAAGTCATCAAGAGGGAAGAAGAGTAAGGGTCATAACTCCAACATCTTTTTAAATATTTGCTGTCAATGACAAAATATCCTTCATGTCACACTTTTTACAAACTAAGGGGCTGAGATTTTAACAGGTTCACATCCAAACCAACATATTCTGTTCACAGCCTCAAAAGCTCATGTCCTCTCAGAGGGCAGAGTGCATTCATTGCATCTCCCAATGTGCTGAAATTCCTAACTCTGACAGCATTGCTCAAGTGGGAGAAAAAAACTTGGAAGGGTTAACAATGTCTGACAAGAAATATACTCACTACCTTACTTATGTGACTCTAATTCTTCTGTACACCATCTTGACAATAAAATTAAGATACAAAAAGTTCTCTTAAGAGACATACAACAGTTGCAGCTCTAAAGAAAAAGAATAATAGTGGTATATTCCCAAACATATAGAGATAGGTAAGCTTATTTTCTTAATACCAAAAGAGGGAACAAGAGAGTAGTTCCTAAATGGAAAAGACCAGCACAAGAGCAGAACCCAGACAAGCAAATATTCATCCTTAAATGACCATGTACAACATGTAGAGCACACAATGGGAGGAAATGTTCTCCCAAGGGTTTGGGTGGCCCTGCCCTGTATGTCCACAAGGCCACTATCTAGGGCTAGTTCTCCTTGCAGCTAGTAGCTTCCTGTAATAGACATTCCACATCACTGTTATCTCTTCCTTCCTCAGGTCTCCATTGTAGCTCTGGTTTCCCAAGTATAGCTATATGCATCCTGCTTTGAAGGAGATGGATGATTCCACTGTCTTTGAATATGTGAGAAGGCAGCACAGCATGGTTAAGAGCAGATGGAAGAAGCAATCATTCCTTTCATGGCAGGGGAGTGAAAGAAAAGAAAGTGTTAGAGTTCTGTCTACATTGATCATCATGTCTCCTATGGACCCAAGGTCTTCCTTCTAGGACCCTTCTCTTAACGATTGATTCCCTTGCCTCCCAACAGCACAGTGTCAAGAGCTAAACATTTAACCACAAGTTTTCAGGGGGGCATTTCAAGTTCCAGCAGGTGGTGACACCAGGCCTAACGCCACAGAAACAATTAGCATTCCTATTAAATCCATTCCTTCAAGAGAAATGTTAATGAAGGCATATGTGGTAAGCCCAAAGGAGATTGTGAGATAAGGGATACAGGAATGGGACCCAAATTTCAAGCACCACAGCAAATAGTATAGACACCATAAAGAGGAACTGAAATAAAGAAACTCAACTCAGCTCAGAAATATGGAAAATCTAGTGGACCACAGTGTAATCTCAGCAACTGGAAGGCTTATATAAAAGATTCGTGAGTTTGAGACTCAAGGGAAAGAAAAAAAGCAAGAAAAAGTAATGTCAAAGAACAGAAAAAAAAAAGAAATAAAGAGAACAAATTTCAGTGTCCAAGTTAGGAACAAAGTAGTTTATCAAGTCATTATTTCAAGTTTGTCAAGTCACTCAAGGGTTGTTGATTTCTTTCAAGCAAGGCAAAAGATTAAGTATATTAAGAAAAGCAGTAGAAATTCCCAGATTTGTTTGCTGCATAAATTCTTACTGTACCTGATATGAAGCATTACCCCTTGGCCTATTTCTCCTGAATATTGTACAAGGTGATGACAATAGAATTGGGTGAAGAGAATCATAAAGGTATCAGATAAGTGTCAGTGAAAACATAGCACAAAACGAACATGTTTCCTGAATGCAGTCAGTGTCTTAATAGGCTGGGAAGCAAAAGGCATTGACTAGACAGCAAGGAAATGACAGGGGCATCTATAGAATTCAATATTTTCAGACTTTGCAATCACTCCAGCATTAATCTCTTTCTTGACAGAATCCTTTAACAGAATCCACTGTTAATGGAGATATTGGCACATAGAAAAAGTCCATAAAAGACTCAGTCGTAAAATTTCCCAGAGAGGTAGAAAAAAAATTCAATAATGCCTTGCAAAGTTAAATGTATTTGTCAATTAAAACAAACCAACATTCTTTTGTAAAATGCAGTTAGTTTATGTTAGAAATATGTATAAAGAATATGAACTAGAGGAAAAAATAGATATTTTATATACATTCTATATTTAGGAAGCTTGGGAAAAGTGAGAGTAGTTTTTAAATTCATTGTTATATTTTTGTATTTTTATTTTTTTAAACTCTAGAACTTGAATCTTCATTTGGATTTTTCTTCTCTTTCCCTTTCTTTCTTTCCTTCTTTCTTGTTCTTTCTTCCTTTCCTTTTTTATGCTATCCTAAGTTTTAGACTTAGGTTCCTAAATATGTGTGTGTGTGTGTGTGTGTGTGTGTGTGTGTGTGTGTGTGTGCACTAATCTTATGTTTCAGATTTAGGTCTTTGATTTTTTTTTCTCTTAGCATTCTATCATTTGAAACATAGCTGTATTTATGACTTATTTGGAAATTTATTGGAAAAAAAGAGTCTTACAAAGTTTTCTGCTTGGAATGAGTTTGAAGCACAATACAAAGATCTCAGCCTCCAGTATTGCTAGAATTCCAAGAATGAGACACCAGAGCCCACATTTCCTTGGCTATTTTATTGAAGGCAGATGTACTCCAATGTGAACAACATTTCCTTTTCTGGTTTCTGTGTGTGTGTGTATGTTGCTAATTAAAAATTGGAGATAAGACTCAGAAACTTCTCTGCTCAAACTTTGTTAAATCTTCTATCCTTAGTTCTTAGTATCCTAAATAACTGGGATTATAGATATCACTATCATATAGTTTCATTTATACTTTTTAATATATAGAACAATTGAACCATGTCAACCTGCAACATGAGATTCTCAAAGTTGCTAGAAAAATAAAATTATTCAATCTTATGCTTTGTATATTATGTATATGCTAACATTGGCTTTTCAACATCCTTACCAGTAGTCACAGCTCTAATTCAGCAGTCTGAGGTTACAGTTTGTACACATTACTATATATGTCTTTCCTATATTTGCTGAAACAACTTACAACAAAATTAATTGTTAAAAATGAAAAATGACACAATGTTTCATAATGCTCAAATGACATAATGTTTCAAGACAGAATTCAAAAATCTAAAATACTTGTAGAGCTAAAATTAGAGTCTGTGTTCCTTTTAGAAACTCTAAGTGAAAGTCTTTTTTGTAGATTCAGGTTGAGACTTCCTGTTTGATTAATGGTTCTATTTGATCTTGAACCTCACCGGTGATTTTCTATTTCTGTTTCTAACTCTTTCTTTGTTCTTATAAAATTCTTCCTGGTTCATTTTCTATGCTCAGACAATCCAAGAAAATCTTCTTGTGGAAACCTCAGAACCCTGTAGACACTGTATGAGCGTAGGACATTGGACTGATGTTTGAATGATACTAGTAGAAAAGTCTGATGGTGGTAGTATGGTGAGTGTGTGTGTGTGTGTGTGTGTGTGTGTGTGTGTGTGTGTGTTCTGTGTGCATATGTATACATGTGAACATATACTCACTTGATTATCTACTGTCCTCAAATGTAAGGATTGGAGGAGTTCCTGTATTTACTTATCTCAATGTTGCCTGGAAACCTATATATGATACAACAACTATCTATTTCAGTTCTTTCTTATTTCTTTATTGATATCTACTTCTTCAAATATGCTCCTTTTTTTAGGAATGTTACCATATGAAAGTGGAGGTTGGGAGAGACACCAAGGATTTAATCATACTTGTTGGTTAACCCATTCCTTCCCCCACACCCCTTACCCTGGTTGTACTAGATTGTTATTTATGTAGTATTGCATTACTGAACATGACATAACACTACATGGATATTTCTTCATCTGTAGCCTGAGAATCTGCTGGTCCCAGGTGACATATTTACACTTACAATTTCACTTTTGCTTCTTGGTGATCCAGGCATTACTGCTAGAGTTCATCATTTGGGAATGTGTGAGCACATTATTATGCCTTATGCATCATGAAAACAATTAATTCTGTTTTAATAAACAACTAGTAAAATAAAGGATTATGATAATTAGTCCATTTCTATTTATTTAGGAAAACATATGGCATTGATCATTTATAAGGACCATAACTTAATGTATAATGCTTTCGACACGAGTAAATTAAATATCAGTGTACCATATTGTACATTGTCTGAGGTTGTCCCTTAATGCTACAAACTCTGAAAGTGTGGGACCCACTCTGTATTCTCCTATGACAGAAAGAATGGAATGGCCTAAGGGGCTAAATGCTATGTTTTGTCATAGTAGAAGAATAGGAAACAGGAACCATTATCTATAATTCTAGATTTAAATAGCCTCATTCCATCCATAAAAGTTGAACTTTGATAGCCTAAGTATCAACCGAAAGAGCTACCATTAAACAACTCCGGAAAAGGAATGATCTCCAATTTGTAAGTTTTGTGGATTATTCTGATTATACTACAAATACATATTGCTTTGGATATTTGAGTATTCAAATTACATACTTCAACTTGCTTGTCATAACTGAACACAACTCAGAAAGCAAATACTAAAGTTAGGAGAAAAGTACTTTTTCATTTATTATTAATTCAAGTATTTGTTTAAAAATTTTGCTTCTTACATGAATCCAGTAATTCTTGATACCATACAGAGAGAATGCCCACAATTCTATTAATGCTGTTTATTTTGGATAAGAAGGTTAATTGTAAAATTTATGGAAAGAAAAATTACCTGAGCAGAAAAAGTAAAGAAAAGCTGTGTATTAAGAAGTTTCATGTCGATGGCTTGTTTTCTTGACATTAATTAATTAAGTGATATAAATTTATTTTTTTTTAAATTGTGGGGTTTATGGAGCTCGAACTCTGGGCCTGGGTGCTGTCCATTGGCGCTTCAGCTCAAAGCTACCACCCTACCCTTGAGCCACAGCCCCACTTCCCATTTTCTAGTGATTAATTGGAGATAAGATTCTCACAGCTTTGTATTGCCCTAGCTGGCTTTGAACCACAAGCCTCACATCTGAGCCTCCTAAGTAGTTAGGATTACAGGTGTAAGCCACCATGCCTGGCTACATTTTTTAAAAGAGAGATAAAATACATTTCCCTGGTCTATTTAAAATTGCTCTAGGGTAAGCTGCTTTCATAAGGTTTTACTAAAATGAGTTACATAACTTGAGAGTAAATAAGGGAAGGAGATAATGTAAGAAGAACAAAGTAAGGGGTGACATTGACTAGAAAGCATTGTACTCAATTTGATTTATGGTATTGTAACTCCTTTGTACAATTGATAATAGTAATGATTTTAAAGTGTTTCACTTTAAATCACCAAAGCTGAATTTTGAAAAGTGAAATCAAATAAGGACAGCAGACATATTAAGTAAAATACAAATGTGGACCCACAGCAGTGGCTCAGAGGCCTTAAGAATGATGAATATATAAGCCCTTTTGTCCATCATTTTTCCTTCTGTCATCTTGTCATCTAGTGGAACTTTTAACATCGTTCATGAAGAAATGCAATTTTTCTCTATTTTATAAGTTAAAATGCATTTTCATGTGTTCCAAAGGACAATTGCCAAGATTCGTGCCTTTTTAAGTTAGGACTAAAATTTACTTTGTCTGGTCCAGGAAAGTCAGTACCTCATTTTATCCATAGAGTGAGAAAAATTACTTGGTACATCCATTTTATTTATTTTCCATTAGGCAGATGCACCTATACTTTGACTCTCAACACAGTGGTACTTCTAGTCTAACAAGTTTAGTTCTGTATGTCTGTGTTTCAGTGACACAGAGCCCTGGGAATTTATATTAGATTTTTCACATTTTTACAACTTTGCTGCCAGAACTGTATGAATTTACCATAAATATTGGAGAAAGAAAAGCAATAACCTTGATATTTGAGAGAACTAGTACATAAAATAGAAGACAGAAAAGTTTATTTAGAACATCTTTCTCTATCTTTTCAGTGTGGGAATGTATTCCTCTGTAAATGTTTCTCTAGATTAATAATAGATGGAAACATAGGTAGATAGATAATAGATGGATTTATAAATAAGCAGGTAGATATTTATTACTCTGTATTGCATTGATGAAAATTCTAATAGGCTCCACACTAATTGTAACCTTTTTTTTTGGTCTCAGTCATTATTCCAATGCTTTTAGTTCGCTTTCTTAGTAGAAGAAACACTATGAAGATAACGATTCAGTATCTGCTGTGTTTATTGGTATTTGTGTGTGTGTGTGTGTGTGTGTGTGTGTGTGTGTGTGTGTATACATGTATGTTCTGTAATGCATACAAGCCCTCTAAGAAAAAATGTTTACTAAATCAAGGAAAGATCATCTTAGATTACTGATTTGATTACATTTATTTAGAGAAGTTGTTCCTTTTTCACCTTTATCATTGCCATTTTAAAAGATAATCAATTTAGGATGTACATATTGTTTTTATGTTCATAAAATCATATGTTATGCAGGAAGAGACAGATCTAAAATATTAGTAGACTAAAATCACCAACATAATTGCTTTCTACTGCATATCCATGTAACTCCTGATCAGTTGCAGATACAAAACACTTCTAGTGTCTCCAATAAATTTTAAGACTTAGTATGATCAAATAGATAAAAAGTATCAGAATGTTACCAACTAGCACAAACGTCACCTGGAAGAATAAAAAAATAATTGATATTTTAATAATTGTTGTAGAAATAATAGAGTGAAGAGAAATCAGACACATGGGAAGAGATTGAGAGCTTAATTTTGAAAATATGTAGTAAGTAAACTTACATTTATTTTGAGTGCAGGTTAAACAAGAAAATATGAATGGCAAAAATACATGAAGTTACAAGAAAGAGAATCAGGAGAAAGCAATATTCAAATAATAATGGCTGGTATGTTTTTTACAACTGATATACATTTTTCTGTGCTGTATGCACCATATGAGCTATACTTTAAATTTTTAAATAAATTACTACCATTTTATTAGTAAATTTCTGTTTAAATTTGATACTTTTAATTTTGATTGTAAAGTGGAAAACTAAAGCCAATGATAGTATATTGATATATCTGGAACATGAGAAAGGAAATAATTATTTTTCAGTTTGGTAGAGGTTTTTCCTCAAAACAGTTGCTTTCTTATTGTCTTTAGAATAGCACTGAACTCTATTTCCATATCTCTCCTCTCATTAGATAATATAGTATTAACAAATTTAAGCCTTTTAAGAGCAATTATTTTTTTATTTTTAAATAAGAATGTGGTTTATTGTATGTATCTTTTTTCCATATATTTTTATTGTAATTAATAGAAAGGTTACACTATATTCGCCAGATAGAAGGTGCATTAATTCACATACATTGATACCCTTTCTCATGTCTTGATCCCCATTTCCCTTCTCCCACCCCCACCCCTCATCTTGTTTTCCCCCCTTCCCTATCCAATTTCAAATAACCAAATACAAATATATCCAATATATCAGATAACAAAGTAAGATACTCTAACAATATGAGATAACCAAGGGACAGCAAAAGACAGATAACATAGTACATTAAGGACAACAATCACTTATTATATGGCTTTTGATATAGAAACAAGAACAATTATTTTATACTTTCTTTTTCTTCTTTTTATATCTTCTTTGCACCATAATGTAATGGATCTAAAAAAATGTAACATCCCAAACAAATGATCCTACGTTTCGAATACACTTTGACTCGACTTGCCCACCCCTTCTATCTAGCCTCACCTGCCTTCCCAACAAACTACTTGACCTTGATGAAATTCCCTTTGAGGTACATCTATGAAAATGGTACCAAGAAATTTGTGGGGGATGGGTTGGTAGACACAGGTGGAGGGAGAACGATGGAAAAGGTAACATTGATCAAAATGCATTCTATGTATACATGGACGTATTCAATTGAGAACCCTTTATCCAACTACTTAGAGATAAAAAGTTCCAAGGCAATTTTCCTCAGAGTAGAAAAATGGCCAAGACAATCTCGGGGACAATAAAAACAATGAAGTGTATTAGCCATGAAGCTGATTTCAGATATTATTAAATAGTAATCTAAGAAGATTTTGATTGGCAAAAAGAGATACATCTACCATGGGAAGAAAACATGACTAGAAGTAAACTGACATCTACAATGAACTAGATTTTGATAAAGCTTCCAAAACTCTAAGAAAAAAAAGAACTCTTCAATGAAGAGTTTTGGAAAAGAGGATATCTAATGTACATAAAACCTACAGATAACAAAAGAGTAACCATCCACTCATATGTCTATTTTCCTTATTTCCAAACAGAATGAATGAGACTGCAAATCCAAGACTGTACATATCACAAACATATATCCATCCTTTTTTAATAGCCAGCATATTCCAAAGGCTTAGTTGCTTTACAGAAATTTTTACTGTACACTAATGCAGTCAATTTTATATATGTATTACTGTTGTATGTAAATATGGTAATAATTGCCACTGTTTTCAGTATATCCTAATTCTAAAGATGAGCTGTGTTTCTTGAAACTTTACCATGAGACAGAAAATGAAACTCCTCCCTTTGTGAGCTAAAAGTTTACTCTGTAAAAGAGTTGTAAATTTGTGCAAACCTGGGTCAAAAGGAAGTATAATGTCAGAACAGTTGCTATACTACATGATATGTGCTGTATTTTATGACTACAACATTGTTAAACATTTTTAGAAGCGTCTTAAGTAATAAATCACTAGAACTGTTTTCATAAAATGCCTTTTTCTCTCAATACAATGTTCTCAATGTAACAAATACATTTTAGCTTTCTTTTTCTGTATTATCTTCTCACAGACAACTTAAATCTTTAAAACGATATTTTTAAAAGTCCCATGTGATGGCCAGAAAGCTTTAATAAAACATTTTATGTCCAATTTAAACACTTTCGAAAAATAAGAATATCAGGAGACAGCACTAACATCTTTGAGCCTAGGTTTGAATATCTGAACTCAGGAAATTCAAGTGGTATTAAATTAGTCTACATAATAACCAAACCAGTTAATACAACTTTCCCCCCTGTGAGCCACATTATGTTTTATATGGTCCTAAAGAATATCTTTTGCTCTTAAAAATTCACATATTTGTTCACAATAAACATCCTGGCGTATTTCTCTACATAGTATTGAATAGGTATGCACTTTATTTTATTTTGGTCCTAAGTAAAATGTTATCTCACAAATGGATCCATGTAGAGAACATAGAAAGCAATAGCTAGGCTACAATATTAGCCGATGCTCAGGTCTATCTTCCACTAATTTGGCGACTTGTATATATGTGGCACAACAATTAAAATTCAGAGACAATATTTATTTGACTGTCAGTCATATTGATCCATCTACAAGGAAGTCAAGATTAATATTCTCTAGGATGACAATTAATTCAATAACGAGAAACATTGACAACTGGCCAATAAATAGTATTACATTTGTAGAAATCATATAAAATTTACTGCAACAGACTAGTTCAGCCACTCTGGAAAGCAATGTGGAGGTTTCTTAAAGAACTGAAAATAGACCTTCCCTAGGATCCCGCCATACCACTTCTGGGCATCTATCCTGAACATCGTGACCCAAGATATTATAAGGACACTTGCTCAGCTATGTTCATCTCTGCACTATTCACAATAGCCAGGCGATGGAAACAATCCAGATGCCCTACTGCAGATGAATGGATACAGAAAATGCGGTATATATACACAATGGATTTCTACATAGCCAACAGACAAGATAAAATAATGGCATTTGCAGGGAAGTGGATGAATCTAGAGCGAATCATGTTGAGTGAGACAAGTCAAGATCTAAGGATCAAAAGGCACATGGTATCCTTAACATGTGGCTATTAGATCCAAACAGTGCAAGAGCGAGGACTCAATAACTGCATACCCAAAGCTATGGACATGGTAATGGAAATACAAACATAACTGTATAGACATAAAAACCTATGAATCTATAGACATAATGTTTTATTTCATAAATTAATATGTTTCTATGACATACAAACCCTTAGCCTAATTGTGATTAAGTTCTAAATACTAAGTCCCAGTGATTGTAAATAGATTCCCTCCTTTAACACTTGTATGTTAAACTTGTCATTTAAAATATGATGTAAAAATCGTTAATAAATTCTTTAAAAAAATTTACTGCAACAGCCTCACTCTTGTTTATTTCACACATCCTAAATTTTTTAGCTAATTGAGCAATTTAATACATACCAAGAAAATCACATTTAGAAGGAATTTTTAATGCCCTGGACTTACTTTATCAATTTGTTTTTGGGTCTATTAAATTATCTCAACTACCTTGTTCACCAGTCTAAAATATGGTGGTAGAATCTCTCCTCTGGGATAAACAAGAGTATACCTAGGAAGATTTGACCATTAACATTAAAGTAAAAGCACCACAAGTGGTTATTATTTTAGAATATAGTTTTAATTTATAATAGCTTTTCAACCATGTCTCCTTTGAACAGTATCATCCCCCCTTCATTCTCTCTAAGTTTATCCCCTACTGACTTCCCTATCTCTTGGTGCTATGTCATTCATTTCCAATATAATAATGTCTAGTGGGTTTCAAATCGGTTCATCCTTTGTTCCATTTTTCTGTGATTCCCCTGCCCCTCCCTAAATCAGATACACTTATACACAAGGCATGGAGTACAGAAATCAAAAATACCAACAGAAAGAAATAAATCAAAGAAAACAAAGGAAATACAAAAAGGGGGGAGGGGAGAACCACAAACATAGAGTAAAAATTTCTTACTTCAGTTTCTTCAGTTTTATTTGAATGAGCATCAGTGGCTAATGATAATTATTTCCCAAAACTTTAGATTCATATGTATGACTACAACTGTGTTTCTAATATATTTAAGCAACAACACCGATGCCTTTCGAAGGACTATTTCCAATTCCCTTCCTAGGATTTGGTCACCTTTACAATGATTGGAATACATTTTATACATGAAGTACTGTTGTAAGTACTGGAGCACACTTTTGAGACATATGCTGTCATTTTTCCCAGCTTAGTTCCAAGGAATGAACTTGAAATCTGGATCATTTTTATTAGGGCTTGGGCCCGTTGTATTGGCCTTAGAGAAGTACACTGTCACGAACAATATAGCAGAGAATAAGTAAATTCTATAATCAGGTGGACTTTGGAGAGGATGTAGAATGAGAGACGAGTCCACAGCTCTAAGTAGCATCTTAATTGTGGGACCTTACCTTGACGAATCAGCTATGTCATAGTATAGTAAATACATATTGTTCTAAGCAAAGACATTTGGGCAATATGCTATACAAGCACTGAAATTTAATCCAGTATAATCACAAATATTCTCATGGTTAACAGTGTTAACTAAAATATGACTTTATATTCTGAAAAAAAGTTGAATTTGCAGAGAAACACTCATGATTTTCTCGCATAAATCTGGTTAACTACTTACAATGTCTAAATACAATCTGAATTTCATATAAAATGTATGAAGTATCACTCTTTATCTGAAGATTGCATATCTAGGGTTTTTTCAATGTCACTTTATCTATTTTGGATGCCGTGTTTCTTTTTCATTAATTTTTCCCTAAATATACCTACCACAACCCCCGTCTGCCTCACCAACACATACACACACCAAACACTAATAACAATGGTAAAATATTTGATGGTCATCTTACACTATTACCAGTATAAAAAGCCTCACATTCTAGATTATCACATGCAAAACAACAAAATAATAAAATAAACAAAATGTACTTATCTCAAGCTATTTTTTGTTCCACTTCAGAAATAATTTCAAATACATCCAATTTTTTCATTGCTGCAGAAAGTGTGTCACAGCAGCCTCACAACCAGTCTAGGCCTGCCTTTCTATTGCCACTTTTGGAATATACAGTCACATTGTTAGAGTGCATTATTTGTGAACATAATACCTGGCATATAATAATGAATGAAGTTACTACTTTCTAATAGGTTTCTTGCAAAATGCATATCCTTGAGGCCATAATAATTCACTCATGTTTAAAATAAACTAAATTATAAAATCCACTCAATAAGTATTTACCAAATCTCAATAGAATAATAACATTTACTTTCTATAATTAGATATATAACCTTATTTTACTCCCCGTTAAAAGCATCACTGTGTCACATATTTCAGGTTTTAGATGTTTTCTTACATTAAATTAGTATGATTGTTATTTACTTGTTGAAGAATATTAGATCCATTATGATATGCACACTAAAACTGAAAATAAAAAACCTACATTTTGTTTCATGTCATAGTAAGAAAAAAGAGTTGAAGGAAAACCTTAGTAGCACTGGCCATTTGCCACATAGTGGTATTTTAGTGTGCAATAGATTGCATGTACCACTGTTCTCCCTTAACTATTTTTTTTAGCCACAAAATGCTGTAACTGTCTTACTTTGGGTGGGTAAATTTCATGTTACTACAATGACATAATTACTTAAGAAGACATTCAATTTCTATTATGAATTGATAAATGACTAAATGTTTTGTATATAAATTTACTTCAGAAATATGATGAGAAATCAGAAAATATTGAAAAAAATCAACTAATTTCTCCAACTCAAAATCAAAATATATTCTCAGGCAGGGTTCAATAGAAAATTACATAATGAAAGTTTATTTTATCTACTCATCTCTTGAACATATATGCATAATACTTTTCCTGTTGGCATATTACATTTTGAAAGAAAAATTTTAATTCTTTTCACACTGATCTCAATCTAAACCATTTTCCTTAATGCATATAGAGCTCATATGAACTGCTAAACATGTCCAAGAATTTGTGTGTGTGTGTGTGTGTGTGTGTGTGTGAATTTGTGATTATTAACTTCAGTCTCAACTATCTACATTTTGCAACAGTCTCCTTACTCAAGGGAATTAATTTTATTATAACCAGTTTTAAAGCATTTCAGTCACAGAAAGGATTTCTATGTATCCAATAAAAATTTGTGTTTTATAATTATTCTGATGAAATAAGTATCAAATCCGTTCTATATCACCTTACTAAGTCAGGGATATTGACTGTGGGTACAATCATTTCCACATACGCATAGTCATTGATTTTTCAAGTGTTCCATTATGTTAATGTGGTTTATTCTTTGCACTCTCGAGTTATTCCAAGGATCACTTGAAACAGTGATGAGAAAAATCATGCTTCAATCAAATACTCTGTATAAGAATTGAGAGAAAAAGGTAGAGAAAGCTAAAGGGTTCATAATTTTATCATAAAAAGAAGCCACACTCTCCATCAAAACTTGAGAGAAATTCATTCCTGAAAGCAAATGATAATGAGATCTCACACTGAAAATCTGTGAGCTAAAAAGGCAATTAGCTTGTCTATCTCACCTACAAGGGCAGAAACAATTCAGTTCTCACTGTTAAAATGGATTTCAGTCATATTGTATCTTAATATACCACTTCTTAAATATTTATGAATATCTAAACTGCAAAAAGGAAAAGAAGAGGGCACATATTATTTAGAAAACTTTCATTCATCTAAATGATTAATGTCCATTTTTTTCATTTAAACACACAGATTGCAATGTAATGTTTACTCTGTGATAAATAATCAAAATAAAAAAATGTTCACAATGAAAATGATATAACGTGCCATTATTTTTGAAAATGGAATACCAGATATTTTCTGCAAGTGTGCTTTTAATTGGAAAATTTGAAGTTATAGAAAATAATTTAGCTGGTACATTCTTTCCCTTTCTCTTTCTTACTTATTGATTTTTGATTGGTTGTGAGGCTTTAACTCAGCCTGGCATACTTCCTGAGCTCTTTAGCTCAAGGCCAATGCTTTATCACTATGAGGCATAGTACCACGTGTGGTTTTCTGGTGGTTAATTGGAGAAAATGGTGTCATAGGTATTTTCATGCCCAGGGCAGGCTGGCTTTGAACCAGCCTCCAGAGTAGCTAGGATTTTGTCTGTGCACCACTGATGCCTAGCTGGATGTTGCTACAGAGACAGTAAATAGTGTAATTCTTTAGAAAGACTAAATCAAAGCCTAACAAAACACAAACCAGAAAGCATGTGCTTGTAAGAGGGTGGGGAGCAAGGTGAGAGGGAGAAATAAAGGGGGAAAGAGAGAAGAATGCATATAAACCATAAAACTTATAAAAGTTAAGAGAAAGAGTAAGTCGAAGGAGGAGGAGGAAATGATGCAGGGATGACACAGATCAGGATGTGTTATGTACATAGATCACACTGATAAATGACAAAGAAAATCAAAACATACTGAAACTTAAGAAAAGTGAGATAAAAGGTGGTTTGAAAATGTTGAAAGGGATGACACTGATAAAGACACACAGTATTCAAACACTACTTTGTTGACTGACAACTCCTTTGTACAGCCACCCACAGATAATAACAAATAAGAAAGTACTAGATGCTCACTTTCTAAGCTTAATTGTCCAGATTCAAAGTCTTCTAATTTTTAACCTCCTCTATTCACCAGTAACTGCCTTGTTTGATTGCTTCATAGTGATGAGCTGATCTTATTTACACAGTTGAGTTCACAAGGATAGCTTGCTCATTTCCTCACCACTGTTTCTCTAGCTACATGTCATCAAAATAGTCTCCTAATCATGGTCATTTTCAACTTTTATTGAAATTGGACTTGGAACCTGATAAGCCTCTGTTGCTGTGTTCATGTTGCATGAGATTCATTTTTCAGTAACTACAGTAGAATGAAAATACATTGTACAAATGTCCTGCTCCTTTCTCAATAAACTCAAATAGAATTTAGAAATATCTTCTGCCAGCCTCAATAAGGTGCAAGGTTGGATATGAATTAAAATTTGATGTTGTTGGGGCAGTTATTTTTCCTTTTACCTTTTAATGACTTCATAGGCATTCTTTCAACACATTCAGCTGATGTCCTATACCCCTCACACTTCCTAGATTTCACAGTTTCACTGATTCTCATTCCAAATGTCATATTTAGAACGATAATAGTTGATGAATTTGCCATGATTTTCAGTTATCTGCCTAGTTACCACACTCTTGTCTGGTCAGTGGTCAAGTTGGAAGTTTGATATCAGATTCAACCAATTTGGATTGGAAGAAAATATTCTTTGTCTATGTAATTCTAAGTGTGAGAACAATAATCCTTAAATTACAAATCAGAAGAAAGAAAGCAATATATGGCTGGAAGGAGGAACTATTACTCTGTGGCAACTAGAAGTTACTGTATGAGGAAATTTGTCTTTTATCTTCAAGCTCAGTTAATATATACTTCTTGGTTGAAAATGTATTCATCTCAACAGATTTGGAAGATTAAGTAAAAATTGGTTGTTTCTCTTTTCAGAAGAAACAAATCAGCCATCTACTTTTAGTAACCTATTTTGTTGTTACCACCAGAGGCTGAATGTCTTCCTCAGCAGTAAATGTGCATATTTGGTACTGTGGCAGAAAATGAGGAGCATGATTCTTTCCTCATGATCAAGTGTATTTTTTCTATCTCTTCACTCTGATTTATTAAATAAAGTACCAATTTTTCTTCCTAATAGCAGTACAAAGATTTTATATTTACTTTGTTTTCATTTCTAAGATAATTACGGGGTTATATTGGAAAATGAATATATGCTTATAAAATTTGTATTTCAAAGAAAGAATACTTCCACCATGCATTTGCTTGCTGCCTTTTTGTTTTCTATTTATTTGATCTTTCTTTTTTTAATTCAATTTAATTGAAAAGCTGATGTATGAAAGGATTACAGTTACATAAGTACAGAAATAAATAAATTTCATGTCAAACATTGACACGAAACTCAACCCAACCTCCGCATGCACACTTGAGGCAAGAGTTCCATTTGCAATACAGTTACACTATAAACACTTCCTTCACTAGTCTGAAAACTAAAAAGTTATACTCGTTATTTATGGTTCTGATAGTTAATAATAAAAAGACACAATCTGTTTCTGTGTGTGTTTGTTTGTGTGTCGCAAATTCATAGAGGAAACATAATCTTTCTCTGAATTTGTCACTCCTAGGCAAAAGAACCAATATTTAATTCATTTAATTCATAGACCCGTTTGTCTTTCTTCTTTGAAGGGAATATTTAGCTGGCATCTTTAGATTATGCAGTAAGAAAGAGAGAAGAGAATAATGAAAAGGATGATGGGAGAGATCCAGCAGCAATGGGAACAGAACTAAAGTTACTCTGTTAGCAGACGAAAATCAATGGCAGCTTCTACATTAAGACCAAACAATTTTATTATTGTTGTAATGATTATTAGTAGTATTACCCTTAAAGTAATTTCACAAAGAATGTTTAATGCAACATGTCAGTTTGTAAGCCAATAGCTGATCTTCAAAGATGGCCCTCCAATGAATAATAACCCTCACTACTGTAAGAAGTATCTTTCCCTTCCTATGTGACTCATCAACGAGGAACAAGATGGTAAGCAGAAATGGCAAAATAATTAAATGTAAGACAGGTAATGAGAACCCATGCAGTCTCTATCTCAGGACAGTCAGAGCCTATGCCAGGAAATATTCAGGCACATGAAGAGGCCCAGGATAGAACTTCGGGAGACAGCTGTGGATAACAACCCCGAATCACATAAACTGAAATCCTTGTAAATGTATCCTCTTGATAGCCACTGTGTCAGACTTTTAGATGCTGTATTAATAGCTTCTATTAATTGCTGCAAATTTAACAGACAAATCTAGTCCAGTCAATAATCAGAATCAAGGACAACAAAAATGAATTATAGTTTTATGATACTCAATTGGAAACAAACTAACCCATGGAAATTAGCAAATTACTGTTGGCAATCAAAGCACCTATAGATTTTTATGAGGTTAGCAACTCTTTTAAAGATAATGAAGTAATAACTTTAAAGTTCTCACTAAAAAATATAAATTTTTATCACTTAAAGTATCAACAAATCAAATAAAATTAAATTAAAATTTCTACATAGACACTTCCAAATATGAGTATATACCAAAGTATATATGTGTGTGTATAGTCATAAATTATATATACATTCATATACATATATAAAGATATATCTAATATATGAATTTCATATTTATATATATGAAAACTGGATTACAGCTAAGATAATTTTTACATTATTCTTTAAACTAAAATTTTGTATTAGTTTTAAAGAATTGCCAGTTCAAATTAAACTAGGAAATTGAGCAAGAAAAATATAATACAAGTGTGCAACCTAAAATATTTGAGTTTTCACAGAAAGAACTGAAAGCTTTGTGAAAAACTTATTGGGATGTTGTATAACTAATAAGAATGCAGAAAACAATGTATAGCAACTTCATTTTAAAATTCTGAGTACAGAGAGAATTTTATATTATAGTATAAATGCATATGGAAAATGTAAAAGTAGGAATTGTAGATTTACCTGGAATAAGAATTCCACATCACATCTAGTTTCTTAAAATAAAGTTAGTAAAAAACATCTGAGACTGACAATCAGTATAAAATATTAGCTTAGAATAAACTAATCAGAAGTAAATAATAAGCAATATTAAGACAGTAGAAAGTAGATTTACAGGAAATCGAGTAGAAGGTGATGATGTGCCATACAGCCCACGTATTTCTATTATAAAATTGCAATAATAATTGCCCTTTAAATAATATACTAATTCAAAAAAATGAAAATCGTTGTAAGCAAATCGTTTACATTGTTTCACATTAGAAATGAAATTAATTTCACTAACTTAGAAACTAATAACCAAACACAAAAGAACAAAGGATTTGTTTTTCTCTGCCATGTCTATTACAGAAGAACACATAGTAACAACATTTTAAAATATTTTGCAGTGATAATTAAAAGCAACAATGGAATAATAAATTCATTTATATTTTCCTGATAATTACTGCCTCTGAGCAACATGGTAAAAATATTTCCCCCAGTTTGTCTCTGTTAACATTTTATTAAATTCCTCACCAGAGTTTTCTGTGCTGATCCTTACCCTTGAGGACAGGTTGGTTTTGGTTTTCTAAGAAATCTGTGGCTGCGTGCTGCTGTTCTTAATTGCTGACAGTTCTCCTATCTTCCTTATATTATGGGGGGGCGGTGGTTCTTAAGGAGAGGTTATCCATCTATTCCGTCCACAGCCATAGAACCATTACATTCCCAAATTATTTTTATTTTTTAACACATATTTTACAGTATCTTTGGCTCAAAAACTGGAACCTCACATAGAAAGCATGGGATACAAAAAATGTAGAGGGATATGTACCCCTAGGAAAATGAATATTTGGGAAAATTTACATGATAAGGTTATAATTGCCAGTGAGCATTCCTGTATCCATAGAACTCATTCATGCCCTGCTTGGTATGTTGAGAGGAAAATGAATAAGCTCAGTGCTTAACAAGTTAGTCACCTGAAGGATGAATGACTCTTTTCTTTCTTTCAATCCAGGCCATTTCATAACAATTTTCTTAGGGTGAAGCTCCTGATTTGGGATGCAGACATGAGCTGTTAGCCACCCTTGTGGCTGGGCAAGGAGAGAGCAGATCAATCACAAAGTTCAACCTTGTCTTCGCTGGAGATGGGAAGAGTACACGATTTTCCATATCTCTTCCTTTTGGTAAAATACCACTCGTTTTCAGTTAAGTGTGATTGTTGTAATGGACAGAAGGTGGACCATGGAAAGGTACATTACTATTGAGTTTTAGAAAATAATGGGATCTCAAGCCTGGAAAAACTCAATTAAGAAAAGTATAGTTCAGTCTATCACTATCATTTGTTCCTGAATTTAGGTGATAAAGCAAAGGAAAAAAGAAGACCGGTTCCACTAAACATTGACTTGAATTAATTTTTTACTATGAATACTAAATATTCAAATATATAAATTATTTTTACCCAATTCTCTAAGAGTTTTAGGTGGGATGGTATATTGGGATTGTTATGATGGGAAGTGTAAGGGAGGGGTAGGTTGCATGAATCAGTTAAGTAAAAATACACCAATTCAAGATCATTAATGTGTAATGTAAACCACTACAGTTTTTGTGCAGACTTGATGAGGCATTCTAACTTTTAAATCATTTCCTCTTAATATGTTTTCATTTGGCTTTCCCTTTCTCATTCAATGAAAGCAGCCCATCAGTTGTTCAATCTCAGTGTAGGCTGGATTGCTTTCCCATGTGTTAAGCGAAGTAAACAGAGATCAAAAGGAAGTAATAAAGGACCTATAAAGATTATGCCCACAAGAACTGTGTTGGATTAGAATCTCAGCAATTCTCATAAAAATATAGTTATGCAACTCTATTTCTAATTAAAAATATGCTTATTCTATGCTTCCTATCAGTTCTTTGATTGCAGACAGAATTAGAATATTCTTCCTAAATTCCACATGAAATTATAATAGTTTGCATGAAATCCATAGAAACACAAAAATACAGAAAAAATTTCAATCTTTCAAGCCTCTTGATATTATTTTTGGTTGTCTTACTTTCATTTGTTCAATTTGTATCTAATGACTTCAAATTCACTATGTCTGGGGGTTCAGCTCAGTAGTGGAGTCCTGAGTTCAAACGCTGTTACTGGAAATCAAAACAATCCTGTAACTGGGAATAAAGTGAATTATTTTTATAATTTTATATTTCAGTTTAACTAATGTGGACTAATAGGGATTATTATTAGATTACAACACATGCTGAGATAGTGACAACAAATCCACAGTTTGTTGAACATACATCCTGGTCTCTCAGTGTGGTACTGCTTTATCCGTCACTATTTCTTGGTGTTATATGGACTTGTACAAGAGCTTTTAATAATTGCCAGAAAATGGAGGCACCATACACCACAGATAACATAGCAAACTAGAGGAAACTAGAGAACATTGGTTCTACATATTTGTTCAAGAGGAGTTTTTTGTGCTTACCAAGAAAACTAGAAAATAATAGACAATCAGGTTGTATGATCTATCTAGAGTGTTTTGCATATTTATTATGCTCAACAAACTGGTTTTGAAAAGCAATTGATAAACTGGCAATTGTTACAGAAAGAGGAAAGAGGAAGAAGAGACAATGCTAGAAAAAAAATAGGTAACACTTATCCTGATAATCTGGATCGTTCAAAGGCATGAAGGATTTACGATGATGAAAATATCTTAGGATAGTAACTCTGAGAAGGATCCCTGGGAACAATGAACTCCTTATCTAGACTCTTGCCTTTCTGAGAAATCAAGAAGCTTCTTTTCAGGAAACCCCCTTATACTGGACTCTTATGACAATCCACAATGCCTGTAAATAACTTACAGAATTAAAGAACTCATATGTACCAAGATGTTCATAATTGTAAGTTACCAAACGGTGTTTGCATTGTTAAGAGGCTGCTGGGAACCAGTATTGCCTAGTGCTGTGCAGTTTCTCAATGTTGCTAATTAGAACTAAGTGAAGTGAAAATTACTAAAAAGTGAATGGGATCCTTGGGAGTATCAGAGAATGAGAAGGAAATTCTAAGAGAAAACGAGTGAGTTTATGATCAGAATTAAAGGATAAGTGAGAGAAACTGTTTGAAAGCTGATTTAGAGAGTCTGGCATTTTCTTTAGTAAAAGAGTGGTATTTTCTTCCACAATAAAACCTGTAATTAAGTATAGAGTAGGGGAATCTCTGCCCAGAATTACTCCATGTTTAGTTGTTACTGTTAACATTGAATTACTTGGCACCTTGGTTGCTCAACAGATGTTGAAAGCCACAAGACATATAAAGACTTTTGGATCTGTCAAAACACTCAGCAAGACAACACACAGTGGAAAATAGCTGCTAGATCTTGCACGCATACTTGGATTATCAGACTAAATCAGAGAGCCACATACACATCAGAGGAAAGCAGCACATCAGAATGTAACACAATTGCTTTTCACCTTTTCTTGGGCTACTTTAATAGATTCATCATGGCCTTTTCATGTAAATGATTAACCTTGAACTAACCTCAGCAAAACAGTGTCTTGGACACATATGTGTGATCACTCATTAACGGAATTATTTGTGATTGCTTCGTGAATTATCTGACTGACCATCTCAACTGATTGTATGTTGACTACTTTACTCCATACAGAATTTCCTTTTTTAGCTTTTGTGTAACACACAGTTAAAAAGAGCACACATATACTTGATATGTGCAAATATGGAACCATTTTCTGAGCATAAATGGAGTGTTCGTCATTAATTTAAAGAGAACTCGGTAGACTCTCCGGTGGCTAGACAATTCTACTGAGTACAATTTATAGGGGATCACAATGGGTTAAAAAAAAAAAAACCTTGACCTCACATCCTAATGAGCAAATATTAGCAACCCACGTATGTAAAACTTTGAGGTCCTGCTTCAATTTCTAAGGAAAATTATCTACTGCATTAAAATTAAAGATAGAAAATTAAGTTCTCTAAGGAGGGAACAGAAAAAAATGTTAAGTAAAATATACCTTTTTCTGCTGTGGCAAAAATGTGATACTAAAGGCTTTGGTAGTCATTGGAGGTCCTCGTGGAATTCATCAGGTCTCACACCTCAAGGAGGCTACCTTTGAGCACTTACATAAACTCATACTTAAACCAATGGCATGTTGAACACTTGTTTGTATTGGAACTGTTTATTCTTGGAATTATGCATTTGTTTGCTGAGGAGATTTCTAAAATATCATCTTAGTTGGTGGCATATACTGTTTATTGTGCTTTCAGTGACTGGAAACTTAAATTAAAATATGGGCTTCTCCATTCTGCTACTTACTGAATATTTAGGAAATGTACCTGACTAGAAACTGGAATTAGTATGACTCTATATTAAAATAGATTCTCAATATTTATATAATTTTTTTTCTGAAGGAACCTTGATATGGACTTTTAAAAGAAAAAAAAATGATTTAAGGTAGGTTTGATACAATGAAGTATACTAGATTAAAAGTTTTCTCTGATCAAAATCTTAACATATTTGGTGAGGAGTAACATTTAGCACAATACAAATTATTAAAATATAATCATAAAAACACTGGATGATACAGGTTATAACATACAGGAAAATATAAGAGAAAGAAGACTTCTCATATATTTAGATACAGAAGGCACATCATGAACCATCAACAGTCTTGAGAACAAATGTGAAAGATCAACAGGATTTCAATGGAAGAAAGAAGTAAGAAAGCTCCAGTTCTTCAAGAAGCTTCAAAGTAGTAGCAAAAAGGTGAAGAATACAAAATGTACAATAGCTCAGCATGTAAAGGGTGAACTTGAAAACTATGTTACTATTGTGAGGAATCTTGGAAGCTTATCGTAGTAAGAAATATACAATCCTAGAAATTTAAAAAAATCCTTTTACATTTCCGTGCAAAAATGCTTGTTGAGAAACATATGTACTCAGATATCATTATCCACACACTATGCACATACATGTGCACAAATACATGCATGATATGCATCCATGATACATGTATATATTTTGTATGTGATTAATATTTTTGTACTTGTGTATATGTACTTCCACATAATTGCATATATTTTTATGTATTGTGTATACATACAGATGCAAGAAGGAATATCTTAGAGCTGAAAAGAAAACTAAAAATCATGATACAAACTAAAAAGGTTTTAAAGTAATTCTAACTACAGTAAGTACAAGAATCTCAACTATTGTGGAAAATTGTAAGCAAGTTTATAAATTGGAAACTTATTCTGTTTTGTTGAAAAGAATTCAGCTTATGAGAGAATGAAAAAGGCAAAGATAATGAAAATAATATTCTAATTATATTTAAATTGTTTTCTAATTGGGGACATGAATAAAAGTTTTTTCATACCATTGAAATAATCTCATTTAATGGAAATATGATATTTTGGCTTTTAGCCAATTGATTCTGGCTTACCTTTAAATCTGTGTATTTTGCTCATTTTGCTAGTTAGTTCCATACAGTATCTAGATTCAATATTATTTTTTTGCTAGTAAAAGGCAACCTTTGCAATTAGAAAAAATAAGCAACTTTTTATACTTACAAGTTAAAATAATGAGCCTGGCTCCAGTGGCTCACACCTATAATCTTTGCTAGTGACTCAAGAGGCTGAGATCTGAGGATTAATGTTCAAAGGCAGCCTGGGCACAAAAGGACTAAGACTCCAATTAAGCTCTAGAAAACTGGAAATGGGGCTTGTCTTAAGGGTAGGGAAGTAGCCCTGAGCTGAAGCACTCAGGGATAGCGTCCAGATCGAGTTCAGGCCCCATTATCCAAATAATAATAATAATAATAATAAATTAAAATAACTTCAGGCTCATATTAATATGAAACTAATGCAAGAAGTTCCCTGGTCTCCCTTAGTTATTTTTCTGTAAGGATAACACCTTATGTAGTTATAGCACAATTATGCTAAATGGTAGGTTTGTCTTGGTGTAATATTATTGACTAATTCGTACACATGTGTATATATATATATTTGTATGCATACATATGTTATCTTTTTCCCTAGGCCTTGGAATTGAACTCAGGGCACAGGTGTTATCCCTGAGCCTATTTGTGCTTGAGTTTAATGCTCTAATAATTGAGCCACAGTGCCACTTACAGCTTTGTTATAGGTATTTTATTGGAAATAGTGTCTCACAGACTTTCCTGCCTGGACTATCTTCAAACTGTGATCCTCAGGTCTTTTTTTTCCTGAGTAGATAGGATTACAAGTGAGAGCCATTGGCACCTGGCATATATATATATATATGTATATACATATATATATATGGTGTATATATATGTGGTATAATGTAACCTGGTTTTATTTTGAATATGTTATTCAATTGAATTAATTATATGTATAGTGATATGTAACCATAATCATTTTCCCGATATGAACTGTCCTCAAATCCCTTATTAATGGTTTTCTGTTATCCCTCTGTACTCACAGTTCCCTAACTTTAGCTCCAGTGATATCTCATCTGTCCCTCCATCATTGCAATGTCACCATTTAGAGATCATTTCTGAGATCAAAATAAGTTTTCAGAGGTAAAATGATTTATTGAATATAAGTTGAGATATTATACAGTGGATTGGGGGGAAAAGAAAATTTTTCTTTGAGGCAGACTCTACACCTTCTAAACAAATTTCAAAATGATTAGCATGTTTCATTGCTTTGTGATTCTACAGTATTGCTAACTGCAACATAACCAGTGACCCTACATTTCTCCCTTATCAATAAAAATCCCATACGAAGGCTTTCTAAACATTGACCAGAATACAAATGCAGGGAAATGTGAATATATGCTTGTGTGTGACGTTTATTCTCATTTTTTCTATTTTTTTATTATAAAGGTGATACAGAGAAGGGTTACAGTTACAAAGTCAGGTGATGAAGACATTTCTTTTAACCAGTGTCACCCCTTTCTCATTTTCTCCCAGTTTTTCCCTCTTGACTTCCCTCCACCCCAAGATGTATAATTCATATCCAATATAGTGTCTACTAATGCCACTGATTTGTTCACCTTTTGTGTCACCATTTCTGTGCTTCCCCTTTCTCTCCCCAAATCAGATAAACTTCCATACAACATAAAATGGTACAGAAACCAAAAACAGTGGGAAGAAGTGGGGAACAGGAAAAAAAAAGAACTGCAAACACTATTAAAAAAAAACTTCCTGTTTCCATTCCTTGGAGTTCATTTAAATAAGTAAAATTTTATATGATCATATGTACATAACTATTGAGCCTTTGTGATCCTCTCCTAAGAATATCCTCTTCTGGTCTTACTGTGTAAGTGTTTATAATGCTATTTAATTTATTATATCTAGGGGTAATTATTTGTCTTTTAATTTTCATTAAATTTACTTGTAGATTTATAGATACACGCCTCTAATAATCTGTAATATACAGATTTCTTCTTTTAACAGAAATTTGAACACATGGAATATACAACACATGCTGTGGTAAATCATTTTAATGAACTTTTTTCAACTTTCCTTTAATGGAGCAGATCAATACAATTAAGAACTTTAAAACATTAACCAAGAATATTTCAGTAAACTGATGACCAAATATCTGAATTAAAAAAAGTGTTTTGAATTACCAACAATGCTTCTCAGATTTGTCAAGGAAAAAAAAAAGAAGTGGGAGGAGAAATAATTTCACTACCAAACTAATTTAATAAGGACTCCAGTACTCCAAAATTTAGACTAGACAAGGATGCAAGGAAAGAAAATTAAGCGGCAATAGCTTTCATAAATATTGATGCAAACTTAGCCCCAAATTAAATACAACAGCAAAATGACCACAGAGCTGTTTATGAACATTTCGTGACTATGATACAACAATTTTTCAACATATGCAAATCAGTAAATGTGCTGTGCCACATTAACAGAATGATGAAAATGATAATGAAACCAAAAGGTATCTGATAAACTCCATATACATTCAAAAGAAAAGCTCTTAGGAAACAGGCTTCAGAAAGAAAGTATTTCAATGCCATAAAGTTCACTTATGAGAAGCCCAAAGTATCACCCTCAGTGTTGAAAAACAGAGCAATCTTCCTTTAAAATCAGCATTAAAATATGATGTCCACTTCCATCATTTATATTCTTTCTTTTCGCCGTGGTATGGAATGTTATGATAATTAAGCAAAATAAATAAGTATATAAATAACACCCTCTCTTCTAACGCTGTTGAAGTTTCTGTGGAATAATTTCAGGACTTCTCAAGTTGTATGCACAGGTTTCTACAGTTCATCAATGTCTTCACAAGGGAATTTTACAATTGTAAAAGTCTAAAACTCAATTGCAACTTCAAAAATACATAGCCACTGTAGTATCAGTACTCTCGTGTTATAATATGAGGATCTGGAGATTTATCTAGTTCAGTTTTCATTCTGTTAGTTGTACAGGAAGTTTATTCTTTCTCATCTGATGGGCCATTTGGTTTTTCACTGCTCTGAGTTTTTGCATGGTATGTTTTCCCTCATTTGTATATCCAATAGCTATTTATATGTTCTATGCGTAATGTGAAGTCATATGCTTTTTTATTTTAAGATATATTTTCTTATCTTTAAGTAATTTGCCAAAGCAGTTGCCATTCAGCAAAGCAGTTTATGAATACAATGTATCATCATTATAGTCATCTCTATCATATGTTCCCAATTCCCCACAACCTCATCCCTTCCTTGTAGGATATGTATTTAACTTTATGAGTTGTATAGCTTAAAGATTCAGTAATGAACTTTTGCTATTTTAACTCTAATTTATCAGTGTTACATTCATATCAATAGCATAAAATTTTTCCCATTATAGATTTCATAAAGATCTTAGTTAATATTTACTTGTAAATATTGAAATATTTGCCATATATGTATATCAAGAGCACCACAACGTAATTTTGATAAATATTTAATTGTTTCTTAACACATCTTGCCTCAACATATGGCTTAAATATTTAACTATTTTCCAATTAACTTGTAAAATCAAACATTAAATGCTGCAAGTTTCTTTTGTGTGACTTCATTTCTCTATATTTTTCAATATATGCATTTAACCATTAGCCAGACTGACAGAAGGAAAAATCAAAATCACAAAGAGGAGAAATTACAATTGAAACAGAACAAAAAGCATCATAAGCAGTACAAATTACTGTATATTTGACTATACATATGACTATATATTTGATCACTCAGAAGGAAGAAATGAATTTCTACCAAAGCTGTGGTAAGAAGAAGCATAAAATGTGAGCAAATCATAAATAATAAGATGTTTGATATAGTAATTTAAAAAGTTTCCCACTGAAGAAGAGCAAAGGACCTACTGGCTTCTCTTCTAACCTTCACCAGTCAAAGAAGATTTAAAGTAAAATCCTTCTTAAGTTCTTCCCAAATTGATTTGGAGAAAATATTACTGAACTTATTTCATATAGTGTGCATTACTTTCATACTACCATCTGATAAAGACACTGAAAGAAAACTATGCAACAATCTTTTTGATAAGCAGGGATGTCGAACTCTCAATGAAATAGTAGCAGACTGAATCAAGCACCACAATAAGAAGTACTTTAACTCTAATTAGGATTTATCCCACAGATGCAAGGGAGGCTCAACACATGTAAATTAATAAGCATAATATATCATTTTAGCAAAATGATAGGAAAAATACTAAAATCTTAATTACTTGTTCTGTCCCATATAATCATATCTGTTATAAATAATCATCCATTCATTTTCTCTCTTTCAAATATTACTCGTAAAGGGGCTGGGAGTTTGGCCTAGTGGTAGAGTGCCTGCCTACCATGCACAAAGACCTGGGTTCGATTCCTTGGTACCACATACATAGGAAAAAGCCGGAAGTGGTGCTGAGGCTCAAGTGGTAGAGCTCTAGCCTTGAGAAATCCCAAGGTCAGAGCTCAGTCCCTGAGCTCAAGCCCAAGACTGGCCAAAAAAAAGAAAAAAACAAAAACAAAAAGAAAAACAAATATTACTCCTGTTTTAGATTTTAAGTTAGTTTCATTTTTCATAGGGCAATGAAATCACAAAAGAAATTATTATGACAGAATTTTCTACTTCAAAAAGAATTATCTATTAATAATACATCATGGTTTCAGCTTTTATACACATGTCATGAATTTTTATATTAGCCAGCTTCAAACCTTGGTTATAAACTAGTATTGAACTTAACAACTATTTTATGATTCATACATTTACATCTCCTTTTATGTTGTTAAAGTGAAAGAATTTGACTATTAGATATCCTCATGTTAAACTATCCTCATATTCTTAGGATCAGCCTACTTTTACAGAATTCATAATCACACAATGACTTTTCAAATACTGCTGGATTCTTCGCAGCCATTTATCTAGGCAAGATTTGTCTGTACATTCATTTTTGCCTACTGTAATTACCTTGTTTTGGAATTGATGCTCACTGAGTTGTATAAATTTAATGATTAATCTCTATTTCTATTTTATTTAAAATGTTTTTTCTTTGCCAGTCCTGGGCTTGAGCTCAGGGCCTGAGCACTGTCCTTGGACTTTCTCAAGGCTAGAGCTCTACCACTTGAGCCTCAGCACCACTTCCGGCTTTTATCTATGTATGTGGTACCAAGGAATCGAACCCGGGCCTTCATGCATGGTAGGCAAGCACTTTAACCACTAGGCCAAACTCCCGGTCCCTTAACATGTTTTTATCTATTCTTTTTTTCTAGTCTTGGGACTTGGACCCTGAGGCCTGGGCGCTAACCCTGAGTTCTTCAGCTCAAGGCACCACCCTACCACTTGAGCCAAAACACCACTTCTAGTATGCTTTAATATATTAGCAGCATCATTTTCTACAGGCTGAAAGGGATCCATACCTCTTTCCCAGCTTTTTTTGCCTCAGTTAATTTTTGAATAGAATTTTCTATTTTTGTTTGAGGACATCTTTGGACCCAAATCCTCCTGCCTATGCCTCTTGCATAGGTGGAATGATAGGTACTTACCATAATATCAGTCTTATTGGTTGAGATGGGGTCCTTTTAAATTTTCTCATAGGCTGCCCTGAAAACATTATCTTTCTAATTAGGTGATTTTATAAGCACACATCAACAATATGTTTATTTTCTATTTTTAAATGGATTATGAAGTCAAGTCAAATCTCTTACTTTAGTCTCTTTCATTATATTTTTCATTATATTTTCATGTAGAATGATATATCTTCATTTTCATTTGGGGTGGGATGCTAAATCTTTCACTTTTCAGTTGTCATATTTGTTCTGCAGTAAGCTTTTTAATGATTTTTTTTTGATTAAGCTAATCTTATGACATTCATTTGTTTATTTATTTGTTTGTTTATTTATTTATTTTCAGTCCTGAGGATTATTTCAGGGTCTGGGCACTGTCCTTGAGCTTTCTGGGGCTAGTGCTCTACCACTTGAGCCACAGAACCAGTTCTGGCTTTTTTTCCGCATAGGCGGTACCAAGGAATCTAACCCAGGGATTCATGCATACTAAGCCACACTCCCAGCTCCACTTAGTAAGGAAAGCTCATTTCTGTAGTTACATGATGACAAGAGACCAGTGGTGCTACACTTGAACATCTGAGAAAGGTACATTTCAGCTGTTTTAATAAACAGTTTTTCTCCATTTTGTGAAATCATGTCAATGAGTCTAGCTCAAACTCATGAAGTATGAAATTGGGCTACCTAGATTTCAAGGAGATAATATGTCTACAATAATTTAGAATTCTCTCACATAGAGGATTTTTTCTTTCATCTTCAGTAACTGATGTAATCAATGGTTTGTTTCTATCACTGTGACTCATGAATGTAAGTTTCACAGCACAACTCTATTTTCATTTCCTTTTGATGTTACATTTTACAAATCTTTATCAGTATTTTGGAATACTCCTTTCTAAATGGACAACAAGTATTTCCCTGTGGAAAGAAATGGTAAAAAAAATAGAATTTGAAATCCTCCTTTAGGAATAGCAAATCTACTTGTCCAATCAGCTTGATATTTGAAATGGGTAGAACATGTTAATATGGTAATTTTCATTGGTTTACCTCTAAATTTGCTCCATTTCTCTCTAGTCAGTAAGGCATGTCACACTAGTACATTGCAAAGATATGGCCTCCTTAACATTTATAGAACTGAGTATAAGTGTTTTAACGTGATGATATGTAAATCTAGTATCAAATTTTGAATTGTTTTTGAGCATGTCTTCCTATAACATTCATCTTATGTGTATCACTTTTTATCTCATATCCAATTTCCCTAGAATTTTCAATCCATGCATTGAATTGTCTGGCTTGTACCACTAAACATAGATACTTATAATGAGATATATACTTTCTGAATTTCTATTCACATACTGTCCCTAAAAGATATCATATCACAGTGTTTTACTCTGCTTTAATATCACCTGCCAGAAAGAATTATCTTCCCTTGACAGTAATTTCTCTTCGGGTATTTCATTGTTTTCTACTTTGGTGTTCTTTTCATCGGTCAACATACCCATGTTGTTTCTTTAATTAGATTTTTCTCATTTGAACAAAACTGTGACTTGTTTCTCACCAAGGCTTTAAAATTACCCTCACCACTCCTCATTCTCTTCCTATGCATTCCTCCAGAACTTGGCACAATGAAGTAGATGATCTTTCTTTATACTCAGTAAAGTTTATAGGATATTAGAATATTCACTGGCATCTCTCACTATAACAGGATTATTTTATATAGTATGATGCTAAATAAAAGGACCACCAGGTTATAAAAACAAAAGCCATATAATGAGTACTCGTTGTCCTTAATGTACTATGTTATCTCTCATCTCTTTTGCTGTCCCTTGGTTATCTCATATTGTTACAGTATTTTACCTTGTTATCTGATATATTGTATTATTTGTATATATTTTTGTATATATATTATTTGGTTATTCGAAATAGGATAGGGAAGGGAGGAAAACAATATGAGCGGCAGGGGTGGGGGGAGGGAAATGAAAAACAACAACAACAAAAAAAAACAGTATCATTTTGTGAGACCTTCCCTTGACTGACCCTTTTCTTAAAAGTTCAGTAAGACAATCTCTGATTGAAATGAGTTATAATATTTTACAGCCAGTAAAATTTAAATTGTGTTAAGTACTAGTAGATGAAATCCAATTACTCATGAGGCTGACATTTGCACATGTGATGTGAAGCTACCTGGGCAGGAAAATCTAAGAGGTTCTTATCTCCAGTTAATGAGCAACATGCTGAGGTGAGGATGTGTCTCCAATAGTAATATGCCAGACTCAGTGAAAAATTATAGCAAGGCCAAGAGAAACTGAATTCAGAAAACACACACACACACACACACACACACACACACACACACACACACACGCATTATTAAAGCAATATTAAAGCAACTTCTGTGTTTCAGAAGTTAAAAGCAGATAGAGACTTTAAACCTGCTTATGTTTAGATATATAGCCAGCCAGGTAAAACATGCTAATCTTCTTCATCACGAGGACTTTCATATTAAATTAAAATTACACATTCAAGTATGATTTTCTCAGGAGTTAATGAATAATTACATAAACAAGGACAATGATGAAATTTTAATGTCCAATGGTTGTGTCTTGAAAATTTCATCTTTAGACATTTTGTAAATGAATGTAGGGTTTACAGATACTTCCCTGCTGGTGATCTTTCCCATGTTATCATGTAGAAATATAATTACTTGGCTTAAATCACCTGTAAACATTTTTGCAAGATAAATCAAAAGAGGATATGCAAACTTCCTAGCTTTTTTAAACTTCGTTTGATATCATATCTTATATGCACATTGAAAATCTAATTTTAATGGGAGAAGAAAGCATATATTTTCTAATCTATTTTTATGATGACTATTAAAATATAAGTTTAATTGTAAGAAGACAAAAAGTGGTGTCCAAACATCCAAATATATGAAAGTGTACTTCTCGAGCCAGTGTAATGTGCTAAAAAATCTAGAGAACACATACTTCCGCTGAGCCTAAGTGAGAAAGGGAAATCTCTTCCATATTTGAGTTATATAATACAATGTATCACAGCAATTAAAGAGGAATAATGTGACCTTTGATAAATTAAGCCCTACCCCTCTTCTATGTTCATTTTCTTTTATTTTTTAGGCGAGTTCTGGGTCTTGAACTCAGGGCTTGAACACTGTCCTTGGGCTTTCTCAAGATTAGAGCCACAGACTGGCTTTTTCGAAGAATTGAACCCAGGGCTTTGTGCATGCAAGGCAGGCACTACTACACCACTAGGCCACACTTCCAGCTCCAACCTTCTTTGTTTTCATGGTGGTATCCTTAGAGTACAGTGCTCTCTCTGACCCCAGGAGAGCCACCAAGGCTGAAAATCCCTCTCACAGAAGCCCTAACAAGAATCACTTGCTTTCATTGCCCCAGAGTGCTCTGCACAGCCCCTTGTAGGCTGGTATTTCTGTGTACAGCTGTTGCTTTCTTGGTCCCCCAAATGCAGCAAAGACATTCTCTTTAATAACACCCAGTTTCACATTGTACACTAGGTAATATTTTCCAACTCCCTGTCTCTATATCAGTCTTTGTAAGGAAAGGACACTACTCAAAACAATGCTCACTTCCTGGTCCTGCAAGGAAAACTAATGACTCATAAAGGATTTTCCCTTGCTTCTTTTAAATAGAAACTTTACTGTACCCGTGGAATGTTAAAAAGAAATATAATGGAGAGGAAAGGTAATTTACTATGAGGAAAAGTCAAGAGCAAATTGAAACGATAATGTCTTACAGAAGACAAAGAAATAGGAATCTTGAGAAAAAGTGATTCAACACAATACAATCAGCACACTTACTACCAAGGAGAAAAATCATAATCAGACTTATCAGAGATTTCCAATCATATTTCCTACAATAGTGTTTCTGTAATGAAGCTATTCACTCAACCAATGTCTGTTTAATGTTTAGTTTCTATGATAATATCAGAAATCTTCAAGGGGGCTGACAACAATAATACCAAATTATATTTTTTTGCAGAGTATAGCATTATTCTTGTGGTAAAGACAAAATAAACTTTAGTTCCTGGAGGAATTAATGAATTAATGAATGCATTGCATAATAATATGTGCAATTAAATTTTGTCAAATACAAAAGGCAATATTCCATTTATCCAAAGAGAATAATTTATTTTTGTCTTTCTAAATAATTCATTGGAACAAAAGGCTTTATAAAAATGAGTGTAGGGGTAAAAAATAAATATTTCCAATGGAAAAATAAAGAAAAAGAAAAATATCTTCTATCAAGCTTAAAGTATGCTTTCAGCATATATTAGAGAGATCAGTCTTCTTGGCTATTGTTGGCAAAAACAGATGCTTAAAGAAAAATTTTAATTAAATATACATAAGCAAATATCAATTTGAAGAAAAATTCTTAGGCTTCAGATGGGTAGTAGTGACATGTATAACAGAAAATTGAAATTGAGGGGTAACAAATGAAAGAAAACATAATCAGAAGCCGAAGAGAATAAAAGATTCACAAAAACAATGTTTAAAAATGTTTTTATGAGATAATACCAGATTAATATAAGACCAGTATGCCACCCTGAAATATGTCTAAAATTACAATTACAGCCATGCGACTCAATTATGCTGTAATTCTGTGATGCACATCATTTGATGTGGTTTCATTCATTCCTTACTAATATGCACTTATGTGCCCCTTTTACAAAACTATTACAGTTGTAGAAGATCAAAAGATGGCTTTCATCAAACAATTATATTTACTGCCTGGAGTGGCTAGAAGCCATTGTAAATAACACGTTGATATCTCATGAGGTTTGTTTCTGATGCTTCATTGTATGTAATATGCCCTATTTGGAGAATTTGAACCTGCGTAAGTTGTAATTTACTCTGAAAAATTTTAATTCCACTATAAAGAAATAGAATACCAAGAATGTATTTCACTACTGTATGATATATTTTCTCAGAATATAATTAATTATATTACTGATAATAAGAGCACTTAGTACTTCTCCAAATATACCTTATACCAAGTTTCATTTTTATATAAATTGTTATTTATTGTGACAAACATACTATAAGCAGATATTATTATTAATGGTGGTAAATTATAAGAAATCACATTGCTTAAATGAATTGCCTGACATGACAAGGAAAGTTTCAAACACATATAATACATATGTTTGTATAATGGTAGGTTACTGTTCCATATGTATGACTTGGTTCCTTCATTTGCTTCATTTTAAAGATGCACATTAGTTAATGTATGAAGTTTCTCATGTTAGTAATCAACTAAGGATTTGTAAGTATATTATTCAAAATGCATTAAAAGATAACAAATAAACTGTACTCAGTAAATTTAAGAAAAGAATAGGCTAGGGGTTAGGAATGTGGCTTAGTGGTAGTGTATTCCCCCATCATTCATGAAGGCCTAGGTTCAATAACCCCAGTACCACATAAACAGAAAAAGCTGGAATTGGTGCTGTGGCTCAAGTAGTAGAGCTCTAGCTTTGAGCACGAGAGGCTCAGGTTCAGAGCCCAGGCCCTTGAGTTTAAGCCTCAAGAGCAGCAAAAAAAAAAAAAAAAAAGAAAGAAAAAGAAAGAGTAGAAAAAAAACATGGGAGAGGGTAACAATGTTCAAGTAATAATGTACTTACTGCTTTATGAAAGTAACTGTAACCCCTCTATTTATCACCCTGAAAGTAAAATAAAATTTATAAAGAAAGGAAGAAAGGAATAAAATAAAAAAGAAAGGGAAAAAGGAAGGAGGGAAAGAAGGAAGGAAAGAAGGAAGGAAAGAAGGAAGGAAGGAAGGAAGGAAGGAAGGAAGGAAGGAAGGAAGGAAGGAAGGAAGGAAGGAAAAAAAAGAAAAAAAAGGGCCAATATGTGCATTTTTTACCTCAAGTGTTCCTAGCAATCAAGTCACACGAAATAAAATTTCACTCAGCATATGTTAAGGTAATTTTTGTCTTTGATTTTTCTTAACAAGAACATGATTTATAGCCTAGAAAATGATTCATTTATTCCGAATGGTTAGATTTTTCTGGTCTCAGAAGAGCTCCTTTTGCTTCATGTATTTAGGGAAACTTAAACTTCATGTCCCTGCAGGAACCCCTCCTAATGTTTCCATTGAGGCTACAAAATATTTTGTTGTGATTTAACTTAGCGTCTTCAGATTAGGCCACACAATACACGATCAACATTTAATTCTGAATTTTAGAGAATGAAATTTGTCTTTAGTTAAGCAAGTATCATACAATATTTTAAAAATATGTTTAAAAGTATTAAATTAAAAAGCATTACACTAAGTTCACATTTAACTAGGCATCTATAATTATCCAAATCAGTCAAATAACAAATAAAGTTTGTGAAGAATGTAAAAATTCAATCTTCTCAAGTGCTAAAAAAATAATCTTTTGATTAAATTAAAAATAAGAGATAAATCTTTGTACTCTGCAGTTGCATCTGATACTCTGAGTAGCGTTTCATATGCAGTTTAATTGGCTCAAATGTTTGTCAAGGAACCCTTTTAAATGCTTATTTTTTTAAAAGTCATTTTTCCCCTTTTGGATTATCATGCTTAATATAGACCCAGTGAAATATTTTTCTTCATATTTATGAAGGGAAATAGTTAAACAAAAATCACAGGACAGTTTTGCCTATTATGCACAAAGACCCGGGTTCAATTCCTCAGTACCACATACATAGATAAAAGCTGGAAGTGGTGCTGAGGCTCAAGTGTTAGAGCTTTAGACTTCAGAAAGCCCAAGCTCAAGCCCAGGACCAGCAAAAAAAAAAAAAAAAGGTCAAGCAAGCATCTCTATATTCTACCCTAAAGGAAATTTATCTTTGAATTTTTTGTTCTACCCTAAGAAACATACCATGTTAAAAATCTTGTCTGGAAGTCAAGACAAATGATAGTTTCCAATTCTATTGTTAGTGTGAGAAAAGGAGACAGGCTTTTTCCTCCATTTATACATTTCTATGCATTGTTCTGACATGTTAAATTGATAGTAATTCAACAACTAGAATAAAAAAAAAGTAAAAATAAATGTCACATTTTATATTTGTCTCAACTTGCAAAGTGCCCAGCTTGGGCTTATGTCGATAATAACTTTTACTTATTGTGTTTTTATACCAATCTTTTTTAGTGTTCATTACTTTATATGATTATTTCTTTAAATGTACTGGTCCTAGGAAGCAGGTCATAACAGTATCCACATTTAATGGATTATAATATTTGCTTGAATGTTCTATAGAAAATAAATGAGACCACTTTTACAAGATATGATTCCAAATGGGGAGAACAATTGATAGGCGACGGCTCCATTAAGCTGACATGTCTTTTTCATGTTTTAATAGATCAGAACCAATCTTAATGAATATAAAAATAAAATCTCTTATCAAATTTCAACTGAAGAAATTGCTCTTTGGAAATAACAAGATTATGGAAGGTAAATTTATCCTATCAGAGATTCTGCTTTGTTTATCATTGATGGAATAATATAAAATCAAACTACTGCTGCATTCAACCATGGCTGTTTTTGGAAACTACTGCACATAGTGAGAAGACCAGGATTTGAGTGCTTCCCAGTGGTTGAAAAATCAGAGCTCTGTCTATTTATTTGGATAGTTTTAGTGACTTATCCTAATAAAGTCATTTGTAATCAACATTGAAATTGTCTGAATATCAGTGCAATGGATCCCTGATCATTTCTAGGTAGCGTGCATATGCTAATTCCTAGTAATCCAGTACTTTTAATAAACATGTACCTCTGTTTCTCATCTGAATATGGAAGCTCTTATCTATTCCCAGAGGACTGTCTCTGGAAGAAATGGAGTTGTAAAACATATCAAGGTTCACATGGGCCTGTTTACATTCCCAGCAACAACAATGATAATAATTAAATGGGAGGGCATATAACAAAGACTAACATTTCAGCAGAATGGTTTCTCCACTTCTAAGGGCAATGATGTGGTAATCCTAGTTCCCAGCCTCTAATTCCCTAGGTCCAGCTTCACACAGCAATTTTCATTCAACTGAGAACAGCAAACATGCTCCTCTATCAGGACTTTGACCTCTTGAGGGTCTAAGACTGCATCATAATCCCCTGGAAGACTAAAAGTTGAAGAAAGGAAAATGGGGGTAGTGTGACTTTCAGAGAGAGCTGGGACAGACTGTTGATGAATTAAGAACATATAAGTGGCTTTTGGCAAGGGAGTTTGACTGACATCTTTGAGCCCCCCTGGGTTTATGGCCTGTGGGAGTCCTAATTATGAACATAATAGACAAACTCATCCTAGCCACCAGCAACTTAATCGGTTCTCGCTAGTAAGAGCCAATTAAGTTTGCATTACGAAATAATTTTTTAGAATGGGAGTTAGGTGGACTTTTAATTAAGGATTGTTTGAAAACATTAAGGATTTTTGAATAAAGGGCCTGAAACATTATCTTTGGTATGCAGCAATAATCCTAATCTCTTGGAAATTGTAAAAATAATAAATCAGTAAGGACAGGCCAGTTGTACAAGTTAGATACAATAGTGTTCCACAGGATTTCGTTCTTTAGAAAATTGTATTATTTCTGTTTAGCTTTAATCAAGCAAATGCCCCTGTATTTGATTTCATCACTGATTATTCATCACCTTATACTTGATTGAACTAGAAGTCAATAGATGTCTTCTGAATACAACTGCAGCTAAAACTGGTCCTTCACTAATAAAGAAATCTGAAGTTAACGAAGTTTTACTGCTTATATTGTATCATCAGTGTCAAAAGGAAACCCTGATGCTTTGATTTCATAGAAGTGCCAGTGTAATTCTACAATGAATGAATTCTAAATGACTCTAATCATGAGTTCCCTGATGAAAAGTTTATAATTTAGTCATATGTCTTGAACTCTGAAGAATCATTGCTGCCAAACATACAGTTTAAGTCCCTTCCCCTAGTTTCATCTGTTTGTTTGCATGATGATGTTTGCTCTACGTTTCCATCTCTTGAAGCATGTGAAAAATAGAAAAGTATGTTTTTCAATAGGTAATTTATCAAAGTTTTTATTGGTTAAGTAGACGTTGGAACAAATCTGGATATTAATTTACAGGCCTGGATCTCAGGACTCAAATGTGCCAACAAACAGTCCTGGAGGGTTTTGTAAATATGAGTTGCCTGGACCCTTCTATAATTTCTGATCCATTTGCTTTGACATGAGGCCCAAGAATTTATATCTCTAACGAATTGTCAAGTGACAAACTTGCTATTTTATCAGGGATAAAACTTCCTTCAACAGCTTTGTTGGAGACCATTGCTTTCAGCCTCCTGAGGAAGTAAGATTGTAAGATGGTACCTGGCAGCTCGCTAATGAGTCAGTACTTGCTGACCAGGAAGTTTCTTTGCATTTGTTGATTTGTTTTTTCTGTGCTTGTGGACAGAGTGGATGGCTAGATTTCTTCCAGGTTTTTTTGCTGCTTTGCAGATGACCTTTACTGTGATTGGCTGCTTAAGGTTGTAAATAGTGTGGGGTTTGCAGGGAAGGGAGGAGAAGGGAGAAAAGACAGAGAAGGGAGAAGGGACAGGAGAGAGGCAGAGAAGAAAGAAGAGAGAAATAAACGACCTCTGCTTGCAGCGATTTGAGTCTGTGATCATTCCCAGTACTCCTCCAAAGTGATGTGTCGTTGCCGTGGGCAGCGCCAAGATTGTCACTAATAGAATAATAGTAAGAGTAATACAATCTATCATTGCCTGGTCAATTAACTAACGTCTCTAAGAATATAATTCCATAATAGAGATGTCATAATCAGACAACAAGCATATCATAGATGATGTCATAATCATCAACAAGCATATCATAATCACAAATATTTTGTAATACAAACACAATCTCTATTTTTCTGTCTGATTTTTGATGACTATATACATTACTATATATATATATATGTTTATATATACTTGTATATATTGCTGTTCTTATCATTATGGTTATCATTGATTTTATTATGACATCACCAGGAGAAACAATTAAAGTAACATTGTTTCTTAGACTATAGAAAATTGATAATATATAAGAAAAGACAATTGATAATATCCTTTTCCAGAACCATCTCTGACATATACAAATCCAGGCCTACTAAATCACCTTAACGATCTCTAATCCTGAAAATCTTAGCTAACCACACTACCAGGTACACCAACTTTTTTCAAATATTTTAAACTCACATTTTCAGAGAAACTCTAAATTATTGATCAAAGGGCTTTTTTTTTCCCAAAAAAAAAGGAAACAAGATATACAAGTGGTTAGAAAGTCCATGGCCTGATCTGAATGTAGAGCAGAAATGCAGAGCAGATCATCAAACAAAGTAGAGCTGAATTACTAAAGCAGCAATTGAACAATGACTAAATAATAGCCTATAACTAATTCCGTCAGCGGGGTCAGATGGGGACCGGGAGTACTACTCTGTAGTTCATTCATTGTGTGAACCAATCACATCTTTTTTCAAACACATTAGATGACTTTCATTCATACAGACTTTAAGTTTCTTGCTAATTCTTTTTGATCTTTGTATATTTCAAAACATTCTTTTACTCAACCCAATTCTTCTCTATAACATCCACATATTATCAGAAGAGCATCTCCATATATCCTGGTCTTTCTAGGGAAAGTAAATATGATTGAGGGGAGAGGGAGATTATATCATTAATGAACAAAGTGTGTAGAGAGATGATTAGTGCCATTTTATAAATGAATACACTTAGTCAGCCATGACTTGGTAACCCTGAACTCACAAATAGTATACTGAATGTCATACCTACCCACTACTTGAACACAAGATAGATAAACATACACACACACACATGTATATGTGCATAAATACATATATATATCTTGTGTTCAGGTAGTTATATTTATTCATACATATGCATAAACTTGTATAATTATGACTCAAATGAATATGAGTCTATAGGAACATAATAAATTTGGTACATAGATTTCTGCTATGAGTCCCCAATGAATAATGATAAAATTAATTGAACCTAAAAGAAATATATGTTAGTTTAAGATTAAAATCATTTAAGCAATATGTTCCTAATTTGGTGTCACATCAAGAAAGGAACCTTCATGTGAAAAATTAAGGATGTTGGATTTGAAATATTATTAAGGGCAGTTGAGATTCTCATGAATATGACCAGTAACAAAATTTCTTTGAAATGTTCTGGCTTCCCCAGAGATTTTCCCAGATGTTAAAGGCACTATTTGAAGGTTCCTTTTGGAGGAAATTAAAATATTTTATATGAAATAAAGTTTATTGGACAGAGTTAAAATTTTTTATGTAATATCCTGACCTTGCCAAAAATAAGAAAGAAATGTGCGGCAGTGATTTTATTAAGTCATTAACTAATGAGAAAAACAGTGGGGATGTCAAGACTCTTTAGGGTGGTAGTAATTAAAATCCCACACAATCAGAAGTAATTTCAATGAATTTATGACTTGAAGCACAATTATTTGATATCTTTATGGAGTGATTTACTAAAATCACAGGCAGAGATAAATGCATTTCTATGGACCATAATCATATTATTGTGTGGTCTCAATAACCTAGAGAGCTGTCAGTAGAGATCAAAGGCAATAATAAACAAAAGTGAGCTTATAATGAGAAGCACTTCAGCATTGAGTGAACCTTAACCCATTTAAAAATCTTTCTATTGTACTGTGTTACAACAACCATGGACTTTCTAAAAGTTAAACTTGAGAAATACTTGTATTTGTATTTTTGTCCTTATAATATAGTGAGGTTAGATTATGCATGTAGTTTTAGGGAAGGAAGATCTATGACTTCTGAAATAAGGTATACACAGTAAAGGGGTAGAACAGAAAATGAGAATGGCTGCAATGCTCTGTTTGAGTCCTCCACCATAGATTCCTGAAATCTAATCAAGTGACTATTTGAATCTACAAATAGTATTTCATCTTTCATAGATCCTATGATGTCCCCTGTATATACATATATATTGTAAACCTTATTAAGCATGAAAAAAGATAATAATAACTAATAATGAAATCAGACAAGTAAAACCATCTACGACAATAACATTTATGTGTTGGTAATCTTACTTTTAAAGTATTCTCATTCTTCCTTTGTGTTGATGTAATTCATTATCTATGTGACAAGAGAGGTAAGGTGAATGACAAAGTTATTCTTGTATCAGCATACAACTTCTTTTCCTAATAAGAATTTCCATTTCCTCTTAAATGAAACTCTTTACCGATTCTTGTTGAAATGCACACATTGCCAACCTCAGTCCTCTTAAATTTATTAAGCAAAATATGGATTACTTGAACACAAGTCCTGCTGTAACATGACGTTGCTATGTAAGTGAGTTGATTCTGTGATTGATGTGAAGGTAAACCATAAAGTGTGAAAAACACAGGATATGAAGATGATATACATTTCTGTCAATTTTATCATGCTACTCAGAATTTTATACAACGTCAGTCATAGATACCATTTAACTCTGGAATTCATCAATTAATGTTTGCTGCTTACTGAAATTGTCAATAGGGAGAGCACATATAATGGGGGGGTACTTTATATATTTGATTTTAAACAATGCCATAGTATAGTTTTCACTGAAGGATATTAATGTTCTTAGTGGGTTCATATGTCATTGACAAACATTAAACCAGAGTTTATTAACCAGTGAATAACTTTTGGTAGTTTGATACATTTGTGATGAATTTAAATTAAATGTATCAAAATCTCTGTATCTAAATACGTGTCTATATCTATCGAAATAACCATCTATCTGTCTATCTATCTATGTCTCCATATCTATATAAATTTTCCCATTTTCACTGTTTCTGTTGCCGTTTTAACTGGACCTGCCAAAGCCACTGAAGTTTGTTGACTATCTTCTGTCACTCAGGACTTAAAAAGTTTAGATAATGATCCAAATTAAACTATCCTTTGGGCAGTCTCAACTCCTAAAGTTTTGAATGAGTCTCCTGAGGGTTTCAGAGAATGTATTTGTTTTGTCATTGTCATGATAATCTTCCCACTCTTCCCAAGAAGGAGGTAATTGCATGTTAACTTGATTTCTAAGACAGAAAAGCTCTTCACTCTCAGAAAGATGCCTGAATAAAGATGCAGAGGACACTGGCAAATAAAATCTTTATATCAGTTTGATATTTAAGATTTCTGTAAAGTTTTAAAATTTTGCTGTGAAAAACCAGGACTCAGAACACTCAGCAAAAGTTAACTCAAGTACAATTATCCATGTCTTATTTTCCAAGCAGACCATTTCCCTAACACAGAAGACTTTTGCAGTAATGAGAGGTTGTTTTGATATACAAATCAACCATATAATCAGACTATAATCCAAAATAAATCACTGTAAAAAGCATACAGCTTTTGAAGGAAGTCAAATCTTACTGTTTTCTAGCCCTGTCAAATGTAAGTTGTATGATTTCATGGAAATTAAGTTAGGTTTTTCTGGGACTCAATTGCTTCAACAGTCAAATGGGAGTGGCACAGGGAACTGGTGGGTTTTCAGTTTGAGATTTGAATGCTGCCACATGCTGTCAGCCATGAATGAAAATACGGACAATACCCTGCAATCTTCATCTCAGTTATTTTATTGTCAGGGAGAGGGGATGGTCCTTTTTCTTCCACTGTCCTCCCAGAAGCCTAGCACAGTGGCTCACGACTGTAATCGTAGCTACTCAGGAGGCTAAGATCTGAGGATCAAGATTCAAAGTCAGCCAGGGCACAAAAGAACCTGAAACTCTTATCTCAAAATATCCTCTAAAAAATGGGAAGTAGGGCTTGGCTCAAGGGTAGGGTGATAGCCTTGAGCTGAAGAGCTCAAGAACAATGCCTAGGCCCAGGGGTAGGGTCTGAAGTGCTCAGGGACAGCACCCAGTTTGATTTCAAGCCCCATGAACCTCCCCCCCACCACACATATAAAAAATGTTCCCTCAGGATTCCCATTTACAAATTGTCTATTCTGTCTACTTGGAAATTTCCTCTTCTTTTATTCTTCACTGTAATTACAATCCCCCAAAGTGCCATTTTAACTCACACCTTTGCTTAAATATTTGTTAACAAACACTTTTATAATGAAACATCATTTTCTTGTTTTTTTTTGTAAATATATTGTGTATGCATATGCTTTCAAACAAAGAATAGCATAAATTACACAAAACATTTCTTTTGAAGTCTTCATCCAGTCAATTCTATATACTTTATAGAAAATTATTAGGTCATCAATGTTGTATAACAAAGTATTGAAGGTTCAGCAACATGAAACTCTCTATCTATCTATCTATCTATCTATCTATCTATCTATCTATCTATCTATCTATCTGTCTGTCTGTCTGTCTGTCTATCTATCTATCCATCCATCCATCTATCTATCTATGCAGTCAAGATTAGCTTCCAAATTCAATTAGTTCTTGGCAGAATTCAGTTTTCTCCAGCCTGGATTGAGATTTTTGCTAACTATGAGATTGAAGCCTCTTGCTTTGAGGCATTATCACAATTTCACAGCCTTTTCCCTGAAATCAGGAAAACTGATTTCAAAGGTATCCTGGTAAAACATATTGGTTATCTTGCAAAACATAATCACACCTACATAACAGTTATTCATTTTTCTCAAATTCTACTGACAAGAAAAAATAATAATCTTGCCACATTAAGCATCCAAGATTATGAGAGACAGGTAGAAAAATAGAATCTGTCCCCCATAGTCAGTTAAGCTAAGATTGAGTACTTTGCAATTCCTTACCCCATTCCCTTTTTCCTTGTGTCTTGATAACATTGAAAAACACATGAAATATAATGATCTTATTCTAAAGATAATGACACCTCATTAGTGGACTTAAGCTGTGGAGTGGCATGATCTAGCATGAAAGGAAGATCACCAAATAGTCTTGGGAGAAGTTAATCTAAGAGGATAAACCTGGTAAAAGAAAAATCAGTTAAGTTGCCCATCAATCCATTTTGAGAGGTGATGCCAATTGGATCAGGGAAGGTGTTTGCATAACTGACAAACAGCAGAGAAATCTGAGATGTTCTTCTGAGGGTAGAATTTCTGGGTTTAGTGAAGATCAGAGAACTTCCTCAATGACTTCTCTGAAGTGGGTGCTTATTCCCTGGGATTGAAATCTTCAGAGGAGTGGCCGTCTCTAGAGCAGGTTAGCGCAGTGTGGAGACGTTTTCATACCATAGAAAGTCAATAACATCTTGGCAATTTTAAAGTCAGAAAAGAGGGTTGACTATGTTTCTTGAGTCAAACTAGCACGTAGTGGAGTAAAGGAAATAAAGAAAGGGACTGTCTTCCGGTTGCTGTAGCGAATAGGCAGCTGTCAAAGAAGAAATGTATTTCTCACTCTCCTGGAGGCTGGAATTGGAAATCTAGCAGGGCGCTTTTACAGGCAGCAGTTACCATCTAAATGTGTCCTTACATGGTAGAGAAACAAACTCCATGGACCACCAACCCACTCCAGAAGTTAGGCCCTGTCTGATCTAGCTACCTCATAATGTCTCTATCCCCTAAAATCAGATGTTGGAATTTCTGCAGGTAGTTATGGGGCCATACACATATTCGGATCATACCAGAAATTGAAAAGGACATGTCAGAAGGAGAAATAAAGTTACAGAAAATGAAACCAGCCAAGGACAGTGTTTCAAGAAAGAGAAAAGGCCAGAAGTGCTTCCTACGACCCAGATATAAATAAGATAATTAATGTCCAGTCTATGTCTTAGCAATAAAGGTATATTAGGTTTTGACTAGAGCAGATTTTTGAAGTTGCAAATCTCTCAGCCTATAAGGCTTTCTGAAGTTATTTCTTGGTATATAAAAAGGCTATATCTCAAATTTGTTTGTTTAAAGAACTCTGCATTCTCCTACTTGAGGTAAAATTCCACTTGAGGATCATTCCATCTTCTCTGAATCCTGAAGAAATACAATCCACACTGGTACCTTAAGAAATTGTAAATGCTGTCCAGCATTTTAGAAAGCAGCACAATTGAAACACAAATTATTTGTCACTTTGGAGATTTATTTTGGATTGAAACTGCCATTTGTTCTGCGGTGACTGGTACAGGTCTAGCATTTCTCTTCCAATTCTATCACAAGCTTTTAGTTAAGCAAGTGCAATTGCAGTTTAAGGCATTCCTGGAGATTAATGACTGCCTAGGAGGGTGGCTTCCTTGGTCCATTAACTCCAATCAGTCATTCCTTTCCATGAAAAGTCCTGCATGAAAGTTATTATTACTCATACATACTGAAAATAAAAAAAACATACAGTGGATCTATGGATTTTCACCAGTTCTCTCAGAATGATGACAGTAAATTTGTTCTTCCAGAAAGATGAAAGTGAATTCATTTGTATGAGAATATTCAGGGAAAAAAAATGAAGTCCCTGTATATAAACTAATCATCTGCTTAGTCTATGGTTGGCAATCTAGCTTAAGTCATATTGAAACAATTATCTTAAAGAGGTATTAACAGGAATCTAACTCAACATGAATACCTTTGCCCAACCTATGTGCTTATCTTGTATGTAATTTGTCCTATACTATAAAGGTTTCTGTTTTGTTTGCTTTTACCTAGTTTGTAGAGGGACTTTTTCTAGCTTAGTATAGCTTAGTAGTAATTATTCCATTATGTAAGAGAACTGGTTTAATTTTCACTTAGCTAAAATATATGATATGTCAAGTTTATCAATAAAAATGAACTCGGCCCCAAATTTGTCAGTACATTTAATATGCTCTTCCAGAGTATTTATCACTAGCAACCATATCTTTGTCCACTTGGGTTACATTAGCAGTCTCATGGACTAGAGAGCTTAAATAATAGAACAGAAAGTAGACTACTCTCAGTTCTGAGGCTGGAACTTAAAGATCAAAGTACTAGCAGGTCAGTATCGAACAACCTCACTCTTCCCAGTTTGCACACATCACCTTGCAGGCTCGGTGTCCTCATAGTAGCACAAAACAGAGGGAAGACAGTCATTGCTTACATTTCTTTTTATAAGGTGACAATCACCACTCAAAAAAGTGCCCCCATCCTGGTCTAATTAACTTCCCAAAGTCCCATCATGAAATATCATCATATCAGAGGTTAGAATTTCTTCATATGAATTTCACGAGCAAGGTGTGTGCAAATTAATCCATTCTAAATAAGCATGGGCAGGAAAGTGTTTCTAAATCTTTAACCATGAATGTGATGTGAAGTCAATTAAATGTTCCTTGAATATGTCTCTAATCACCAATATTTCAAGACTTATGGTGTCAAAACTCACGAGCAAAACCTGAGTATGACTTCTACATATATGTGTCAATATATAAGACTGTGAAATTTTGTAGTTTAAATTCACCTACTTCAACTCATAAGGTGTTTTCACTTTTAAACTTCTTTCTGCAAAAGTACACTCTATGCTAGCTGCAAGACCAACATTTTCATAGTATATATTTTTTGTTTTCTTCAATAAAATAAAATATTTGATGTCTGCATAATTTATAAATAGAGAGAGATTCACACACACACACACACACATACACACACACAGAGTATCTACACATACATACAAAAAGTGTGCAAATATGGCCGGGAGTTTGGCCTAGTGGTTAAAGTGCTTGCCTAGCATGCACGAAGACCCAGATTCAATTCCTTGGTACCACATATATAGAAAAAGCCGGAAGTGGTGCTGAGGATCAAGTGGTAGAGCTCTAGCCTTGAGAAAGTCCAAGGACAGTGCTCAGGCCCTGAGCTCAAGCCCAGGACTGGTAAAAAAAAAAGTGTGCAAATATACTTGCATGTCATATAAATATGTAGATGCTGACTGTGTTAGCATACATACTATATTTCTGATTATTCATATATACCCTGTGTGTTTACATGCATATGTGAAGATATATATATTTATATATATATTTGCACATGGTGCTACATGCATGTGACATATACATTTGTTGCAGGAATAGCATGGTTTGCTTTTCATTCTATATTCCATAAATGACTTAAAATATATATGTTGGAATTTACTTTTATTTAGTCACATTTGTATTCATTTATAAATCAATACTTTTATGTTCTTTTGCTTTTCCTGAATGTCAAATAACATGAACTTCATTATCTGTAATTTTCAATGTGCTTTTTACCCACTTAGAAACATTCCTGTAATGTTTATTTGATTTTATGAAAATAAATTGTATAGTTTTGAAATTGTTCGGTTTTGAAATTGTTCAATATTTAATTGTAGGGTAAACTATAGTCTTTTCTGTTCATATATTCAAAGATATCTTTTTACTTTCTTGTTTGGGAAATTATTAATTAACCTACATCAAATGTTTTATTTCTGCAGGCGTACATTTTCAAGTCAGTTGGCATGCAATTGTTAGATTGTAAGGGAAGACTGCATTTAGTTTATAAGAAATTGGAAAACTGTCTTCCAAAATTAATGTGCCATTTTGCATTCCCAGCAGCAATGAATGAGTTCCTGTTGCTCTGACTCCTCACTGGATGTTTTAGAGAACCTTATCATCTTTAATAGTTATGTGTGACAGATGCAAGATCACACTAGCCCTCATGCTGTGTCTTAAAGGTGTAGATTACCTTCTCATAAGAAACACACTGCATTCTCTTCATCAAAAATCAGAAGCTGATATCTAGAAAATCCTTTACAGGACATCTTAATATAATTCTTACCTTTTACATGTCTCCTCATAATATATTTGATTTTCAAGTAGTATGTTTCTTTATCTAAATTGTTATAAAAAGGATTGACTCTAACTGCTTCAAGGCAATGTCTTTTCTTAACAAAAGTTCTCATGCTAATTTACTAATCACACAAACCACTAAGACCACCTAATTATCAATATGCAAATTTCTCTTCGCTAATCTATTTTTCTGAATTTAATTCATGGGCCCAGCGAGGATTCTAGATATGGGAAATGAATGTGGTTTCTACTATACTAGTGTTCAATTTGACTTTTATTTCCCTATAAAAATGATATTTTTACATTTTTGTCATCTACAGGTATGACAAAAACACAAGTGAAAAAAATATACTGGTATTGTTTCAGATATTTAGGCGTGATTTTTTATTGTGATTAGTATAAGGGTTACATTATATTCACCAGATAGAAGGTGCATAACTTCACAAATATTGATACCCTTTCTTATGACATGGTCCCCATTTCCCTCCCACCCTCCCACTGCTTATCTTGATTTCCCCCCTTCCCTATCCAATTTCAAGTAACCAATTAAGCACATATAAAATATATCAGATAACAAGGTGAAATATTGGAACAATATGAGATAACCAAGGGATGGCAAAAGAGATGAGAGATGACATAGTACATTAAGAACAACAGTCATTCATTATATGGCTTCTGTTTTTAGGAGTGATTTTTATTATTATTAATGTGTGTGTGTGTGTGTGTGTGTGTGTGTGTGTGTGTGTGTGTGTGTGTGTGTAGTGGGGCTTGAACTCATTGGGCACTGTCCCTGAGCTCTATTTTCTCAGGGCTAGCACTCTAACACTTGAGCCACAGCATGACTAGCCATATTTTTTAATGGGGGAATTTTTCTATTGCATAGATTATATATATTTGAAACAAGTTATCAGAAATATATTTGATTAGCAATGGTTGAGAGTACAAGATTGTATATACAAGATAGTATATTTTGGATACAAGTGTTTATCAGAAGTATATTTGATTAACAATGGTTGAAAGTAGTATTTCAGTTTATTGCATTGCCATGAAAACTTAAGTAATTACATTTTGAATGTCATATTTTAATAGATTGATACATTATACTTTCCCCAATTTTAATTTGTTGTAAATATCAGCTTCTTAATTGTAGCTAACAAATGACTAAAAGGTAAGAAAGAGAGAGGGGAGAGAGAAAAAACAAGGGATGGAGAAATCGAATGAAGGAAGGAAGGAAGGAAGGAAAGAAGGAATGAAAGGAAAGAAAGAAAGAAAGAAAGAAAAAAGATTGTCTGACATGTTTTTCTGAGGGCCCAACTGAGGAAAACTGGTAGCATGACTTTTAGTTTAGGTATAAAGAACTGAAAAATGAGGGAAGAAATAGTCTAAAACCCAGTCCCAGGACAATCGTACTTTGGGAGAGCTAGTTCTCTGTTCTTCTGCACCTGTTAAGATGTAATCCCTCTTAACGACTATTGGAAGGAGTGTTGAATAACCTTTCCTGATGGGAAGAGACTTGCCTTGATATTTGCCATAAAGTAAAGGATTTAGTCATCTATGAATGGTGACGCTCATACCATGTTTAATGTGTTAAACTTTGGTTCAGTATTGGATCTGAAAAAAATAGATTTTTCAGATTTATATCCAAAGAATTTTCCATGGACATATATTTATTAATAGACATACTCATATTTTATATGTATTTAATTTCCTTTTTCTTTTCTCATTTTTCTTTTTTCTCTCTCCTTTCTCTCTCTCACTTTTTTTTAGTTCTTTATTAACCCTGATTATGCTTATAATAAATTGAAATACTGAAAAGGAAATATTAAAATGGTGAAAGAAATTATATGTTACCAAACTGTTACACAGGAAAGTCTTGCTCCCTCTAACAAAGTTTGGATGAAATTCTAAAAATCTTCGATTACTTCCTGCCATTTATCTAACTTTCTCACAAGAATTCAGGGATAATTCAGAGATGGTCACAATGATTTTTTGCACCAAGTGAAATATAGTACTATCAAGCCTCTATATGATTAAATATGCCTTCACAATATAATACCTGTAAAAAATACAGAAGGAAACCAAGATTTCTATGGTGAGGCTATAACATTGCAATAGTCTTTAAGTGTTATTGAGCTACTTATCTGTAAATACGTGATGAGGACAGAGAAAGCAGGATAGAAAATAGTGAATCAGATAGAAATAGATAAGATTCAAACAGTAGAAAATCATGAATGTCAATATCAACATAGCCCCTTTAGTATTTTTGCAAATGTCGCTTGTGTGCTGTAGTTATATTCTCTTTCGCAGAAAGTGCTTATACAATGTGTTGATTTTATCCATGACAAACTTAGACAGGCATGGGAATATTGTAACTTCATATAAAAGAAATTTTGCCCAATATTTATATCAAATTTTTAGGTTGTTTTCCCTGAAGCAATTCTACAAGATGGGTCCATATATTCTTAGCCAGGACAGGAGTATTTCCTGTAGCATCTCACATATGTTTTTGTTTGTTCAGTAGTAAAATGTCATTCTTTGAAAGTTAACAGTACATCCTATAACCAGCTGGTCTGAATGTCACACATAAAGCAACATTAACTATTCATTGTTTTCTGTTTCTAAGTAGATATATGACTTAATCTTTTCAAGCAAACAATTTACAATCAGGGAGCAATAACAGGATACTATTTCTTTATGTTCCATATCAAATTACTAAGAATTTAGAAATTAAAAAACAAAATACATTTATTATCTCACATTGTTTACAGATCAGGTGTTCTAGCATAGATTTTTCCTCATGGCAGATCAGAAATCTGCAGTTTTGGTAGCAGGTTTAGTGGTTTCTCATCACAGACTTAGCTGGATAGTAATTTGCTTTTCATTTTACTCAGGTTTGTTTGTAGAATTGTTGTCTTTATGGTTGCTTCTTTTGGCAAGTTTATTAAGGCAGAAAGGAATATGAGACTAGGGAAAGTTTGTTAGCAAGACCTAGTCATGTATAATATACTATCGGTCTAGTAAATATTCTGTCACTTCAGACATACTTTTTTTCTGTAGTCAACTCACTTGTCCCAACCACTCACAAGGGAGGGTGAGGAAGGGAGATTGTGTAAAGATGAGATACAAAGAGTGGGTGATTATGGGACCACCTTAATATCTGAGCCTTACCTAGTAGAAAACATAGACATGATGGAACTCATGAAATCACAGCAGCAGGTTCACATTTTCAGTTAAAGATACACAACCTTATAACTAAACCATTACAATACAAATCATTGTTGACTATTATAATTAGTCTACAGTACAACTTTTCCTTCCTAGAATCTTCCTTCCATGTTAGTTAATTATAGGCTGACATGTGAAATGAAGGTGTTTCTTTCAGTTTTCTTTATTTTTTATAGTAGATTACAATGTATAGGAATAAACATGGGGGAAAGTTAAGACACATAAAAATATGATCACCAATTAATGAATTCATTTGTGATAATGACAGTGAGTCTGAAGATGGGTAGGAAATGCAATGTGAAGAAATAAGTATTTTAACAGGAAATATGACTTACCTATGACTCGGTAACTTCTCTGTCAAGCTAGATCAGAATGAAAGTGTAGGCAACAAAGCTGGGAAATCAGAAAAAAAATCCAAAAAATGAGAATGGCCCAGCCCATAGTTCAGAAGGATGAAAAAAAAATGAGCTAATACTAACCTTTCACTTAACAGCTTACTTTTCTATTTTATCATTTGTAATTTTAATGAAAATCTCAAGAAGCTTAGAACTACAGCCTTCCAATGGCTGAATGAAAGTTTTCCAATGGATCCAATAATGGAAGCCATTTAAAAATTATGGTCCTGCCACGGAATTTTAGCTTAGTGGTAGAATGCTTTCCTAGCATGTATGACAAAGACCAGGGTTTGGTTCCTCTGTAAAACATACACAGTAAAAACTTAGAAGTGGTGCTGTCACTCAAGTGGCAAAGATATAGTCTTGAGAAAACCCAAGGACGGTGCTCAGGCCCTGAGTTCAAATACCATAACTGGAGGAAAAAAAATAAGAAGGGTCCTGAAATAAATGATATCTCATTATTAGAATTCTACTGTATTACTTCCTAATTTAAAAGGCATTTAAAGCAAGTCAAGAGAAGTAATAAAATTCTTTTGCCAGTCAATGTAATTTTAATAACGTTCCATTCCAAAATATCCATTTAGTTCTTATATTTCTAGGTTAAAATCAATATTGTCTAGCAGTCATTTACATGATAATAGTTGAAGTACTCCTAGAAGGTACCTCTGGGGTTTGATCTGTAGATTATAGATAGAAAGATAGATAGATAGATAGATGTTACATATAGTATATAGATATATATTATAGGTATATGATACAGACATTATAGTTAGATAATATATAAGTAATATATTATTGTATATTCTATCTACATAATATGCATATATATGTGTGTTTAAAATATACACACATGTACAATACAAGGGCTTTAAAAATGTCTTCCACTGTACTCATAAACTGACATGTTGAATTGAAATTCAACATTAAATATGCTAAATAAATATGATCTTCCATTTGCTACAAAATAAATTTAAAACCTGATTCTCACAATTTTCTACAGAATATTTATTGTTTACCTCATTGTCATATCTTTATAAGAGTATATATGGATCAAATATAATTAGTTCATATCAATGGGCCGGTGTGTTTAACAAGTATGGTTCAGTAAAGACAAAGAGACATGAAAATATTAAAATATTTGATAAACACAAGACACACAGTAGGTTCATGACAATGATTTTCAGAACCTAATTGATTTATTCTGCATTAGAAAGTAAATGAACTTAGTTCAAATACATATATACACATACCAAGGTAGTCAAAATTATTCACAGCTACAATACAGTGGCTTAGTAGTGAGATCAGGAGGCTGACAGTTCAAAGTCCAGTGAGCATAAAATGAATTAAGAAGACACCATCCCAACGTGAGTGGCCTGGCTATGAAGAGTTTCCTATGAGACGCTTTCTGTGAAATAAATAAAAAATGGTTGGATATGTGACTCAATTGGTGAACCAACTGTGTATCATGTACCAGTCACTAAAATCAACATTACATTCCAGTGACATATAAAAAAATGACAAATAACTAAATAAAATTTACATGACCTTTTTAAGAGATATACTTTAAAAGCGTCAGTTTGGCATGAACAACTCATATATCATATCTTCAGTAACAACTCAAGATTTTTGAAAAGCCAATGACCTCCTCGAAGCACTTAGTCAGACAAAACATTGATTTCAGCCTAATAGCCTTGTATGGTGAATTCAGAAATCTGTTTTTCTTGTTCAGTGAGAACAGCTAAAATTGTCAAATGAGAAATTTAGTTGCTTTTCAATTTTTAAATGTTTACAGACAGTATTTCGATGTTTAAGTAGGACTTTGTTTATATTACCTACTCTCACAAATGTGTTTAAGAACATCTCAAAGGTAGAGTAGGAGAGTGATTTTATGTCCTGCTTTATTTTCCTTATCCCATTCCATACTTAGTAACAGTATCACAACTGACATAGTGTGGTTAAAATTTAGCCACTGGGGAGAAATAAATCTGCGATTTGAACATATATTTTTGGAAGGAATCTTGGAGAGCTTTTATAAATTTATTGGAAAGACATGAAGTTAAAGCTTATACATGTGGAATATCCAAGTTAAATTGCAAAAAAAGGGAAACAATGGACAAAAGAAGCCTTCTAAGATAGCTTATAAAGCAATCTGATTAATCTCTTAACAAAAGTATGCCATATATGGTAAATCTGTATTAATCTTTATATTCTTATGTTATTCTGAAAGAAAAACAGTGTATCACAACTTACCATCATTTTACACAGCATGAAGAGAATCTGGGAAATTCCTCTAACTGCCAAATGGTGTCAGTGGTAAATTCAATACCAACATATCTATGCCTATGCTTTGCTTTCTAAATTATGCTTAAATTTATTTTTAAAATAGCCTCATATATGGAAGAAATGTTCTGATTTTAAAGATTAAGTGTGACAATATTAAAAGGATTTAGCGATCAGAAATAAATTAGTTCTACTAAATAACTAAAGTTATTTTTTTTGTGTGTTTGAAGGAAAATTACCTCCAGATACCAGTGGCTTTTTTTCTTTAACCTAGCTGACATTAAGACATTTGTGGTTAAAGACTGGGCCTGGAAGATGAATACTACATTGTTACCTTGCTGTACTATTTATAAGAGGAAACCTAAATAATGCCAAGATGAATGCCAAGACATCACCAGAGCTAATGAAAAGTCAATTTCGTCATGTGGATCTGTGTTCAGATTGTCAGAGCATGGAGATACATTGAAAATCATGTCCTCTGTCGTGCTGTTGTCAGTGTTCGGCTGTTGAATTATTGACTGACTGTGATTCTCCTACTAACTGATTTTATTTTAGTTATTTTAGTTATTTTGGCCAACTAAACACTGAAGTTATGAAGCTGACAAAATTTTCTAGACCATGAATTTATCTACTTATTTATTTTATTAAATGTATATGTTCTAGTTCATTGTACCTAGGTAATAGGAAAGCCAGAGGACTTATTTTATCCTATATTCTAACAATTACTAAGTCCCCACATTTATTTCCCTCCCTTACTTCTTTCCTCCTTTACTATCCCTTTATAGAATGCACAAAATGCCAGCAGGGAAGAAATAACTCCTTGATGGCAATACGAATGATACATTGTAATTTCAATAATTAGTCTCTTGTGCTCTTAATACGTACTTTATTTGTAATCTCCAAATTATAATTTTTCTCTAAATCAGTAATCCAGGCTTCAGGATCTAAAGTAGCAGATGTTAGATAGGAAGTGGATAGCTTGTTTTCTTAGAGTGGGTCAGACACAGGTCTTCTGCTCATTGTCCTCTATGACTGAAGTTGTGGCCCCAAAAATGGAGATTCACATCTAATAACAACAGATGCTGGTGAGGATGTGGCCAGGAGGGATCACTACTACACTGTTGGTGGGAGTGCAAACTTGTTCAATCACTAAGGAAAGCAGTTTGGCAGTTCCTCAAAAGACTAAACATAGAGCTCCCTTATGACCCAGCAATTCCACTACTTGGCATTTACCCAACCGTCCAGAAACAAGGGCATACTAAATCCACCAGCACAACGATGTTCATTGCAGCACTATTCACCATAGCAAAGATATGGAACCAACCCAGATATCCCTCAGTTGATGGGTGGATCAACAAGATGTGGTATTTATACACCATGTAATTCTGTGCTGCTGTCAGAAACAATGACATCTCCCCATTTGTAAGGAAATGGAAAGATTTAGAAAAAATCATATTAAGTGAAGTAAGGCAGACTGAAAGGAACATAGGCTAAATGGTTTCCCTCATTTGTCATAGTCAGTAGAAACCTTGGGTTCTCCTAGCAGAGATTTACAATAGAGCAAAACCTAGATACATAAGGCTAAATGATAGGACCTCCAGGATATGGAAACAAAAGCCATATAATGAGTGATTGTTGTCCTTAATGTACTATGTTATCTCTCATCTCTTTTGCTGTACCTTGGTTATCTCATATTTTTACAGTATTTTACCTTGGTATCTGATATATTGTATAAATGCTTATTTGTTTATTTGAAATTGGATAAGGAAGGGGGGAAAACAAGATGGGGGGCGGGGTTGGGGAGGAAAATGTGGACCAAGACATGAGAAAGGGTATCAAATGTTTGTGAAGTAATGCACCTTCTATCTGGTGAATATAATGTAACCCTTCTGTTAATTACAATAAAATATATAAAAATAATAGAGATTCACTGGCCCAATAGCCTGTCATTTGTGTAATGGGGAATAAAGAAAATAAAAGTAGAGATATGATTCCTGATTCTGAATAGGTTTTTTTCTGGTGTGACTAGCCATAGAAAAACACCACAAATTGGAAACAAGCTAGAAATTCATCTAGTCATAGAGTCTGGCTGAGAATAAGAAAGTTTGCTTGGAAACTTGAGGTTCAATTACTGATTATATATATGCTACCACTCTACCCCTTGAGTCACAGCACCACTTTTGGTTTTCTGGTGGTTAAGTAGAGATAAGGGTCCTCGGTACCACATATATAGAAAAGCCAGAACTGGTGCTGTGGCTGAAGTGGTAGAATTCTAGCCTTGAGAAAAATCCAAGGACAGTCCTCCGGCCCTGAGCTTAAGCCCAGGACTGGCAAAAAATAAAATTATTATGGGAGGGTTGTAGAAAAAGAATATTTAATTCAAGTTGTATTTCTTTTATTGACACAATTTTATACATTATTATATGTAAATTATTTTGCAGTATTATTTATAATTACATATATAATTGTATATGTATATGTATATTATCCATCTAGGTAATATAAACAAAGATTAAGAAAGTCAATTTACTTTACCTGAGTAAACATGCCATAAATTACCACAGTGGAACTAGAAACTTTTCTACCCTAGAATACTTTATCTTTGCATAGATACATTCAACATCTACATCTAAATACAGTATCAATTTTATGGAACTAGAGTTCATATCCAACGTGCCAGTTATTACTTAAGATTATGTAGAGTACAGCTAAAGTATCTGAGTAGAGCATCTTTCATTTCTCAAAATGTTCCTGCACATTCTGCTTTGAAACGCAACCAAGGGTCGACATTGCATGCTTTAATTTCTATGGGAAAGAACACTTTAGGAATGTAACATGTAATGTTTTGGCATGGTGGCACACATCAATAATTCCACCTATGTGGGTGGAAGAAATGTGGAAGATAAAGATTTGAAACCAGCAAGATAAACAATGAAATTATGATTTACACCTACAACACCAGTTTTGTGTGAATTATAGACAGGGATATTCTAGTCTCAGGTTATCCTGCGACACTATTTAAATAATAACTAAGTATTTACCTAGTAAGCATGATGTCCCAAAATTATAGTAATAATGTCTATGTAAATAGAAAATCAATTCCAGTTAGAAAAAGGTAAATAAGGTAATTGTATTTCTATAGCATAGTCCAGAAATAAAACCTGACTCAAATATATCAATTTCTAAGTGAGTATTAAGTGAAAGTAATGAAAATAATTCATTTGTTATAAATTTTGTTTGTGGACTAAAGTAGGATTCTGAATGGTGACTGATGTCATTGGAGCCACAGTTGGTTGTCTAGAACTGCAAACTGTGTGATTTCATTTGGGTGTTCAAGTCTAATGAGTTTACCAGCAGATGATTTAGGTAAAAATTACTAATGAATATTTCTAGGTGCAGTGGCTCACACCTGTAATCCTAGCTACTCAGGCTGAGATCAAAGGATCATGGCTTGAAGCTAGCCAGGCAATCCATGAGACGCTGAAGTCCAATAACCTACTCAGAAAAGTCCCAGAAGTAGCAATATTTCTCAAGTGGTAGAGCGCTAGTCTAGAGCAAAAAAAAGCTCAGGGATAGCTCTCAGGCTGAGTTCAAGCACCAGGAGCCTCAAAAACATTATTTAAAAGAAAAGATTAATAAATGTTGGAATGAACACAACTCTTTCCAGACAAAATGATTTCTTTTTCTCCTTCAAACTTTGTTGATCTAATGGCAGAAAAGTTAAAACAAATGGTAACAGAATTACATATTTCTAATTAAAGTGATGCCATGAGAAACTTTCATGGTCTCCAAATGTTTGTTGATCTTTTTATAATTGACCTACACTTCCATTAATTAATTTTCATTAATAGAAGATTAGAGAAAGGCTATATTTCATTTCCCCTTTCAACACAAATGGAGATTCACATATACTTCTTTTTAATTGCAATGATACATAATTCCTTGCTGATTAATCAAATACTGGAATCACTGCAAGTGATCTTGAATGATAGTCTAACAAAATTTATTAACCTTAGAAAACTCTGTAAAATATTGATTTATTCTTTATGCTTTGTATATAGAATTACTAAAGATAAGTGGCAAAGGATAATTTAAAAAACTGGATGCTTAGCCCAACTCATTTGTATGTGTGTGTGGTGGGGTGGTAATCACCAAGTATAATGAATTCTAGTTTCTATTTTATTATTAGTCTCTATTAAATTATATTTCTATCAGAAAGGGTATTAAATTGTATTTTTTCATTTGCAAATTAGATGAGTCAGATGTGTAGCAGAACCTGAATTTCTGGTAACTGATTTTCTTCTTGCTTCATACTAGGCACAGCAAGACAATATTTTGCCATCTAGCTTGAAGCTAATAGTAACCAAATAACTGATTATGGCCAGAGAGTGTGTGGCCTAAGTTATATAAACCAATACTGATCTCTGCTCTCAAACTTTTTATGAACACTTACCCATCATCCCTTTCTGTGCTTACTTTTTAGAGAATTAAAAAAAAATGCTTAAACCATAGGATAAGGAAACCCAGGAATTCTAATCTAATGCTAATCTAAATCTAATTCTAATCTAAAGCTAAGGGATTCATGTAGATGTAGAAATGCCAATTTTATTTTTTTCATTTGTTGATTTTTAGGTAGTGGATATTTTTTCATACTGTTATTTTGTTTTAATCTGTTTTGGCAGCTTTTGTTGTTTTAACTAAACTGATTATGTTGTCACTTGGAATGAAGCAATGCTTTCATTTTGTCATTCCCTACTAAAGTAGATGATCTAAAGTTGGTAGTTGTTGCTGTGGAATAAAAAAAATAATTTAGTTTAGTTTTAAATTAATTTAGTTTAGGTTCTTTTAAATGTCTAAATGTCTGAGTACAGTTTGTATATTAGTTATCTCTTAGGGTATAAGTGATTAGGTAAACATTTAACCACTTGACACAACAAATGCTAAGTAGATCATATTTTCTGTGATTCAAGAACTTGAATATAAATTAACCCGACCTCTTCTTTACAGCCTCTCAAATCTACAACCAAAGTGTCTGTAGAGACTGGATTCTCCTACTAAAGCTAAACTACACAAAGATTCTCTTGCAAGTTCCACTTCTTGTCCACTGTTCCACTTATTATCCACTGTTCACTGAGACATGACAGAAGAAAGACTCAGAGCTCTTTCTACAAATCCTTGGTAGAGAGCTGCTTCCAAATGTAGCTTCGTTGCTTAATACCATAATGGAGCACAGAATTTAATTTTTCTGATCATCAATTAGTAATCTGAAAACTTCTTGAAAGAGACAAATAAAAGAAAAAAAATGTCAGACAAGCATTCAAGTATCTATATGCTACTCCCCAGATTAACATATTAAGGATATTAATTATATGTACATATATTTAGAAGAAAATTCTTTAAGCATTTCATTCACTTAAATGCCTTAAAATATGAGTGATTAGAACATATACTTCTTTCTATGAGGTGAAAGGCACAGAATACTTTACTGAGAAATTAAGAGTATACTATAATAATAATCAGTCTACTGTTCATTTTAATGCACTCAAGATATCTAAAGGACTGATAAATGGGAAAAAAAGAGAGGATAGATGGTATATTTGGAAAAGTAATGACCTCCAAAATGTTTTAATCCCTATAAGCTACAGATACATTATATTGTGTGAAAAAGGGGAATTGAAGATGTCATTAATTTAGGAATCTTAGACCTGAGATTATTCTGTACTATTATAGCTCAAATATGATCACAGGTGGCTTTAATGAATAAATATTTGTATTTCTCTAATGGTAGAGTTTCTGTCTCACAGGTACAATCCCCTAAACACCAGAACATTAAGAAAAAATGGAAGAATGCAGACATAGATTCAGTAAAATGAGATATGACCAAGTAAGCATGGATTAGAGTAAAAAATAATTCTCAAGGAGGGGAAATGTTAGATTTTATGATAGAGAAAGAACCTATGATTCAAGCAATGCAGAGGCTGGTGAAAGAAAAGAACTGAATTCCAAGTTAGGGTCTTGAAATGATTTGAATGGAATGTAGACTTTCCAGCAATGCTGAAAGCCATTTTGGGTTTCTGAATCCCAGAAATGTAAGATAATAAATTTCTGTGGGTTTACATCATTGAGTTGTGGTTATTTGCTATAGGAATGCTAGGAAACTTACACAGATTTAGATGATAAACATAGCAAAATATTAACTGTGGAATAAATAATGAGTATATGGATTTTCAGAGGACTTTCCTTCCATGTTGCTTTAGTTTTGAAATTTATTTTAAAATATACAGAAAATAAATATTGAGAGCAATTTTAAAGCTAATAAATAAATATACTAAAGCCATGCACTATGTGACTAACAACAGAAGTGCACACCTTGGCTCAATTCAAGTTAAATCTGATTAAGATGAATGTACTTTGATCTTCATAATTCAATATTGCTATCATTTGCATACAATTAAATAAAATCATGATAAACAAAAGAATGTCTTATTTTTTCTGCCATTATAAGTATCATTAATATGATTTTTAATATAAAATTTCCATTCAGAAAAATGAGTCAAAAATGTTTCTTCGGGCCGGGAGTTTGGCCTAGTGGTTAAAGTGCTTGCCTAGCATGCACGAAGACCTGGGTTCGATTCCTTGGTACCACATATATAGAAAAAAGCTGGAAGTGGTGCTGAGGCTCAAGTGGTAGAGCTCTAGCCTTGAGAAAGTCCAAGGACAGTGCTGAGGCCCTGAGCTCAAGCCCAGGACTGGCAAAAAAAAAAAAAAAGTTTCTTCTTTATTTCACAATGTATTTGCTCTAATAATTACATTGTTTTATTCAGCACGTAATTAAATATGGACACACATAAAGACATATATAAACATATGGTCAAACAAATGCATATATAAATATATGCATATTAATGCATGAGATGTCAGGGAATCAGTTGCAAAGCTAATAGACATTCAATTTTTTTTTTTTTTTTTTTTTTTGTGGGTCATGGGGCTTGATCTCTTCCTGGGCGCTGTCCCTAAGCTCTTCAGCTCAAGTTTACCACCCTACCCTTGAGCCAAGCTCCACTTCCCATTTTTCTAGAGGTTAACTGGATATAAGAGTCTCAGGTCTTTTTTTTTTTGCCCTTTTTTTTTGCCCTGGCTGGCTTTGAAACTTGATCCTCAGATCTCAGCCTCCTGAGTAGCTAGGATTACAGGTGTGAGCTACTGCTCCCGGCTTGGACATTCAAATTTTTAAATACATTAAAATTGTTTCAGAGTATAATGACTTTTGGACATAATTTCAAAACAAAGAGCTCAATAAAATCATTTACACTCCTGGTAAGTTTTAAGGTTATTTTTTATTGTATTTTATTGTTGGGATAACGTATACAATGGTTACAGTTACATTTGTCAGGTAATAGGTACATTACTTCTTCATCATTCATATCCCTTCCCATGTATTTCTCCTACTTTCCCTCCCTTCACCCCCTCCAATCATCTTGTTTTTTCCCCCCATTCCTTCCCTATTTCAAATAAACAAATAAATTGTATATATAATATGTCAGGTAACAGTCAGATAATATTAAAGGACTAAATTCAAAGTCTGATGAACCATGATAGTATTGGACAAGTTAATTTGGATTGTGTTTTCTTTCACATTATTCTGACAACCAACAGACTTCAAAAATGGTCATTCCTTTTCTAAATATTAGGTTTTGCTAGTAGTATGGTATTAATGCCATCATTTTTGTGCTTCTTTAGTATTTCTCTTTGATATTGATCAGAACAAACTTCTGTAGTAGGATCTCTTAATGATCTAACTATGTAACAGATTGAAATTGCAAAATATCTGTGGTTTATGTTGGGTCAATCGAAATGGAGTTTCTAATACGTAATGCAATGCTGGCAAATTCTAGTTCAAAAATTTAAAGGATATAATACTTACTTGCCTCTAACTTTATGTTCCTAAGTTAAAACAAAGCAGAAATAGTTCTTAAAGCTTCTTGCTTCCAACCTCTTGGAATTCCACCGAAAAAAATCACAACATATTGGGTACCTTAAACAGCAGAAGTTAATTTCATCCCATTGAAGCATGCTGAGAGCTCCATGATGAATTTCCTAGCTTGAGTGATTCATGGGGGAGCTGTCTTCTTAGATTCTAGCTGTGTTGTGTTACCACATGACTAGAAGTGAACTGGAGAAAGAGCAAGAAAGCATGCTTAGCTAGTCTTCTAATACCTAAGGGTACCAACTCCATCTCATTATGGACCCACCAAAAATAATTCATTTAATATTTATTGTCTCTTCATAGTCCAAATCCAGTGAATTTGGGGTTGGTATGCTACCTTTGCAGTAGGTGTGTTGGGGCCTAGCCTCCATCTCTGAGGCCTGATTCTGGCTCAGCTGCAATTAAAGGGCTTTGACCAGGCATTCGGTTCTTTTGCATACCTCTCTTAAGGCATCTCTGTGTACGTGACTCGATTGAACCCCCACAGTTTCGCGGGTCTCGCAGCAGCTCAAGTCTCGCGCGCTTTCCTGCACCTGTCCTGCCCAGTACCTGAAAGCCCCACCCAGACCCTTAGTGGTAGCACAGAGGCCCTCTTCCTATTGGCTAGCTTCCCAGTGCCCACCTTCTCCTACCCTAACAGTATATAACTAATTGTCTGACGCAATAAAGGAGGAGAGCATCAGAGAGCATCAGAGAACAAGAGATCAGCAGAGAGATCTGATGCGCTTTCATGGTTAACACTGCTTCTGACTCAGCGTGGTTTTTTCTTCCCCGGTGATTGGGGGAGGGCTGGGTCTTAGACACTTACCATCTCGCTCGGCTCCCGGGGGACTACAGGCTGGCCCTGTGTGTCCCTCCCCGTTCCCGTGTTGCTGCACCGGAGAGGAGAGGAGCAACAGCGGTGTATTCCAGTCCTTATTGTTTCTTTAAATCTAATTTTTATTTTCCATTAATTCTGCAATGTTTGTTTCTTAAACTACCAAGTCTATATTCATTTTCTCCTCTTTAGAATCCCTGGTTTTAATAAAAAGAAAAAGCATCATCAAAATGGAAAGATAGTGCTAATGATTAGGGAGATACTAGTAAATAACTGCTAGTTATTTACCATGTACAATGTGTCCAATGCCAGGTATTTTTTACTTCATTCATCCTTGTGGGCATGTCAACCTGTTTTCGTCACAGTTTCTTCTATGAAATTCCCCATTGAGGAATCAGGAGGCTGGGAATGAATTGACTGTTCAATCTGAATTAAGTTATAACTTCTTTTTTTAAAAGTACTTCACTTGATATTGCTTCCAAATAACTTCAAAATAGAAAAAAGTTCTCAGAACAATGTTTACAACTCCCTCCTTTTAGGGGGAAGGTTTTCTATGTTGTTCACTGTTCATTTCTGAACAGATTCTACTGATCAAGCCATCATTCATTTGGTCTTAAATATGTGTTAATGTCTTAACAATCAAGAACTTCACTAACACAGTGGTTTTAGAAATTTCCACTATGCTCATTTAGTTACTTACTGTGTATGAATGAAATGAGGTAGAAGTGACTGAAACTTTCTGAGGTCACAATTTACTATGTTAAATAAAGCACCTCTAGGATAATGGGTGAAAACTCTGACCTTGAGGTCTTTCCCAAAAGATGTTGATTCTATTGCAGGTACTCTACTTTGGTAGTCTTCATGATGTGATATTGAGTCATGTTCCGCCTCAGTATGTACCCCAACAGAAATTAATTTCCTTTGTTCTGAAGCCACAGAACTTGCCTTGCATGTGATATCCTTCGGGAGCCTTTCTTTGGCTCACTTCATTTGAAGTGCTCCACCATCATATCTTTCAGAACTCTCAAGTCTCCACTGCCATCACTACTTACAACAGTTATCAACACATGGTTTTCATCCCCATGACACTGAAACCATTCTGGACTGAGAGATCAAGAAAAACTTTTCACTGTAGGTGGGATTAGTCACAAATGAAAATTCAGAGCTTGAGATGAATCATCTAGGCATTTATACCCATTCTGGCACAAAATGAGATTAAATGAATATGAAATCACTCTTGGGTCAAAATGGAAAATGAATGCTAAATGAACAAAAGTGGCAAATGTCCTATTTTTACAACTGAATTTTCTCAGTTTAGGCCTTCTCTTAACCTTAATGTTGTGTTGTTCTATGAAAATCTAATGTTAATTTTAAAGGTAATTTTTGTGAAATTTTGGATACCTGTGACATGTATTTTTTCATTTTTAAAATTTTTTAAGTTGTAGAGTGGGGTTTCAATTCAGTATGTCAGTTTCTGAGTACAATACATCTCAGTCAATGACAACCCTTCAATTTTTGTCTACCACCTCTACAAACATGCATATCTTTAAGTTACCTGAATCCATTTCATATATTTCCTACTCCAATGGTTGCATTTGACTCCTTCTAAGAAAGTTATTATGTCTGTTGGATTTGGTTTATATACCTAATACAAAAATGACAAAAAATAACCTCATATGTCAATAGACATGTTTGCCTACTTGAGATACTATAATAAAATGCTATACAATGGGTGGTTGAAATCATAGAAACTTATTTTAGACACAGTTCAGAGACTGAAAGTCTAACGTTGAGATAGAAAATGAAGAATTGTCTAAGCTTTCTTCTTCTTTCACATGAATTCTTCTTTGACAAAAGATCAAGAGAACAAATCTTACAGTGTCTCATAAAGAGACTAATTCTATCAGATGAGGGCACTACAAGTTAAACTGCAGTTAATGGTAATTATTCCTTTGTAGGCTCAGATATGGATAACAGCCACACTATTGATAATTAGGTCTTCAATTTAAAGATCATCAAGGACTGAAATATCCTGTCCTAAGATGTGTATCTTCAGTGCACATCTACTTCATAGAAGAGTTACCAGGGCCTTAGAATCATGTCTGTTTAGCAAGTGCCAGACTTTGAGTTCAAACCTAGTTCTTCCTCATCCCACCAAGAGAAGAATCACTTATTTGTCTATTGTATTACCATATTATGATCTTTATTCTACCACCATTTTATGATCTTAACTGGGCACCAAGGCATGTTACCTATCTCCAAGTACACATGTGCAATCAGTCTTCTCATGGATGTGAGCAAAAACTAATGTTGAAACATGTGTTAGCTACTAGATAATTTACATACAATGTTATCTTTGTGATCCTAGCCTTGGTGTAGACCAGAAAGCCCTGAACAGTAGTTTTTGTCTCTGTGAGTCTGTGGAGGTGTGAACAGTTACAACTGTCCTTTGAAAACAAGAATAAAATGATCGTATTTTCTTTTTCAAAAGTGTTGATATTACAGATGCTTCCAATGAAGAGACTGATGTTTTCACTTGGACTAATGGCAGGAAAAGATTTGGCATATTCAAGAAACAAACAAAAAATGGCTTAAGGACTGAGCGTGAGAAAATGTTAGATTAATGATGGCAAGCATTTTTCCTGAGTAATGGATGTATAAGGATTCATTTAGCTTTTCTCATTAATAAAGATGTATTTAGCTTTCTTCTGATTTTTTTCTCAAAATATTCTCTACATTGCAGCCAAAGATATCTTTGAAATCTATTTTAGCACCGTTTATCTACTGAGACTTCCAGTGTTTCATTGCTGGTCTCAGATCCCACTCTAATCTGCTTACTTCAATCTCTCAATCATGTCTTTGCTAATGTTTATTAACTTTGTGGTAGAAATGCTGGCTTTTCTTCCTCCCCTCTCTGAATGTTCCAGACTTCTAACTCTATCTGGTCTATAATACCCCATTAGTATATAAACTCAATTTTGATGCCCAGAGTTGTGCTTTATACCTGGAGTCCTGTGAAAGCATATAATAAAGGGAATACATAATTATCAGCTTTGTGAATAAAAAGTTTCAGAAAGAAAAAGTCAACTGAGAGTTATTGCCACTCATCTCATTATAAGAAACTTTCAAGCTAGTATATACAACTCCTTAACAGACAGCTGAAATACAGTTTTTAATGTAAGAACTTTGGTTGTCTTTCATTAGTTTTAGATACTTTAAGTGAAATATAGTTGAGAACACACATATACATATAATGTAAACATCTTTTATTTCAAGCTTATAAAACCTTACTTGGTTTGAATTACAATCAACATTCGCTCCAAAAGTTCTACCAAAATTAGAGGTTTCATCATAGTTCCCAATCAGTCCACAAAATAGTTCATCATGGCAAATCATTTCACCATAGTTTTCAGAGGAATAAATCAGGATTAGAAAGTAGGGAACTGAGATTAAAACTCAGCTGTTATCATCTCTGCTCTTTATTATGTCTATCAATAACTTGACAATAGAGTTATGTATTGAAGCTACAATAGCATAAAAAGGTACAAAAAAGGAGATAAAATTGTAATGACATTTAGAAAACAGAAGCCTTAGATGAATCATTACCATATCTATAAATTTTAAACATAGATATTTTAATCAAGAAGTCATATATCTGCCATCCCAAGACCTATTAGAGGGATTTGAAAAAAAAGTATTAGTCTTTGTCTATGTTTTCAGCTATTATATTACTACTATATTTTCCCACTAACCATATCTCCAGAAAATATTATATGCTTGCTGTCATTTTACATATTGGCCTGTCATATTTCTAACAAAAGTATTTCCTTATGGATGATTCAGGTGATATTCCATAAGGTGACCAAGTTTCCCTACAGATTGATTTCATTGAATTTCTGCCTTCTAGGATTGATTTTCAGAGGTTTTTTTTTTACCATTTATCATAACTGGCCATCTACCTTTTCATGTTTTGTTCAATTTCTTCATGTCACATGTTTTTGTTTTTTGTTTCACAAAGTTTTTCCCTTTGACTAATTTAAACTTCTATATTGATCACTTTAATTAGTAGTGGAAAACAAGACAAAGTTATTTATGACAGGAAAGTCTTTGTTTTATATCAAAATTTGTAGGTTGAATCTATAGCATCTCCAAACACTCCTGAAGTGTATCATTATGAATTTACAAGACATGAACTGTGTTGTTTTCTAACAAACTTGTAAACTCATAATGATATGCTTCATGAGGGTTTGTTCAAGAGGACATGGATTAGGGGCAAGGAGTTTGGGCTAGTGGTAGAGTGCTTGCCCAGTATGTACAAAGACCTGCTTTAGATTCCTTAATACCACATTCATAGAAAAAAAGCTGGAAATGGTGCTGTAGCTCAAGTGGCAGAGCTCTAACCTTGAAGGGAAAAAAAAAAACCTAAGGACAGTGCTCAGGCCCTGAGGAGTGGCAAAAAAAGAGGACATGGATTTGTAGCAACTCTGTCATAGGTAGATAGATAGATAGATAGATAGATAGATAGATAGATAGATAGATACATACATACATACATACATACATACATATATACATACTTAGACAGGTAGGTAAATAGATAATAGAGAGATGGATGGATATATGGAAGTGAGGCAATCCAGTAATGTATTTATTGGCTTAATAATGATAGAACCATGCATGGAGTGGTTATCCTTAGTCTTTTCTTTTCCCCTTCACTTCTTGGAGTATGTTATATTGCCACTCACACACATGTTCTCTCTCTCTCTCTCTCTCTCTCTGTCTCTCTCTCTCTCTCTCTCTCTCTCTCTCTCTCTCTCTCTCTCTCTCTCTCTCACACACACACACACACACACACACACACACCATTAATAATTTGGGAGTGATTATGTCTAATAGCTTAGCTTAATATTTCCAGCCAAATGCATCATAAGAAAACCTATCATACGCAGAAAAGATTATTTCCTTCTCCATACTGGGTTTCACAGAACAGCTGGACGATGCTTTCACATCTGCTACTTCCCAGTGAAGGTTCAATAGTGAATTAAAAACTCTATGAGTAGGGAGTCCTTTGGGTATCTTTTGGGAAGAAAATACCATTCATTATCTTTATCATTAAAAAAAAATCCTGTGGGAGTTGAATAAATCTCACAGAAAACACAGCTTGCTTGAGAACATCAGTAGTATTGTTTTTATTGGTGGAATTTTGAATGTGTACATATCGCAGTTAAATGTTTTTCAGTTTGGCAAGCCTTAAAATGTGTATTTCATTAAAAACCTATCTATTTTGAAGAGCATGAACTATCTTGTTCTCAAAATTAAAGATGGCTTATTACTTTTTGTCTATCAAAGTTGAATTGACCTAGACGTATTAAATGAGTACAATAAACAGAAGAGGTCCTGGAGCTGTTCTTTCTCATCACCATCATCACTATGGGTTTATTTTGGTCTTAAAGTTATTTGCTTTATTGATGAGATCTCTGATAAGTGCAAAGATTTTCAAAGACAAGTCTCTTAATTCCACCCACTCAAATTCAGTTATAGGATTACATAAATGTAGTTTTCTGTGCATTTTCATGTGCTAAATACCAATTAAGCAAAGTGATGACATTTTTATTGAATAGAGGTGTTAAAGAGCTGAAGATATTCACCTATCCCTATTAAGAGAGTTTTTCCAAATAGCTACACTCTACCCATTTTAGTCACTGATACTTAACCTAAATGATGGCACTTAAAATATTATAATTTTCTTAAATACATAGCATAAAAATATTTGTATTCAAATAGCTTATTTTAGTTCAACAGCATGTGGTAAAAATTAATGATTAATCTGAATAAACACCAATATATAGATTCTTTATTATTTTCTATTTTATTAAGCTTATTGGAAACAAAAGCAATTCCAGAAATCATGAAAAGACATACAGATTTAAAACATATTCTAAAAACACTTTGAGAAAATGAAAGGAAGTTTATATGTTTAAGATAAAACTCCACTCTAAAGGCATGTTGCAAATCCTTTAAGTGAACCTTTGTAAGTAACTTGAACTTATACATTGAAGCTATTTATGAACTATTAAAGCTTGCATGTTAATCTTCTTCAGCCAGACTGGATTAGGAAACAGACACATATTACATGATTTCTGCATGTGTCTATGAGGACATTTCTAGAAGAAGTTAACATTTAGATCTGTAGACATAATGAAGATCTCATTAATGATGCCAGATTTGTCTAGTCAGTTGAGGACTTGAGAAAAACAAGATGGCAGAGGGGAAAGCAAATTCTATTGCACTTCTGTAATTGTGACCTCACTTTTATTCTGCCCTCAGATATCAGAGTTCTATGTGTGCCTGCTTTTGGACTCTGAGGCTTGCATCACTTGCTCTCCTTTCTCTGGGATCTTCAATTTCATCCTGCAATGCATGTTCCCTTTCCTCATCCTTCAGTTTGTGAAAAAGCACATTGTCATCTCTCAAGACATCTATGAATGTATAAGCAGATTCCCATAATAAATCTCAATCTATCATCTATCTGCCCATCTAGGTATCTATATATCTATGCATTCATTGATTTAATCTATCATCTATCCACCTACCTATTATCTATTTACCTATTTATTTACATAGTTACCTGCCATCTACCAATCTATCTATTATATTGATTCTTTTTCATCCTAATGCCAAGTGCGCTAAGACCCTAAAACAGTTCTTGTGCATGTACTCAAAAGGGTTATGTCCCTATTTGCTTTCTAAATTAGAGCCAAGATAAGCAAGGGGAAAAAAACATTCTTAAAGAAACTCTGAAAGTTTTCAATTGCATGACTTACAAAACACATAGTGTCTATGACAACTTACATACCTGTTTATACTTTTTCGTTGCAACAGAGACAGACTCTTTTTTTCTCAATATGTCAGGTAACAGATCTTTTGACATTTCCAGTTGTGTAGAAATGATAAAATGATGTTACGATTGTCTAGAAGTTAAACATGATCCAGAAGTGTTAGGTTATTGAAATTTTATTTTTTGATCTCAAACTATTTTAAAAAGTTTTACTACTGTTACCTCTTTCCCCAATCTCTATCTGCCTCATGTGTGTGTGTGTGTGTGTGTGTGTGTGTGTGTGTGTGTGTGTGTGTGTGTGAGTCTGTTGTCATCATTGGGTTATAGTCTGTGTTTTTTGATGAAAATAACTGAAATCCAGAATATTCTAAATTCAGATCTAGAGGAGTGATATTTTATTTGGGCATGTAATTCCTTGGTGGTCTCCAGTCTTGATTTTTAAAAAAATGTAGTTTTGCAAGCAAAAGAAAATCTGAAACAGATTAGAAGGAAATCCATCAGAAAAATAAAAACATCATGTTTAGTATAACTTGAAGATGTCTCTTGGTAGAACTGAACTGAGAAGATGGTAGAATTGTTTGTTTTAATTTTTGTAATTTTACACAGTTGTGTATTTGGTTAACTGGTCAATCCTAGCCCTGTTTCTCAGTTCTCTTTCCGTGCATTCCCAATGATTCGTTGACCACGTAGCTTTGCTATGTAGTATGACTGCTGAGGAGGAAAACAACAACAACAACAAAAACCCAATGAACTTGATAAACATGCTATATCAAGTAGGATGTCAGAGAGTCTCAAATGTGATAGTAAGTCTTTTAATAAAAATGAAATGTATCTTCACTTTCACTATATATTTAGTGATCTATACAATATTTTGGGGCCAAACATAAATTGCTTACTATTTTTTTTTTTGCCAGTCCTGAGGCTTGAATGCTTGAATGTGGGGCCTGAGCTTTGTCCTTGGGCTTTCTCAAAGCTAGAATTCTACCACTTGAGCCACAGCATCACTTTTGGATTTTTCTCTGTATGTGGTAACAAGGAATTGAACCGAGGACTTCATGCATGCTTGGTAAGCAATTTAACACTAAGCCAAACTCCCAGCCCTGCTTACTATTTTATTTATTCTATTTTTCTAAGTGCTGCTATGATTTGTCATATTGAGCAAAAGTATTTGTCTAGGGCGTCTAAGTCTTTGTGTTTTGCTCTGCCCAATAATTTTTCTGGGTCTTAAACATTCTTATAAATATTTTTGTAATTTTTTTCCTTGGAGATTTTATAAAGCATCTTAAATATATTTCATTATGTTTCCCCTATAGTGTAGATACTGATTTGCTGTATAATAATGTAATTTCTTTTCAAGGATTACGTTTTGTATTTAAATATTAGTATGGACATTGAAAGAATTTTGCTTTAAAACTATTGTGTTTCTATATGAGGTCTTTCTTCACTTCATTTGCTCTATTTGAATTTTAATAAACTAAAAAATCTAATAATTTATTTTCAGCTGTGTTGTTTTTCTTTGACTACAGTTATCAAATCTGGTCAAATGAAAATTTGGTCCTCATAAAAGAAAATTACTTTTTGATATCATTCTGATACTGATGATTGTACTCAGGAACTTGTTCTTTCATTTGTCTTATAAAAATAAAATGATAATTTCCAGTCTTGGCTTTCTCACATGCAATTACCATCCCATGTTTTGTATCTGTGAAGATACACTTAATCTTTTTAATGCATTCCAATTGAATCGCATGTAAATTTACTCAATGAATTTATCCAATAGAGGCTTCTTTTAAGAATTTGGTGGATTTTAAAGTTTAAATATTGATACATAAATAAATGTATACATTGTATACATTTCTTAGTTCTTGTTCATATATCTAACGCATGTATAGCTTATCATTTCTTTCTTGTTGATTTGATATTATGCTTAGTTTCCACATCATATTTCCCCAGTTTTTATTTCATTTAGTAAAATGTATAAATACTGCCAGGAGAGTGATCTCACAGTGTACTACCCATCAAATGTAGTTATGAATAATATGCATATGTAACTATCCATGCAATACTCATGAATACCATGTGTATTATCTATGTCTGTTGTATAGCAAATGTTGTACATGACTGAGTTATTTGACCTGTATATGTGATATTTATCAATAAAAATATTGGAAGGGGAAAAATGATTATTTGGATAGGTAGGGGGAGGGAACGTGGGAGGAAAACATGGGAAGGGGATATCATTGGTACCCACTACCTGATGAATGTAACTGTAACCCCTCTATGCATCACCCCAACAATAAAATGCAATAAAAACATCGCATATTTTCTACTGCCACGTATTTGAGCTGCCATTTCAATACTTTTCTCTTTGTTTTGCCTTCTCATGTTTGACTCAATACCACACACACACACACACACACACACACACACACACACACACACACACACCACTTTATTTTTCTATTAGATCATTATATCTACAATGCTCTTTGGTACCTCTGAACTCAGAATAAAACCTATTTTTATACAAGGAAGAACAAATTTATTGAAAGAAGGTCATTATTCTTACCCTCTGTAATACAGTATGTGTGGATTTCTTGTACCTCTCTCTACACACCAGTATTCCTATCCTACTAGCCAGCTGGCAGAAACTGGCAGGCTGATATATTCAGTTTCTGTGACCCAGTACTTGTACAAGGTTTATTAGCCTTTTAATTTTAAAATTTGAACATCTATAAGTGGGTCATTATCCTTCTACTCCTTGCTTTATGGCAGGTTCCGTCACATATTTATTTAACCACTGTAACTTTAAAGTCATCAAATTTTTTCTTTTGAACGTCTACAGAAACCTGTTCTTCTTGTGTATTTTTTCTTGGGCTTTACCTATTTTCTTCTTAGATGATGTCCAATCAGGATAACTGTCTTCCACCTAAAACAAACAGGCAATAGTCTTTCTTTTGATGCTGAATTCTGTTACAAAATTTCTTATATATAATTTGACAGCTATTGTTTAGACACAAGTATATCGCAATCAAGATTTTTCCAAAAGCATCTTTGTTAAAGTTCATGTGACTTTGTGTATACCAGTCAAACTGACAACTGCATTTAAAGGGAAAGACAAAAATGAAGTTGCAGTTTCTATGCATCTTCTAAGTAGGGATGATTTTGGTACTAGCTCCAATTTTTCTTTTTAGGGGGCAGATGGGAAATTCATTCTAGACTAATTTTCATTTACTGTAAGAGGAATAAATAATACTGCATTTTAGTTTCTTTTTTCCACTGAAATCTAAATTGTTCTGAGCTTACAGGTGATAAATATGAAAACAATAACCATTTAGTTGATATGACCAGGTGTTCCAAATATTCCATATGGTGTATATACAATATGTATACTTATAACAGTTACAATGAAAACTTTTTAATTTTTTTGCATAAGTAACTCAGAAAACCTGACTTACATTGTCTTTTATGAATATTCAATGAAAAAAATCTGAATTTGAATTAGGACATTCAAGATTCATATCATCTTATCTTTAAATATCCACATATGGTACATATAAAATAATCAATATGACATCAGTTTTATTATGAAAATATGCATGTTAAAGTCACAAATAATGTTAGTCATTTAAATGCTAATAAGATTATTTATTTTGATATCAGTAATCTTGAACTATTTGTAAGTATTCAACAAGTATTGGTTGAGTTGCTAAGAAATTATCAATTTAGATTTGTAAATTACAGTTCATAATTCATACAATGTCAATACTTACTGCATAAAACCAGAAATGTATTCAATAAAAGAGGTATTAGTAACAATAGAAAGTAATAGTAATCTCAATTTATGTCAGTTAGACAAAAAAATAGAAAACAGGCCAGCTACCAATAGGCTGCATGTTATCCTAGCTACTCCAGCTGAGATTTGAAGATAAGGATTAAAAGCTATGCCAAGAATTAAATTCCATGAGAATATTATCTGCAACTAGCTATCAAATAAATAAATAGAAGAAAAAAAAACAGATCTGGAGCTGTGACTAAAATAGTAGAGTCCTAGCCTTGAGAGAAAGTGCCCAGGGTAGTCCACAGTTGAGTGTGTGTGTGTGTATGTGTGTGTGTGTGTGTGTGTGTGTGTGTATGTGTGTGTATGCAAATTAATTCATGTGCTTGTGGCTCATACTAGTAAATCTAGCTACTCAGAACCCTGCAGTTTAGAGGGTCAGCTTCAGCCATTAGGTCAAGCAAAAATATACCCACAAAATTCCATCTGCAAAATGCTAGAGCAGCAATTTGCTCAAGTGGTAGAGTGCCAACAGCACAAAAATAAACAAAACAAAACAACAAAAAACAAAAACAAGCAAGTAGGCACAAGGCCCTGAGTTAAAATTCTTGTACAAAAAAATAAATAAAAGTACATTTTGGTGATCATTTTCAATTCAGCTGAAATTGAGGAATATTTGTCTTTGAACTCAGGGCCTTGTGCTCCGGGCCTGGGCAGTGTCCTTGGGCTTTCTAAAGGCTAGAGCTCTACCACAGGATCACTTCTGCCCTTTTCTGTTTATGTAGTGCTGAGGAAGTGAATCCAGGCCTTTGTGCATGCTAGGCATATACTCTACCACTAGGCCAAACTCCTGGCCCACAGCAAAATTTTATTTTCAACAGAACCATTAAGAGTTCACATAAGTTGCAGGTAGAATAAACTTCTTCATATTCTCTATTTTCTTTCAAAGTAACTTACTAATCCACTTGATACAATGTCAGGAATATTTCTAAATAAAAGTGAAGAACCTTCTGTTTTGATTGATGTCATGAAATTCATGCTCATTTCCAAGACTATTACTTCACACATAACTCTCTGCCTTCCAAAGATATATGGCTGTACAACAATGCCAGCCAATGAGTCAGAATTCCAACTACAGCCAAAGTGTGGATACACTAAGCTTCAGAACAAGTGCTGACCAGGAGCAGTCCTTGACTGACAGCAGGGACAGGGCAGTCTGAACACAGACACCATTTCTTGATAAACTACTAGGTACTCACAGTGAGCTGTGGAGATAAGTAATCACCTCCATGAACTGTTACCACAGAGGAGAATTGTCATTCAAATACTAACACAGCGGTTAAATGCAACTCTGATTTCTTTGGTTTCTTGCTATGGAGTTATATTGGTTTTGGTGACATGAAGCACATTAACTACATATTTCACAAAAATATGTACTACATATCTTCAAAAATGCTACTGCCATGATATTCTATAGCATTAACAGACATTATAATGTTGAAGGCTTTACTCAAAACCAAAATCTCAACTGTTTCACTTAAAAAATTCACATGTTCAGGCTCAGAGTTTGGCTTAGTGCTTGACTAGCAAGCCTGAAGCCCTGGGTTTGAGTTCTTGGTATCACATACACAGGAAAAGTGAGAAGTGACACTAGGGCTCATGTGGTAGAGGCCTAGCCTTGAAAAAGCTCAAGTACAGTGCCGAGGCCCTGAGCACAAGGCCCAGGATGGCCACAAGAAAGAAAGACAGAAAGAAAGAAAGAAAGAGAAAGAAATTCATATGTTCATCATTTACATGCATATTTTCTAAATTTGACATGTAGTAGGATCTCAACATTAAATTTATCATCTGTTTAATTACCTTGATGAAACAGAAAAAAAATCTAGCAACCAATCTATTAAGTGGAAGGTGTTGATTAACAGAGTCATAATTAGTACAAGCTTTGTGGATAATAAAATACACTCAAAAGAAAAAAAGATAGATGCTCAAGACATTGTGGTATATCTATGCTACTAGGAGTTCAAGCAATTATATTCCATTACACAAGAAGACTATAGTGTGATTTTCACATGACTTGCATGTGGGCAAGACTGTAGGGGTGATCTAGAGTAAAATATCCCATTTTGAAAACCTATAACATAGGAAATGCTTTAGGAGCAATGTTTCCTTGTAACTATAAAATTTTCCTAATGGACCTCACTTCTGGATTTTGAGGCAAAACAATTCCTGAGAATAAATATGCTTGCCTTGATCAGACTTTCCCAGTCACTGACATAGCTAATACCATAAACCTGATTTTCCCAATTTTTAATCTAAGCTCTTGATTTTATCATTTACATATTTTAGTCACTGTAAAACAGAACATACAAGAACAATACAATATAAACATGATTTTATATTTTATAGGGGAAGATGTAAAACAGGAAGAAATCTTTCTTCATGGCTAAGAATAGAGCCATAACAAATCCCAAAATTCACCAACACAGTCAATGCTCACAACGTCTGGCATTTTTGCAAAGAGAAAATTCAGCTGAAATCTGAGTTGAATATAAGTGATATTTTACATAGAATATGGAAATATTACCTATAGTTTTATAAAATGTTAGAGTCAATCACGACCTACTGCCCAGTGTTTATAAGGGAACAATGATTGCACCAAATCACCGAGATAAATCAATTTAATTTGAAAGTCTCCTTAATTCAAGACAAAAATGTCATGTGAATATATTCATGAATATAAATATATTCATCTTACTAAGTATAGATCTAACTAAATTACAAACACTTAATTTATTATTTTCAAGACAATTATGATGAATTAAATTACCTACTCTTACATTCTATGAGCTAAAGAAATATCTTTGCTGAGACTGCAATGTGCAACAGATGTGATCAGCCTAACCATTGCTAGAAATAGGGGTAAACAAAACAAAAGTCCTTAAACTTCAAGGATCATTTAGAGTGGCTTTAATTATTTACTTATATTAGCATATTTTTCTATGTAAGTATAATTACTTCATTGCTGACTAAATTATCACATATATGATTTAGATATTATTTCATAACAAATGAAAGGACAATTATAATGATTTATAGCTATAATTTCAGCCATTCTTGAAGTAGAGAAAAGTAATGGATCACACTTTTGGACAGCCCAAGACAAAAATTTTCAGTCTCCTCTTCACCAGTTAAATGTGGGTAAGATGTCTTAAACATGTCATTCCAACTATGAATGAAGAATAAACAAGTACCTTGACCAGACTAGACTTAGGCAACAATGGAAGACTATTTGAAAATAATAAAAGCAAATGAGAATGGAATTATGGCTCAAGTGAATGAGTACTTCATTAGAAACATGATCCAAGTTTAAACACCAGTACTGCCAGGAAAAAAAAAATATATATGTATATATATACACATATCATCATCTAGGTTGGCTAAAGAGTAATAGGTCTTCTCCTTCTTCTCCCATATATTAGCTTTCTGTCTTTGTGATGAATTAGAGCCATATGTTAGATAATTGTATTGAACTGTTGTATTTAACATTCACATATCACAAAAGTAACTTCTGGGATTTTTTCATGAGGAAAAAAACCCCTATATTTTAGATATTTTACAATTGAATTTTTAACAGCTAATATTACATTTAAAATAACGTGTTAAAATAACTTTTGCCATGTTTTTACATTTTATTGCACACAAGATTGCTTGTTTCAGTTTCCATTTATAAATATGAATATATTTTGTTGCTACAGTCATTTTTTAAGTGATCAATATTTAACATATTATCAAAGTATTCTAAATCATTTTTCTTCTGGTTCTCTTCTTTTGAGCTATTCTTGCTCATATCTCCACTAATCACTATGAAAATTGAGGTAAGATTAAATGAAAGCAATTTTAGAAGCTAGATAGTTCTGTCAACTTATTGTCAGAAATTAGAAGGAAATTTCCCTAAATTGTAAAGTTATAAACAGGAAATCCTCCCAGCCTCTGAAACAAATTCCTATAAAATGCTGCCTAAAATAACTTTAAAAACATTGTCCAGGACTTTTGATGTACAACCTTCTTTCTATTACACATTCTTCAGATTTTATGTTCAGCTTTTGTACAGAGAGCTCATAAATTCAGTTTTTAAGCCCTCGGTTTAGGTGCCTTTGAGACACTGAAATGGAATTGTATCCATATCTGAAGCTCAAGAGAAGAGACTTGAACCAAACTTAAAACATTATGGGTATTCTGAGTCCTGAAGAATTGTGTAGGGAGTGTGCAGAGTGAGACTAAAGGAAGATTTCTAGTCCTTAAACACCACTTCCTTAAAGTAGGTATTACTTATCAATCAAATTGCTCACAGGTCCCTGATTCTATCCCTATTAAGAATCAAAGGGAAACTGGGTGCGGTAGCTCACACCTGTAATCCTAACTACTCAGGAGGCTAAGTTGTGAGGACCAAGGTTCAAAGTCAGCCTGGGCACTAAAGGACCTGAGACTTACCTCCAATTAACCTCTAGAAAAACGGGAAGTGGGGCTTGGCTCAAGGGTAAGGTGGTAGTTTTGAGCTGGACAGCTCAGGGACAATGCCCAAGCCCAGGGGTAGGGCGAAACCTTGAGCTGGAGAGCTCAGGGACAGCACCCAGTCAAAGTTCAAGCCCCATCACACACACACACACACACACACACACACACACACAGAACAAAAGGGAAGAAAAAAGACAAAAAGAGGAAGAGAGGGAGAGGGAGAAATGGAACAGTAGGAGGAGGAGAAGAAAGAAGGAGAATAATAATAAGAAGGGGGCAATGGTGAGAGGATGGGTGGGGAGGAGGAGGAATGGGGAGAGAGAGAACAGTGAGAGGAAAGAGACAAAGTGAAGAAATAAAACATGTATGTTTCATTTTATCTTAGAGATGAAGGTTCATATGATGTATTACAATGTAGTTTATGTGTACTTTTAGAATGAATTCCTAGCTCAATTTTTGTAGAGAGTAAGTATTAAATGTGCATTTTCATTTTTTTTTCAGCTTCAGAGAGTCATTTTCCCCTTTTAAAACTTTGTTTTTGTATCCACTTCCTGCAAGCATGAGCTCAGGAAGTGATAGAGTTGACAGAGTTGCTGATGGATTTTTTTTTTTTTTAGTGGCTCATGCCAAGTTGTTTCCTTGTGCCAAACACAATGCATCAGGAAATGTGGCACGTGACCAGAAAGTTCCTATTGTCTTAAATAAGTTTTCTCTCTCATTTTTAGCTCTGAGCAGAAATTTTCCAGGATATTAAAACATGTCTTCACCATGATGAATGATCCTGCAAGTGTTCAGATAGTATTTTCATGCATAGTTTTCTCATTAGTATAACACTTTAAAAACTCAAATTACGACATAGTCCAAGAAATTCATGATAAATCCTTATAGAAAACATGAAATCAAACATTTGGGAAGAAAGAATTTAACTGTATATAAAAAGCATATGCAGGGGTCAGGAACATGGCATAGTGGCAGAGTGCTTGCCTAGCATGCACAAACACCAGTGTTTGAATCCTTGGCACCACATACACAGAAAAAGCCAGAAAGTGGTGCTATGTCTCAAGTGGTAAAGCTCTAGCCTTGAGAAAGCACAAGGACAGAGCCCAGGCCCTCTGTTCAAGACCCAGGACTGGCAAAAAAAGAAAGAAAGAAAAAGCATAAACATTTCAACATAATTTTTATGAATTTGATTTTAAGTAATAATTTTCAAGCTAGTTGCTAATCCTTTATTAATGATAATAAACCACACAGAGTAATAGATTCAAAATCTAATAAATTTCCCTGGCTTTGTTTCTGTAAGATAATTTGTAGAATGCTAGTTTATCTAGGACAGGACCGAAGGATGTCAAACGCTGAACTTCCTTCTCATTGTATCTTCAAATATTTGTTAACTTGTAAACAGTGTTTTCTTCCTCTTTCATGGTCCCTAATGGTCATGATTTTTTTTTTCGTTTGGCTTTTCTCTTGTAGTTAGCATCAATGTTATCATTTTTTTTTAACATTTCTCCCCCTCCCAAACTCTGGAATTAAGGATTTTATGGGAATACTGAAAATGAGCAAAGTCAGCAGATAACTGAAGACTTAAAAACATTATTCATGTTTCATAAGAGCCTTTTAGTGCAAAGACCATGTCATCTTTTATGTGTGATTTGCTTAAATATACATTGTTGGCTTAACTTATCCTATTGCATTCTCAACAATCAGACTTAAATTGATTACATGCTAAGGGTTAGGAACACTTTGACCCTTTCTGAAAGAGACACTAGTAGTTTCTTGCCAAACTTTAGCATTTCCTTTAACATAACTTGTTCAGTGAACAATCTTCTTGTTGATTGTACTTCTGCTAACTGATTATCTCTTAAGTGTAAACAACATTGAAAATGCAACCAAAAAATGCAACTACACTAATTGGTTGGCTATATTTAATTTGTAAAATCTGTGAACTTCACTAGAAATATATACAAAGTTTCAGGGCTTGAACTTGGTGTTGCATGGATAGCTTGATCAACTGGTGTTCTGCCACCTGAGCCATACCGCTGGTATATGTTTTTGTTAGCTAATAGGAGAGAAGATTACACCCATGCTGGCTTTAAATTTCAATCCTATAATTCTCAACTTCCCAAGGAGCTAGGGTTACAGGCAGGAATCACTGTTTTCCAGCCCTAATACTATTTTAAGGCATGAAAGGGTAGCAAATAAATACAATTAAAAGTACACTCACACAATTAGGTCCTTTCAAGTAAGAATTCAACCAGGTGTGATGGAAACAGTCTTGTGACCTCAACTTCGTAATGCTGAGGTGTGAAGATTGGGAGTTTGATATCAGTCTGGGACTTATGAAGACTGATTCAAAAGTAAGGTATCTGAGAAAAATACATTAACAATGGTAAATTTTGAACTGAATTTTGCTGAGTATACCATAAAAAAGTACTGTTAGTCTGCTATAAACTCTTGTTCTCCTTTTTGCTATGAAGTACCTTTCACAGCAAAAGTACTAAAGAACAAAAGAAATAAAAGATAACAACAACAACAAAAATAAAACACAAAAGGAAGAGGGAGAGTGGGTAAAAATACAAAGTAAGATAGAGGAAAAGGCAAGTAAAAAGAAGAGAAAAAGAGAATTATTTTAATTATGTCTTTATGAAATTCTCTGCTTTCAGTCACTTAGGCACAGTCTCCATTTTTGTTTTTGTTTTTGTTTGTTTGGTTGGTTTTGCTAGGGGGACTTCAATGGTTGATCTACAATTATTCATCAAGTTCTTAAAATGACTGAACTCTTAGGTTGAAACAGATCTTTTTCCAGAAGATTGAACTTTTAAAACAGATCCTTGGCTTCCTTCCTTCCTTCCTTCCTTCCTTCCTTCCTTCCTTCCTTCCTTCCTTCCTTCCTTCCTTCCTTCCTTCCTTCCTTCCTTCCTTCTCCCTTCCTACCCACTTTCCTTTTAACCAAATAAATTCTATGTTTTAAACTTTAGCAAGTTATGATCAAAGAGAAATCTAAAATGAAAAGCACAAAGAAAAAGAAAATAAAAAAGCATGTCATTTTGGCAAGAGGTTTAAAAATGAAATAAAAAGCAAACAATGCTGAAAATCTCTGTTGCTGCTATTTTTCTGAGGAGACAAATGAGCCCTAAAGACTAAGCAGTGACTAAAGCACAAAGGCTAAGCTCGCATAGGTCATACTCAGCTATGATAATAGCCTAGCATTCACTTTACTACAATAGTACAGAATATAATTGCCAGATATATGTCTTAAACTTGTAAATTCACCTGAAAACTTGTCATTGGTTATACTTTGCCTAATGTTACAGACTTACAACCTATTATCAAAAATTAATCTTTTTTAACTTAAGCTAAAAAACTCTAAAGCTCCTAATTCTTAAAAATCCATGAAGTGATTCTTTATCAATCAGACATGGGTTGGTTCTTAAAATGTTTCGCATCAACCTGGATTTTCTAGTAAAAAAATATAGCTCTGTCAGGAATTATTTAAAACCTTTGAATTTCTTCCATCAAGAAGTAATTTTGGAGCATAGTTTTTTTTAAATTATAGAGGAAATGAAAGCCAACTCCTAGATAATTCAGAAACAGAAAAAAATTGTCAGTTGGTTTCCTGGTTCTGTGAAATAGAGGCATTTCTTCTTGGTAATTAATACTACTGCATTTCCTCAGTCTTAATATGTCCATACATCTTTATATTGATTTAATTGGGAAAAATATCTTTGTTTTTTTTTGTTTATGTTTTGGTTTTGTTTTTGTTTTGGTAGGTTATAAGACATGAATTCTGGGCTTAGGCACTGTCCCTGAGCTCTTCATCTCAAGATTATTGTTCTATTTCTTGTGCCACAGTGCCACTTCCAAGAGAAAAATTCTTATAGTTGACTTTCACATTCTTTGTAATTTTTTTCTTAAGGAATAGGAAGTTTCTGTCTGTTCTGGGAATGCTGAAACTGTTAAGTCTGTGTGTTCTTAGAAAAGAAAATATTGCATTATCTAACTGTGTAATTGAAATGGTAAATTGTGAAATAAAAATATGTAAGAAATAGCCATATCAGGTTTACCATTAATAGCTAATTCACTTGTATTTACTTAATAAACTGCTAGAAATAAAACTATAATTTCTTTTCCTACAAATACATAAAAATAATTTATAGTATGTGTGTGAACAATTCTAGAAAAATCATACATCTTTTTTTTTTTAAGTTCAGGATTTCTTTTATTTTACAGTGGAGAGTTAGGGACTTTTTCTATCCCTCAATCTGAACTTTTCCTTGAATTGTTGAACACAACCAAAATATTTACTTTTCAGATATAAAACCTAGTCATATTTTTTCCACAGAGACAAGTAGGGGGCTTCACAGATCTAAATATTTGGGGCAGTGGTATTTTGAAGTAAATATCTAGAAATATTAAAACTACAAATGTCAGATCACACTATACCAGTGAGTTTCCCCCAAAGAAGGAAGGGGCCACTGTTTTCCAGAAAGCACATGTACTTTCCATCACTGTAGTGACCCTTCCACACAGGGATCTGTGCTTGGACCTGCATCTGTTAGCCCCATATTTCCCTTTTATTTTGTTGTGCTGACATTTGCAGTGACTCTGATTGGTTTGGAATTAGCCTTCTTATCCTGTGAAACATCTGTACAGTATTGTGCCAAAGGATTAGCTGCCCACTGGGGATTTCTGTGAAGTCAGGACAATGGAGGTCATTAAAGGTACAAACATTTATTTTCCGGCCTCTTAGTTCAACAGGAGAAAGCCATGCATCTCATGGATTTTTATCCTGTTTTTTTTTTCTTCTTCTTCTTTTCTTTCCTTCTTTTAATCCAAAGATCAACATTCTTGCAACTACAGTGAACTGATGTGAACTCAGCTACAGTTGTTACACAGGAATTGATGACTTCAGGAATTTGGAATTATTTACAGGTCAAAGGAAAGAGACAAACATGAGATTCCATGACTTAGTTAGGAGTTAAAAGCAAATGAGATCATGCCTGTCAAGAGTGAGATTTGAGGTAAGTCTGAAGTTTTCAGCGAGGACTATCGGGCAGTATTACAAATGAAAATGTTTTCCTGTGGTTTATACAGGCGGCAGAACTTACACTATTGTGTGAGTTGACCACAAATACCATTCTGTTGGCTTAAAGGTAAAAAGGAATTTTCTTATATAAGGTGAATTGTGTTCCCCCTCCCCTACTACAAACAAGACATATTGAAATGCTAACCCCCAAGACATCAAAATGTGCCCTGACTTCAAAGCAAGGTTGATACAGATACAATTAATTAGCATGAGGTCATACTGGAATAAGGTGGGTCAGTAAGCCAATATGATCAAAGTCCTAAAGAGAAGACATCCACCCAAGAAATAAGCAGGATAAACACAGTGGGATGGTTTTAGAGCTACTTAGACACATGCTGAAGAATGGCAGGGATGGTTAGCAAACTGTCAGGAGCTAAGCCAAACCATGGAAGGACAGATAAGGAAGTATGCCTGGGGACCTCTCAATTTTTCGCCAAGTCCCAGAACTAGATCACAGTGAAATGTGATCTTGTGTAACAAAGCACCGATTCTAGGAATCTAATGTGCTTGTTAAGACACTTCTAACAAATAGGCCCAATACATGAGTTCAGATTTATCTGACTGTAAAAGTTATCTGTGTATAAAAGTACTCTGTTACCACATAAAGTGGTATTAGTACACAGACATGCTAACCTAAAGGATTGTACTATCTTCTAATGTTTCTGTATATTCAAAAGCACTTTACTGATGGTTCATCCACTAGTCTTCTCAGAAGAGCTCTTTATACATTATCAGCCTTACCCCAGTAAGACCATGCTAAATTTTATGACACACATATGTCATGGGATTTGACATGGTATTAATATCATCTTACTTGAATGCTATTCTTCAATTTATGAATTATGACCTGTTAGTGAATGATAAAATTCATTAATGGGAAATCATCCCTACAGAAAGTGCTCAGAAAACTAAATAGAATAAAATGAAAATTTGGTTTTGAAGTACATGTTATATTCTCCAAACATTGCTTTGAAAACCCTTACAAAGGTCCATGAGTGTATGTGGTACGTGCAGTAAGATTATGTTTTCTCTAAGTGGAGTTGTGATTAAAATCTATTTCTTATTCCAGTTCATGGGAAAAAATCTGTGAAAGCCAGAAACAAAATGAAAATAAAATAGCTACAAGCATATTTTCACAAATAATTATATGAAAACTTTCAAAATAAAACATCCAGAAATGAGCATCAGTTTTCCAAGTTAATTTAACAAATGACAGACAGGTATAATACATTTTATAAAGAATTACTGGTAGCTGTTAAGGATTTAAATAGATAAGAGACATTTGCATTTTATAAATTAGGAGATGGAATTGTTAGGAAGATATTGCCCAAATGTTTTTTTGCAGATTAAACCGAATGTCTATTAATATCAAATTCACTTTAGAAACAGAAATTTACACCCTTATCATAAATTCACATAATTATAAAAACATGAAGTAAAAACTTTCTGATTACTACAATATATAGTAAAGAGAAACAGAGATGAGAGAGAGAGGGGAGAGAGCGAGAGAGAGATTGAGAGAGAGAGAGAGAGAGAGAGAGAGAGAGAGAGAGAGAGAGAGAGAGAGGGAGGGAGGGAGGGAGGGAGGGAGGGAGGGAGGGAGAGAGAGAGAGAGAGAGAGAGAGAGAGAGAGAGAGAGAGAGAGAGAGAGAGAGAGAGAGAGAGAGAGAGAGAGAGAGAGAAATGCTAGGGCATGGGTTTGAGTGACAATGTATAAATTTGGAAAGCTGATGGGCCTATGTTCTGAGTTCAATACCCAAGTAAGCAAATGAATAAAGAACTCACAACTGAAAACAGAGAAAAAAAGGAGGGGATGGAAGTGTTGCCTAGTGGTAGAGTATTTGCCTAGAATGCACGAAAACCCGGGTTCGATTCTTCAGTACTGCATGCATAGAAAAGCTGGAAGTGGTACTGTGGCTCAAGTGGTTGAGCACTAACCTTGAGGAAAGCCCAAGGACAGTGCTCAGACCCTGAGATCAAATCCAGGATTGGCAAAAAAAATGATAGAGAGCGAGAGAGAGAGGGGGGGGAGGGAGGGAGGGAGGGAGGGGGGGAGGGAGGGACAGAGAGAGAGAGAGAGAGAGAGAGAGACAGAGACAGAGACAGAGACAGAGACAGAGATGGGGGAGGGAGAGAGAGGGAAAGAGAAAGAAAGACAGAGAGACAGAGAGAGAAAAGCAAAATTTATTGTATCCCTCTCCTAGGGCTGATATAGTGATACATCACAAAATAGGTGGTTGATTGAAAGGACAGAAATGTATTGTCTGTCTGAGCTGTAGGCAAAAAATCCAAAACTGAACACTTTAATTTTATTTTTTTAATTTTATTTTATATCTTTGGTTTTGAACTCTGAACCTGGGTGCCGTCCCTGAGCTCTTCTGCTCAAGGCTACCACCCTACACTTGAGCCAAGCCCTACTTCCCCTTTTCTAGTGATTAATTGGAGATAAGAATCTCAGGGTCTTTACTGCCTGGGCTGGCTTTGAACCGTGATCCTCAGATATCAGCCTCCTGAATAGCTAGGATTACAGGTGTGAGCCACCTTGCCTGGCTTCTGAACACTGTTATTAGCACCAAATTCCCTTTGAAACTGAACCAAAACCCTGCTTGCTTCCTCCTGTGCTCTGATAGCTTCCAGTATTCTGAATCACATAGTTCTTTGCCTTGAATTGGCTTCATTCTATTCCCTCCCTCTGTTTTCACTTGATAGTTTTCCCTTTGTTTCTTTCCCTTAAAGGATGTCCCTTTTCTACTTCAAGCCTCTCCTTTCATCAGGATACTGGTGATATTGGATTAAGGACTTTCCATATTCCTATATGACTTCATTCTAATGAAATTATAATAATGAAGATCCTTTTTCCAAGTTATGCCACTTTCAAGGTGCTGGAGGCTAGATCATCAAAATATCTTTTAGGAGAGTACAGTTCAACCTACACTATGTACAAGTGGATGGTTCATTATACATGTAAACACATGCATGTATATATATGTAAACACATGCACATATACATTCATACATATATACGTATGGTCAGCAAGCTCATGAAACAACATTCAGTATATCTAGTTATTTGGGAAATACAATGGAAATTATACTAATACATAATTTCATGCATCTTCAAATTGAACAATATGAAAGATAATAACAAATATTGGTTAGACATTAGAGAAAGTACAAGTAAGCATTATTGTGCCTAAAAAATGTACAATTCCAGGAGCTGTCACTGTCAGAAAAAAAGTTAGTATAATCTGTCTGGATAACCTTCTAATCTCTTAAATATCCACTAGCAAACCAAAATTCATGTCATATGTACTTTTATGTATGAAAATTCCTAGTAGCATGACAAAATGTTTCATCCATATAAATGTCATTGATTGGTAATAAAGAAAAAATGTTTGATTGATACATATGCCATTTCATTATAGAAGTTATACAATATGGATGCATCTTTATGACACAGAATGAAAGTACATTGGATTCCAATGATTATATATTGTATAATTTTATTGAGATGGAATGTCTAGAAGAAAAGAAAGAAAAGAACATGTAAAGACAGATGGGCCTCTATCTCAATTAACTGGGAAAATAAAAAATTTAAAATAAATTAGACCTAAGAAATAAACTAATATGACAATAATTCAATGAAATTGAACTTTGATATGGAGCAGTGAACAGTCAATAAAGCTCAAATTTTAAGTATTTTGAAAATGTTAATAAATTTAGAAATCCTTAGGAATAATTTACATAAAATATAGAAGTTATTAATATTAAGACCCCAAGATTAAATTTCATTTTATAAAACTCAAAAATTATAAAACTTGGCTTTTATTAAAGTTTGAGGGAGCCAAGTAATACTTGTCAGATTGCTGATGTGAACACAAATAGTATCAGACACTTGGGAAAATAATATGGAATAAGTTGGTAATGGAAGAATGCTAAGGCTGTGTTTGCTATTCAACTCTTAGGAGTAGATATAGGTGTGTGTGCATGTGTGTGTGTGTGTGTGTGTGTGTGTGTATGTGTGTGTGTGTGTGTTCCTAGACATGTCTTTACATGATCCTCAAAAGAGAAAAATGTTGTCCACAAATATTGTTAAAGAGCAGAGTTTTATTTATATAATTCAGTGCATTGCAATTTAGTTCCTCAATAGAAGTAAATAGACTTCAAAATTACAGTGGATATTCTATTGCTAAAATTTTGAATGTGCATTAGTTTCATAATAATTCAAAGAATTTAAATTATACAAGACTAAAGTAGCACTTTATAGACTATGCTATAACACAAGAAATATCTACAATGGCTTATATTTTGAGAAGTTATTAGAGATGACACAGATACAGAAATTACTTTTCTTATAACTATATTATTAATTTTAATGACTATTATAGTATGCTAAAGAAGAAAACATGGGGTTTTTTGAAGTAATTGAATTTATAATGGTTTACTATGCATGTAGGAAACATTTTAGCATTTCTAATAAAATTGAAGTCAAAGATTCATGAGAATTCCGCATCTAAGAACTGAAAAGTCTCACCAAGTTTAAGCCATTTTCTTCTTATCATTAATTTTTATTGTTATACTACTTATATAAACTATGCATTAAAATGCAAGATAATGTTCAATTTGTCCATAGTTCACTGAGAACAAGAAAATTTTATCTTCAAAAAATAGTTTAAAACATGTGTCAAGTGAAGGCATGAACTGTAACAAAACTTGAAAGAAATAAACCTAGTTATTTTTTATTATTGTAAACAGATTTCTGATGTTAAAATAAAAGAGAATCAATATTATTTCCCAATAAAATATAATCATTAAAATAGTCTTAGGTAAATAATTTAAAAGCAATATTGTAAATATGTTGTTCAATATATATTGAATAATAACTTTCTTTAAACATTACATCATATTTGCCAGTGCCTTTAAAGAGAAATCTTACAATTCTGGAGGGAGTCCCTAACATTTGTTTGTTCTGTCCTTTGCTACCACTTGCTTTATTACTACAGCTTAAAAATGTTAAAAGCTATGTATTTGAAATGTTACTGTACCTCTGTTAATTTTCAGCAATTTTCATGACATTTGTTCATAGTTAACATTCAAATTAATCACCTGTGACTATGGTAACAGAATTTTCCATGTCATCTCAAAGTTTACCTCATTTATGAGTAGAAGTTATTTTGCATATTAGAATATCCAATATGTTTGCCTGGCCCACAGATAGAGAGCTAATAAATGCAGTATCTGAGTTTGGTATCAGTCAGTAAACTTCAGTAGATTTCTGAAAACAAGTATCTGATAAGAGGGCTTTGGTCTCTAACATAGAGTTTTATTTGTCACATATTCAAAAAGAGGAAACAAGGTATTCTAATCATTAAAAGAAGTGAAAATGAACATTAAAACAACTGGAAAAATGAATTGTTTATTGAAATATGAGGTAACCTGATTGGACAGTCTGTGGTTAACACATACATGAAATCTATGCATCTCTGTATTATTTTAGAATTCAATGACTTACTAGAGATACATTATAAATAAGTCTGGAAAGCATACAATATAATTGAATGTTCAAAGAATTTGAAGAACTCTACTGTAAAAGAATTTTTGTTAGTCACAGAAATTTTCTCAAAATAACCAAGGCCACATTGAAACAGAGGAATTATCATACCCTGTAATGATTCTGTAGAACCATGTACACAGATTAAAAAGTAGAGTAAACTGAATTTATAATATACTAATGAGCAAATAGTCCACTAGAATGAATCCAAATTACATAGGCAAGCTAAAGGCATACTTTTAAGTTTTAAATCTGAAGGGAGATCAACCATGTCAAAAATTTATAATGGTGGGATGCTTGTGGCTCATGCCTGTAATCCTAGCTACTCAGAGGCTGAGATCTGATGATCACAGTTCAAAGCCAGCCCAGGCAAAAAGTCCTCATGAGACTTTTTTTTTTTTTCTTTTTGCCAGTCCTGGGCTTGAGCTCAGGGCCTGAGCGCTGTCCTTGGACTTTCTCAAGGCTAGAGCTCTACCACTTGAGCCTCAGCACCACTTCCGGCTTTTTTTTATGTATGTGGTACCAAGGAATTGAACCTTTGTGCATGCTAGGCAAGCACTTTAACCATTAGGCCAAACTCCCGGGCCCTCATGAGATTTTTTATCTTCAATAAGCTCTCAAAACCAGAAAGTGGCCTTTTAGCGCAAGTGGGAGGGCCCTAGCCCTGAGCAAAATAGAGGCAAGGACTGTGACCAGGACCTGAATTCAAGCCACACACCTGCAATGTATATATTGGTTACTACTGTCCTGAGTTAGAGGTTGAACGTAATGACCTGTAAAATACTTTTGTTTTTTTCAAAATTAATAGTACGTCTTCATATTTTTGCTCTTGTGAAATAAAAGTGTAGCTCTATTTTGAATGAATTCCAACCCTTCTGATATTAATACCATATGGCACACAATATAACCTACAAAAAAATGTTGGAATGACAGTTTTTTAAACTTTTTAGAGACAAATAATCATAAAGGCCCATAGTCCTTATGAACAAGGCATAGTCCCTATAAGCAACGTACTGTTAAAGCTTAGGTGCATAAATGTTATAAAACTTTTCTTAGGATCCACTGCTGAATTATTGATTTTGTTTACTAGTTGTTCCTGAAACAGTACTCATTTTTCCCATAAATAGGAAAGAAGGTGTAAAACCAGAGGTCTAGCGGGAATAGCATGCATAAGGACCCAGAATCCCAATTGATTTTCTCTATATGCTACTTTACCAGGCTGAACTCTATGCTTCTTTATGGGCAATATTTATTCTCCAGAGTTCTTTTTTGTAATTCATTATTAAAACAAAGATTAAATGCTTCTCTCTTCCACAGCAAAATTTTCTCAGTGCTTTCTTTCTGCTTTAATTATCTTCCTATAAAATCAATAATTAGTGGATTGGGTGTGGGTGGAGGAAAATCTATTAAGTTGAGAATACAAAGGACTGCATTTCTAACAAGCCTTCCAAATAACCTCTATAGTTGAGCCTTGGGCACAATCAATGACTTTTTTCTGCCTTTGTAGATGGACAACTATAGAATTATACAGCTTCTCTCTTTACATATAAGGGCATAAAGCAATGTGTGATTGTTGTGTTGAATACTTGCTGTTCGATATTCATTGTGAAACTTCCTGGGAGAAAAAGACTATGAAGCAAAGGCAGTGTTTTTCACCTAGCAAAAAGAAAAAAATCATCATTTGTGAACTCAACAGGAAGAAATAAGTTAAAAAGTTGGTATATAAAAAGTTGGTATGAAATTACTGAAGCAGAGTCTTGACACTTCCTTTTCTGCCATAGTTATAGGAATGTAGTAGGTATTTGGTCAAACTGAGCTCTTTACACAAATTTTGTCAATTAATTTTCAATTAACCGTGACACCAGGGTGATTAGTGTCAATGTAAACAGAAGAAAAAGAAGACTAAAAGTTATGTGTGGATAAACTGGAACTGAAAACTAGCTCTATCTGCATAATCATTGTAAAAAAAGTATGTTACTATGTTATTAGCTATACAAACGTATGTGTGTACATACATATATGATTATAAAATTATGATTTCTGGATATCATGCATTTACCATGTATCTATTATATATCCACATATGTCTACATGTATGTATGTATGTATGTATGTATGTATGTATGTATGTATGTATCTCTCTCTCTATCTATAATCTAACTCTCTGTCCATGATCTATGTAGCCTGTAGTTTTGTAACCAGATAAAGCATTAATGGATGATTGAAGGGATATTTAATAAATATGATAACATAGAAATATGGTAAAAGCTAGTCTGTATAACTTACTTGAACTTTTAGACCCAAATATTTATGCTCTAATTTTTTATTTATTTTAGCTTCATATTTAGCTCACCTGCCTTGTGTAAAAGAGATAGAGGGAAAATAATTATATGAAATATTATATGCATGGTACATAATACAAGTTCATAGAAAAGGATGTTAATCAAGGAATGTTAGATAGAAAACAAGCCAGACTTACCACAAACCTTATATCCAAGCCCTTGTATTGAAAAAAATCTATGAAAAAATTAAATATTCATTTTGTTTTCATTTTTAAAGAAAATTAAATTTTTATTATTATTATTAAATTTTTTATTGTAAAGGTGATGTTCAGAAGCATGATTCAGGTAATGAGTACATTTCCTTTTGAATAGTGCCACTCCCTCATTCTCTCCCATTTTTTTCTTCTCTAGGCCTCTGCCTCCCCCAAAAGTTATATAGTTCATTTCCAATCTAGTTTCTAGTGGGTTTCATTGATGAATTGATTTACCCTTGGTCTCATCATTTTTTGTTTCTCCTTCCCCTCCCCAAATCATATAAAGAAACTTACATATAAAGAAAATGTACAGAAATCCAAAACAGCAATAGAAGGGAATAAATAAAAGAGAGAAAGAAAGCAGAAAAGAAAACATAAAATAAAGACTTTTTTTTCCTTTTAGAAAGACTTGGGATATCCTAGAATACATGCTAATTCTAACCCCTCAGAATTCCAGAAGGTTGTTCTATTTTGGAGATACTAAATAATACATTTTTGTAAATATATTTTTAAATTATTTGTCCTACCAGTCAGGTAGGAAAAGGTAAATCAAACCATTAATATTTTTGAATGTTTTCTACTTCTTTTGATTGTTTCCTACTTCAATAGCATCAATAGTAGATGGCAACAATAGAAACAGAAATAGAAATAGCCCCAAAATCTACAAAAATAAAAATGAATGACAGAAATTTGAAGAAAATAAATATACATCCTAATCCCAGTACAGAGATACTCAGGTACAAAAACATATTCTTTAGAAGAAAAAAAAGGAGTTCCTGTCCAGTGAATATTTTCCAATAAACATCTTAAATAAATTACAAAAGCAGGAAAATTTTAGAAAATTGCCTTCAGAGATGAGGAAAATAATTTGTTGATATGATCTATCACAGAGAGGAATATCTCACAGCAAAAGTCAGTTTTCATAGTTAATCTTTGCCCAGACAGAGAAGTATATGGATGGTATTGTGAAACATCATCCAGTCATACTGAAATTAGCAAGCATGTGACACAAAGTGACCTAAGAAACTTGCTAGCAGAATGACTTTAATCATTGCTTTGTGCTTAAATTTACCATATGAGATAGAAGCGTGGTAGAATTTAACCTGTCCCTCAACAACAACAAAAGTGAATAGTGTCTGTCACAGAACTTTGAGATAGCATCTCCATGATCCTCAAAGAAAAGCATCAGGAAAACGTTAGCTCTTTTCCTGAATAGAGTATATAATTGAATACACTGAAACTTCCACTTTCATTTTGCAATTACGTAGAAACAAAAACAAAAACAAAAAACAAAACAAAAAAACACTATTAACTCAATGGTCACTTATTTTGCCAGTTATGGGCCTTGAACTCAGGGCCTAATAACTATCCTTGGGCTTTCTCAAGGCTAGAACTCTACCACTTTAGCCATAGTACCACTTCTAGCTTTTTTCTATGTATATGGTTCCAAGGAATCGAACCATAATCTTCATACATGACTAGGCAAGCACTCAACCACTAGACCAAACTCCCGGCCACTCAGTGGTCACTTTTGAGCCATAGTTGAAATTACAATATATGGATAAGGTTTCTTGTACTTACTAATCTTGCCTCTGATTCCCTGATATCTGCTACTGAAATCCTCATAATTTAAAGATGGAATTTTGAAAAGCTCCAATTAGAAGACTAAGTATAGATTATAGTTTTGTTTGAATTTTAGTCCAAGCTAATCCTTCATAAAACACATATGCATTTTGTGCAGTACAAATTAAGCTTTTAACATTTTAAAATCATTCTTTAATGTGTTACAGTTTCTTGTTATGATAGGACATGTTTAATCAACTCTGAGCATCCCTGTTACAAAGTGGCCTCGTCTTAGACAAAAGTAATTACCTTCTGAGTATAATGCATATTGCACTAATTGTAATATATCTTCTAAATTAACTGCATTCTGAGAGAGTAAAGTAGTACCTTCAAATTTATATCCTCTTTAAATTAAAATTTACTTCTTCCCAGCTTTACTTATTTATCTAGCTTGAATGAATGAAGTTCTTTAAGCTAATCGAAGTGTCAAGAAGAATAGTAGTCTAAGAATGATGACATCAAGTTTGATTTGAAACTGTGAGGATAGTAAATTATTGATTGGATTCCTTTTTGAAAAATACTTTTCATACATTTATGGAGATATCTGATGGACTTTTATGGATTTTAGGTTTATAATAAGTAAGATACATGTTTTGCTTACATAAGTAGCAATCACTTAAATGGTAGCCAAGGTGACTGTATGTCATTTGAAAATAGAATATCTGCTTTCCCCAGTTGTAGGGCTTAAGGCCTAATGTGAAGAATGATTTGATTTATTTTAAAGTAAGTGTTCTTTTAAAAGACTGATTTACTTTTGTCAATTTCTAAAATCATCTTTCTACTTTTAATGAGCAGAGTTCACATTTTGATGGTATCATGGTCTGGTCAGCATTTTTTTTTCTGCTAGACTTCTATAGCCAAGAAGTGCCAGATTAACTGGAATGGCACAATATCTCTCCCTGGAGGTTCTTCAAATGGATCAGCTTGAAGGAAGATGGCATGATTGGAAAAATCTCAAGTGTCTTATTTGGGGAATGGTGATATAAATTTCAGGGTTTTGAATACCAGACCATCAAATTGTGTCACTGTTGCACTAGACATCGAAAGAGTGAGGGCCACAAAGAAGCATGATCTGAAAAACATTATACATTTTGAACAAATTTTTCATTCCAAGTTTTGATGTCACCATGAGCTACACAATCAGTAATAATAAGAAATTTGATCTGAATTCTGAAACCCATAGTGTGCTAGTTTAGTTTGCTCATTAATATATTATTGTATAACTTTAGGAAATGTTTGAGTAACCACTAATTTAACTAGCTTGGAGATCCACCTCCTTAATCAGATAATTTATATTTTAAAAAATAGCCCTACTTTTACTATTTCAGAGCATTTTACTGACAGTCATTTTTACAAAGTCAAAAGCCTCATTTGCTGAGCAATGCAGGACTATTTTAATATTATATGAATGTGAAAATTTTAGAAATGGATAATGGAAGATGACTGGTCACATTCAGGATAATTTTATAGGTCTTTGATTAAGAAGCACTGGACAATTAGAAAAGCACATTGAAGTTTAACTCCCCTTTTGTACAACCTTTTGAAGTACAGCTGAAATTATGTACAAATAATGCGATAAAATTAATTAAAATTGAACAAAGGGTGAGGTAGGACCAAAGGGTAAAGAGCAGACAAATGAAAAGGAGAAGGGATGGTGAATACAGTCAAGAATTCAATGTATATACTGAAAAATTAAGCAAAGTAAGGGAAGGGGTGGATTGGGAGGTTGTGTGAGAATGTTGAATGTGGTGACAGGGATTAGGAAGAATTGTATTAACAAAATATTTAAAGATAGTAAAATTAAATAAATACATGCAAGATAAAATCTTGATTAAATGTATTTTTTCTAAAATCGTGTTCTTTTAAAAATATTTAACATGTACAATTATGTTAGAGCTTACTTTAGACATTCTTAAAATTAATTTGACACATGCATTCCAATGAAATCATGAAGATTTAAAAAGTGAAAAGAAGGGCCAGGAGTTTGGCCTCGTGGTAAAGTGCTTGCCTAGCATGCATGAAGACTCTGGTTCGATTCCTCAGTACCACATACATAGAAAAATAAAAAAGCCAGAAGTGGTGCTGAGGCTCAAGTGGGTAGAGCTCTAGCCTTGAGACAGTGCTCAGTCCCTGAGCTCAAGCCCAAACCTGGCAAAAAAATTTTGAAAAGAAAATATGAACCTAGAATTATTGAAATGTGTTAATCATGTAAAAAACAGAACAACATATTTTCAACTTTCCTTTAATAAAATGTTGATCCTACAGTTTTAATGAATCAGTCAAAACCATAATACTAAAATAAAATTGGAAACAATCACTTCTTTTCCAAATGTCATATATAAAGAAAACAACAGTGTCTAAATTTGAGGACAGACATTAAATAAGAAGACTAGGACTGGAAACACAGAACAAAGTTCTGTCAGTTGTGGTTTATTGACTTTGAACAAAGCTGACAACAAGTGAAAAAGAAAAAAAATCATTTAAAAAAGTATGCTTTTAAGCATACTTTTTTAAACATGTTTTTATAAAAATTTGACTAAATTGGACCTAACAGCTTGTAAAAACATGAATTCAAAATACATTTTAAAACAAAATGTAAAAATTAAAATACTGAAATGGTAAAACACAATCAAAACAATGATAAACATATTCAGAGTGAAGAGAAAATGTTCACTAATCATATATTGGCATATGGGTCATACATGCAGAATATATAGAAAAACTCAGAATTGAACGATTAAGAAGGTACATAAACCAATTAAAAACTATACAGTGCATTAGGAATAATCATTTCTAGAGAAAGGTTCACAGCATGGCCATAAGAACATGCAATTATATTCATGGCTATTGACAACAGAAAACTGTAAATGAGCCTGGCACCATGGCTCACGCCAGTAATCCTAACTACTCAGGAGACTGAAATCTGAGGATCAAGGTTCAAAGCCAGCCCAAGGCATAAAAGGACCTGAGACTCTTATTTCCGCTTAACCTCTAGAAAATAGGAAGAGGGACTTAGGTCAAGGGATAGGACAAGAGCCTTCAGCTGAAGAGCTCAGGGACAGCACCCAGGCCCAGAATTCAAGCTCCATGACCCTAATTATACATGAGTGATAGAAAAAAAGTCTTGGCCTGGGAGATTGGCCTAGTGGTAGAAGTGCTGCTATGGCTTAGGAGGCAGAGTGCTAGCCTGGAGAAAGCCCAAGGACAGTGCTCAGGCCCTGAATTCAAGAGCCTCAGAACTGGCCATATAACTCTTGGTTCTTTTTGTATGAGATGTCTAAATAAATAACTTATAAGAGAATATAGTTTATAATTTCCAAAATATTCAGACAATGACTAATGGAGAATAATGTTAATCAGCTTAAGATTTCTTTGTAGAAAAGATAAACAAATTAAATTAGATTATAATGTTTACATATTCACGTAATTATACTAAAATCACAGAATTGCACACATGATAGGAGTAACTTGTATCTCACCGAATATATCACAAAAACTAATAAAAATAAAATTACATTCCTAGCAAGTTATAAATCCTAGCTACAAACCCATTGTTTGTGGTTTCTAAACTGATAATATCAGCAGATAGTCCTTCTATTCAAATATTCAGAATATCTTTTTCATCTTCCCATTTTGTCCTGCTGCTGAATGGATTTTATTGTAAAAATATTGATGAGGTATACTTTCATTTATATGTTAGTAATGTAATAGATAGCAAATGTTTTCTTTGACTTTCTGAAGATTATACAAATGCTGGTGTTAGAATAAGATGTTCAGATAAGAGACAAGTGAAAGAACAAATTATTTTTAAGTATGTGTTATAATGATAAAAGCAATTTAAACCCTTAAATTAATTCACTTTCAAGTTTCAGACACTCAGAAGGAAATCACCTAACAATCAAACTTATTTGGACATGGAATTAAGTAAGAAATCTGAATATTGCCTTCACAACTATTGTGTGCCCCAAGATAATGTACTGAAACCACATGATATGGTAATAACCAATACTTTTTTTATAAATATTGACCATTGACAAACTAGTATAATTTGACTCTAGTTTTTCAGTTCATGTGGACTCAATTTATTATAGTAGCAAACCTCTACAGCACAAACAAATCAATGAACTCTGTGAAACTACCAATATATTAAAACTGCAGTTCAGTAAATGTGTCATGTGTAACTTTTTGTTACACTTGTAATAATTTAATTTTTATAGGATCTTACCAATAGTAATTTGGACTTTTCCCAAAACAGCATTAAATTTGTGGCATTGAAATGACAACTTAGGTCTTCTCCTACTTATTGTGATATATATGTAAATTAGGTGTTAAAATTTTTATATCTTACAATCTCTGGTAGGTTAGAGGATAATATGAAAAATATACCATAGGCAATTATATAACTCCAGAGCATGCACAAAGATAGAATCGCAAGAAACTCAGCTAAGAGAAAGAATCAGAATGGTTATCATTACTTGGTACGGATAGGATCATCTTGTGAAAAGAAAATGATTGCACTTTATGCTACCAGGTTGATCATGTATTTGGTTATTACAATGAAAGTAGAAATTCACACTTTCATTTTAAACCAATATGAACAATTTTTGATATTAGACATTAATTTTATATTTGATTAGAAGTGTGAATTTTTCATTATTGCCATTATATCTTTCTCATTCTACTATCATGCTTTTACCATCATTTTAAACTTTTGACTGCATATCTAAACTCAAATTGCAATTAAAATGCAAATTTTTAGAACTCCTGCATGGTGGAAAAAGTCATCTTCCAGATAATTCCTCTTTCTGGAAGGAAAAACTCTACCTTGACACTGGATAAGATACAATCTGTAAATCATAGGCTTCCTAAATACACCAGATCTTAAGAGCTACCTCTTGGTGCATTTTTTTAAAAGAACCAGTCTGCTGTAAAAAGTGACATTAACCTTTCATTTAATTCCTTTCTCTCTCTCTTAATCCAAGCTTCTGGATTTCTCAGTTCATATAAAATCATGCAGCGTGTTATTAGAATGTCATCAGCATGAATAGTGGCACTTCTGTTTGTAGAGAGGACTTCCAGCACACAGCGTGTCAGTGTTCATATAGACACATTTTGTTCTGGATATCCAACACTCTGACAAAGACTAGCCTGAAAAGTTATGATCATACTTGAGAAGCACAATAGATGTTGAGCTTTCCAAGAATGGCAGCGATTTGGGGAATGTATTTATAAACTCTATGTGTCTTAAAAATGAACATGATATTGCTATTTTCCTGATAGTGATACTAAAATGAATAGAGTCTACTGGAAAGATAGCAGTTCCAATAAATATGATATAGGTGTCTCTAATTGGACTTGGATCAGTAGAACTTGGAGAAATAAATGTGGATTTCAAGATGGGTCGTTCACAGAATTATCACATTGCCTATCACATACACAACTGTCATTTAGTTTTAACTAACTTTTGTCCTATCAGAACTCTGTTCCTATTTGCACATATGCATACAGATATAAATTTGATACATGTGTATAGATCTCTGTATGTGTGTACATGTATGTTTGCAAAGAAGATATGTTTACCTTTGTATAGTTTAAAAGACAATAATTTGTAGTTAAATTACATTATTAATTCCATGACTGCTTGATTATTAACACTGATGTTTTTGTGTAAATTCATGTGAAAAAGGTGAGTCATGTCTTAAACATGTTAGATTAAGGGAATTTGGTGGCTATTGTGTGGTACTTGTTTTTCAAGAGGAATTTTTGAGTGTTGATTTTGAAGCTTCACTTTAGTTCTCCCCCCTCCCTTCTTTTTGTGGGTCATGGTTTGAACTTGGCCTGGGCCCTGTCCCTGAGGTTTTTAGCTCTAGGCTAACATTGTACCCTTGAGCCAAGCCCCACTTCTCATTTTCTAGTGATTAGCTGGAGATAAGAGTCTCAGGTCCTCTAATGCCTGGGCTTGCTTTGAACCATGGTCCTCAGATCTCAGCCTGCTGAGTAGCTAGGATTATAGGTGTGAGCTCCCTAGCCCAGCTTGTAGTCCATTTTCTCTTCATTGTTTAATGTTTTTGTTTTTGTACATCTTACTTAGTTTATAGTGATATCTTTTTTTATCTCGCTAAAGAATGCTTCCTAACATTTTAAACAGTCTTGTTAGTTTTAATACCTTTGAGATGCCAAAGAATCTCCAAAATGTTTCTAAAATGTCCCTTTCTTGAACTTTGATACATAAAACTCCTTACTCAATAGTGACACTTGAATACCTCATAAATACTTTATACTTAACACTCCTCAAACCAAATTCATACTCGTAACTCCAGAAGACTCATAATGTTCTCTATTATTCTAATTAATGAAACTCTATTGATTCTTATCTACTCTTTCATATATGTGACTTTTGTGTCTAACTCAATCCTATCATATAGATACATATATGTATATACATATATATATACATACATACATATATATATATATTTCCAAAACAGCTGGAGGATCCAGCTCCATCTTACAGTTTCCACTATTAGCATTCTGTTGCAAGCTATCATATTTTATCTCAATTATTCCACTGGGCTTTTCATTAGTTACCTGAATCTACAAACTTTCCCTCAACCAAGGCTCTCTATATTCTGTGCATATTAATTAAGATTATCCAGTGGATATATTCATATTACTCTTATTTCCTAGAACACTTATAAACAACTGCCATAAATATCACTAAGTAGGTGAAGGCGAGTGGTGAGGCCTTGAACTCTGGCTACACATTTTTTATTCACATCTAATATTCTTCCATTTGAGTCATGCCTTTAGTTCTAGTTTCTTGGGATAATTGTCTTCTAGATTTGTGTGCCCTGTATGGTTCTGAATTGTTATTCTCAAATATCAGCTTTCTGAGTTGCTAGGATCATAGAAGGGAGAAACCTACTCCAAACTTTAGCTGATGTTTTCAGTGGGGTGACTTAAAACAAAAGGAATTTAATCTTTTACACATCAGGCAAGAAAGTCTCAAATCAAGCTCGCAGCAGGTCTTTCTCTCTGATGACTCCAAAAGTTAATCCTTTCTACCCATCTTTTGTCTACAGATGGTAACCCATCTGGACTGCTCATTCTGGAATTGTTTTTATTCCCAGTGTAACTTCTCTGCCTGGACAGAATTTCTTTACATCACCTTTTTGTCTTTGAACAGATCAGTGTCCCCTCCTTGCATTCATGGAAACAATAGATTGTGTATTTGATATCCATCCTGATCTTACTTGAAACATTAGTGAAAGTAACTCCCTAGAATGAAGGAAGTTATAATGCTTTTTTATGGACGTATAAAAGGCATTTATACTGCCAAAGGCTACTGGCTAACTAACATTTGCATTTCCTTTGTTAGATTGCCTTTATTTCAGCCTTAATTCAAATTTTCAACAAATTAGATTTTTTAAAAGATGTATATTATTTTTCATTAATAGATAGATAGCTGTTCTCTGAATCAATCCATAAATATCTATGATAGATGTTTTATGGAACCACATGCATACACAGATCTAACTTTTGTGACCAAGGTGCACTGTAGTTCTACAAATTACTTGTTAAATTGAAACCACTTGGCATATAGCTTATAGTATGAATTCTATAGTTACAACTTCCCACCTTTTCCTTCTTAGGGCATAATCCCTCTTATTTATTTGTATTTAGCAGACTCATTATTGATACTTGAATTGGACTTTTAAAATGACAAAATATTATTCAACCTATGCATTAGAATCAGACATTTATACAGCACAGAATCATTTTATTTCTTCCAATTCATTGCTGTCACAATGGAGCCAATTTTCTTATCATTTGTTTTTCTCAATCCCCTCAGCAGTGTACCAATAGCAAATAATAAGTACATAAGCATTTTCTTTTAGTTCTAATAGAGAACTGAATGTTGTACTACTTATGAAATCAAGGTAAATCTGAAACTTTGGACAAATTCTTTATTGGGGTCACTTATGTACAAGCAATACATTGTTTAAGTGGTATTTGTGAAGAAGTAATAAAAGTATGAAAAGTAGGTAGCTTTGATTTATGAGTTCAGATTAACAAAATTGCCCAGTATCTATCATAAGGATGCAAGATTTTCATGAAAAAGAGTATAATTCTTATAATTGTATACAATAGTAGGTTGTTTCACAGGGAAAGAGAAATAATAGTTATATTTGTTACACTTAACACTGTACCATAAAGAGGTCTGGATATAGATAAGCAATTATGACATAAGTGAACCTATGTCTCAGCTCTGATATAATCCTAAAGGAAGCAGCTGGAATGTCAGAACAATTCATCTCCTTGCAAGGGAATAAAGCTATGAAATTTGAAATCAATTTCGTATTTAGGCAAAAGGCAAAAATTACTTTGTGAATTGCATTTTTTCTATTATGCCTTATTATTTTTTAATGACATACATAAATCTGTACTTGAAAGCATTCTGGACAGAAATAGAGTTATTTGACACAGTCACTTAACATAGATAGGAAAGGATATTTGAATGTCTGTTTGCTTACAGATAGATAAATAATACAGAATGTGTGGCTACTTCTTTTAGGTCACACAAAAAGAGACTGCAAAGGTCATATTTTTCTTTTGTATTTTCTCCACACTTGCATTTTCCCAAAGGCTAAAATAGCCAGCCCCCAAATGACTCTTTCAATAGGCAAACAAAAGTTTCAATGATATGGTTAAAACAAGGGTTGGCCACCTGGATACATAATCCAACAATAACTTATAGCTTTTTCCAAAAGTGATTCCAAAGACGGATAAATCTCATCAGATCAAATATTTCTTTATCTTTTGTTAAATCTGCCCATGTTTTAAGGATCCCAAGTCCTCTGAAGAAGTTTTAATTAGATTGTCTGGAACAATCTGGAAAGAAAAGAAAATTGACATAAGCCTAATGAGATGGAATCCCTGAGCAGTGATTGATCCCAATCTCTTCTCATGTGATCTTAAGGCAGTGTTCTTTGGCATGTGGATCATCTTAGTTACTGATGTGACACAAGGTAATTCAGAAATTTGCTTCTCAGATTTTACTGATGGTAAACTATGAAGGGGGTCTGATTATGCTATATGTGTGCTTGGCTCTTTTGAGGAATCCACGGCCTTTTAATGAGGCTCATTCTCTGCCTGCATTTTTAATATAATATTTAAAAATAAAGGGTCCGGCCCTTTCCATCTTTGCTTACAAATGGAAATCTATATATTTTCCCCTGCCCCCAGATTCTATTGCTATTCGGCTGGAAGCATTTGCATCAGAAATGTGTGAATTTCTTATTCTTACTAATTGGTTAAAAATAGTGATATTAGAAAATTTTCTGAGAACTTTCAAGACAGATTGTTTTGTTAGGCCAGAATCTCTAAGGATGAGCTCTGGGCAACAGAGATCTTTTATCTGCTGGTTCTTTGGGGGAATCTCTTATCTAATCACAAAATAACATTTTATGACTGCTCCCATGGCTAAACACTTGTTAAACCCTAGATATATAGATTGTTAATTCATTTTCTCCATCTAGTTCATAGTTAATGCATTTAATGGACTTAGATAGGAAGTCAGTTATATTATTTTTATAGATGAAATCACATTTTAAAGCAATTGTAAATACACATGGTTTCTGGGAATTCCTTGTCTATTTGGGTAGATTAGATGTGCTCGTCTCTCTACATAAGAAATGAGGAATAGAGCACATGATTGTGATAGGATCAGAGGTAAAATATTTGGAAAATCAAGAACCCTTTGTTCTATATTGGCAATGAACTGTGGTTCTGAAAGCTCAACTGCCATTGATGAAATTTGACAAATAAGTGAGCATTAATCTAAAATTGTCAAGTATTAACATTGATCTTAGCTAAGGATGCACTTTCTAATTCTAAATTTAAATAAGCTGGAGATTTCAGTATCTCTGAGATATATACTCTGAGCTTCAAACTTGGCAAAAAAGAATTCTTCCATTTTCAGTCTTATCTCCCTTCAGGGCTATGTTTAACAGAGATAAAAGTGCAATGATTAGATTACTTCTTAAAGCTTGATATCAGTCCGGACAGCTGAATTTGCACAATGGAATCTAATAATAGCAATGAAGTGTTGTATTAGAGAAGATTTTATTCCTTCAGAAGAGGTTCAGAAAACCCTGGACTTATGACTACTGTAATTTCCACTGATGAATTAGATCCTTTAAATCTCCAGCTTAATAATTCAAATGAATTTTCTAAATAATAATATGATATACTGACAAATTTGTGAAAACTGATTTATTCACTCACAGCAACACTACTTAAAAATTCCATTAGTCATGATAACTTTATACATCACCATTTTAATATTCTATAAGTATTCTTATGAAGTATATTAATGTATTAATGCTATAAACATTTAAGGGACATTTTCAAGACACAGCTCTTAAAATTAATTCTAACATATATGTCAGATAAATCACTTCTTCAGAATTGATTGCTTACATCATATTGAAGAACTGTAGTTTTGGTTATTTCATATGAGAATACATTCCAACACAAACATATACACATACATGTATATATACATATATATGTACATAAGTATATATATATATATATAGTTGCTCACCTAACATTTTAATGATCTTAGGAATCAGATTAATGTGTTTGCTTGTCATTACCTAATATTTTTTTAAAAAGTTTCATAACATTTTGTGAAATTTCTTACTTTTAAGGGTTATATCATGACTTGAAGAAACAATCTGAATACTTTATAATATCTAGTTATTATATTTATAAAAGTTTGTTACTTTATATTTTTCATTTGCTTTTAATTGAGTTTCTTATACCTCTGAGATTTATGTGCACGGTTTTCCTTTTGCTGATATTATGGCTTGAACACAAGGCCTGGTCACTGCTTCTAGCTTTTTCACTCAAGGCTAGTGCTATATCACTTGAGCCACCAGTTCTGGGTTTTTTGCAAATTAACTGGAGTTAAAAGTCTCACAGACTTTCCTGCCCCTGCTGACATACAATCTTGATCCTCAAATTTCAGTCTTCTAAGTAGCTAAGACTATAGGCATGAACCACCATACCAGGTCATGTGCATTTTTAAGTAACAATATTTATCATTAAATAAATTATTCTATGTTTACTATTATATACCTATCTCATAACTTATTAGCTACAATTTTCCAACTACCTTTTGGTTTTTCATATCTGGAATAATTATTTGTAAACATGAATCCTTATCGCAAAAATATGCTCATCAATACTTTATGTAATATGCAATAATAAAATGATTTTATAATTAGATAATTAAATTAGAATTACATGTAAAATGCATAGTTATACATACACAAAAATTATTATTATTCACTTAAAATTTTTCTCCTTAAAGTAAAAATTTTCTCCCAAAGCCTTGGTACAAAGAAAACAGATTTGTGGCTTTACAACCATGTGTGGACTCAATTGTTTAAAGGCAGCTGTAGGCTGGACCCAGGGAAGGGAAAAAGGAAGACATCTTCGGAAGACAAAAAAAAAACAAAAAAACACTAGAAAACTGTTCTAAATCCAGCAGTTCACCTTCCGTATTTCTACTTTATTAGATGGCTTAAAGAAATTAAAAATAAAAGTGAAACCAACATCACTGTGAATTTTATCTCAGATGAGGAAGAGATTTTCAGTCATTCCTTCCATCAGTCAAACTCTGTAATGCTTGTAATCTACATACTACTCATCTTATTAAACACTAGAAAACACCAGCAGCCTAATTCACGGATTACCCCGTCAAACACTGACAACACTCCGCAGCTGCCATCTACCTGTTCTTACTGCACTATTAAAATGATTTGTGGCCACTATTTATGCTAAGCTTTCAACATTCCTGATTTTTTTTTCTTTTCCTTCCTTGGTATGTGTGACAAATGTCTCATATTTCAAGACAAGTCAGTTCAGATATTTATGTTTCTGGGGGTGTTTCTATACACTGTATGCTCTGCATCTCTGGAACATGTTAGTTTTTCTTTCTTTTCTCTTCCTTTGCCCCAAAGTGCACTCAAGGCAGAACACTGACCCCATTGTTCTGAAGTTCTGTTTGTCTGTCCTCCCCAGTAGACAGTGAGCAACTGGAGACGAGGAATTTCTCTGTGATCACTGATGTATTACTAAAGCCTGTGTCAAGACTGTATATTGGAAGAAAGAAAAGAAATGATGTGAAAGAATGTGAAATGAAATAGATTTGATTGCCAAAAGAGCCCCTAGAGTCTGCTTGTATGTTCCAATCATGGAAAGCAAGTTGATCCAGAACTAATATGCCTCTGCTCTTGGTAGAATGGAGTTGCTGTCAAAATATTTTAATGTTTGTAAAAAGCTAAAAGATAAAGCTTGGGTGTTAAATGTATAAAGAAAAGCACAGCAGTTCATCACCAACAATTATGGTTAAACTTCAGAGGCAGTTTCTCAAAGCAATCTTCGTGATGGCTCAGCCAACCACAGATTATCAAGGTTGTCAGCTAGGTTTGATAAAACAATAGGAATGATCTCTGTCTGGATGCCAAATGGTGCTCTTTCAACCTGGTATCTGTCAAGATCAGAAGAAGATAAGGAAATTCCATCTTGTACAGTGAGGCAGGGCCAACAGGAAACAGGCAGGTTGAAAGTGCACAGCTCACATTGCTTCCTCAAGGTTTTGCCACCCTCAGGAACAATGCACATTTCTCTGAAGATTAGCTTATTCAATGGAAAAGTCACACACTCACACATGCACACATACACACACAGACACACACACTGAAGATTCTCTGCATTAAAACTGGAGAAAAATTTAAAATGTTCCCTTAACAAAGTAGCATTTTAATTCATTCCAATACAATCTGCTAACATAGTAAATATGAATAAAAGTGAAAATATTACTTTAAGGAGAAAATCTTAAGTGAGTAATAATAATTTTTGTGTATGTATAGCTATACACTTTACATGTAATTGTAATTTAATTATCCAATCAGAAAATCATTTATTATTGCATATTACATAAAATAACAATGAGCATTTGCATGATTAATTCAGTATGTTATTTTAATCATATCAGACTTATTTTAATTTTATTTGATCCATTGGATTAGTTTTAATTTTGTCCACAGGCTTCAAAATAATATACTTATCCTACAGAAATTCATACTATTTTTATAGAATTGGAGAATATATTAGACAATTTTCACTCACTATTCTTAAAACAAATATTTTGTCTATGTCTAGGGATATAACTAATTTCCAAGCATCACCTTCCATTTTAAAACTCTTATTTTTCACAGACATAGTACTTATTAAAAGTTAAATTTACACCAGGTGCCAGTAATTCAAGCCTGTAATCCTAGCTACTCAGGAGTCTGAGATCAGAGGATTGTGGTTCAAAGCCAGCCTATACAAGCAAGTTTGTGAGACTTTCCATTAAAGAGGCTATAATGGTAGAGTACTAGCTTTGAGCACAAAATCTCAGGGAGAGCACCACCCAGCCCCTCAGTTAAAGCTCTAGGACTAGTGGACACACAAAAATGTAAAAATGTTAAACGTACTATTCAAGAAGACTTGCAGCTTACGTATATCAGTTGTATCCATTCCCAATAAAATTTTCTTTCTTTTGCAATACGTTTTTGTTTCTCTTATTTGATTTTTATGTGTGATACAACTTGTTCTATCATATATGTTTATCAGTGGCTTCGTGTCACAAACCATGTAAATTCTTTTGTCAAACAGGTAAGAACAGTTGGTCATTAGAAAAAAAAAAGTGTTTATAATTCCTCAGTATTTGTGCACAGGACTGAGAGAATAAACGTACAGCTGTAGTTACAGAGTGAATAAATTCTAAATAAAATAAATAGTACAGGAAAGTATAGGAATAGTATACTGGGGCTTGAACTCAGGGCTTGAGCACTGTTCTTGGACTTTCTCAAGGCTAGATTTCTACCACTTTAGCCACAGTACCACTTCTGGCTTTTTCTATGTAGGTGATACAGAGGAATCGAATCGGGCTTTGTGCATACCAGGCAAGCATACGACCACTAGGCCAAACTTCATGGCCGAGTACAACTATAAAGAGAGTAGCTGTGACAGATGTTTGGAGAATTAAATTTTTACAAGATGGCTCATACCTATATCTTTGCTACTCAGGAGGCAGAGATTTGAGATTTGTAGCTTGAACTCAGTGTGGACAGAAAAGTCTGTGAGACTTTTGATTCCAAATAACCAGCCAAATGTCATAACTAGAGCTTAGCTCTAATGATAGAGGTGCTAGTCTTGAGCACAAAAACTCTGGGACAGCACAGTATTCAGTCACTGAGGTCAAGACCCAAGAAAGGCACACACACTTTAGAAAACAATTGCAAGTTAAAGTACATGTTTTCATTAAAAGGGCCCTCAATTTTACACTGGTTTTAATCATATATATATATGTCCCTACATGGATATGGATATATATTCTTCCCAGAATTACAAGAAAATGATTAACATTGTAATCATGAAATAGAAATAGAATAGAGTTCATGGAAAGTTTGAAATTTGAAATAGCATTTTCCTAAGTACATGACCAAAGAAATATAAAATACCAAATGTGTCTAGAATTTAAAAAGTCTTTTAGGATTGCCAGTAACATAAAGAAAGTTATTTTCTATTAACATTATCTTCCTTCTAATGACAATTAAAACACTAGAAATTTACAAAAAGTAAAGACATATGATGAAGCCTTAATTCATAGTCCTATGTTTTGGGCAGCATTTAATACCAGCTCTCAGACTAGGGAACTTTGTTACTCAAGTTAGGATGTTTGATATCGACTCCTCTGATTCTTTTGTCATCTATTATATTGGTTGGCTGGAAGAATTAGGCAGGTTATATCAGGAATGTTTTTAAGTATGGAAGCCCTATAGCAATATCTAGCTCTAAGGGAGATGTGATACTGACTTTCCAATAAATAGAGCATCAAAGTTTCAGTGCTGGTCACCTACATTTCATGCTTTAAGATTCTAGGGGGTTGGAAGACTTGTGCTTTAAGACTCATGTTTTCTAATCACTGTCTCTGTGAGTTACTTAGGTTTGCTTACAGTGGAATATCAGTAAGTTTCAATGAGTAGCAAAACTTACCTAAAACATACAAAGAAATATTACCCGAGGAAAATATTCTCTGTCCTTAATTGAGATCATAGTTATATTTAGTTGTTGTTGGTATATTTTTAAATACAGTGATACCTGAGATAAATGTTATTCTATTTACTATGAAGTAAAGCAGAACCATGTTATTTTTGTTGTTGTTCCAAAAAGAAGCTCACCTTTTTGAAATACTTTTGTTTGAATTTCCTGTTATATAATAGTGATGCTTGGGCAAAGGGCAACTTTGTTATGGGTGTGGTTATGGAAGACCATATCTAACTTTTTCTCTGAGTTCATTCCCAAGTGTTTACTAAGTGATGTAATTTTGGCTAGTAATTGAAAGTAAAGAAAAATTTAGTCTATTTTAGTTGGGTGCAGAGAGGAAAGACGAAACAAAATCTTTTAAACATCGGTAACCACACTTTAATGGGCAAGAAGATTCAGAAGTGCATCTTGCATATATGTAGAAAAAAATGTCAACCACGGAAATATGTGCTGAAAACCAAAGTTTTTTCAGCCACTGTGCTCTACACTACTTAGAACATATGGAAAATATACCCCTTCTTTCCATTTAAAGTGCCTATTCCAACCCTTTTTTTGTGGCGGGCGGGAGGGGTGGGGGTGCATAGGGCTTGAACTAGGCCTGGGTGTTGTCCCTGAGCTCTTCAGCTCAAGGATCTCTCCCTACTCCTTGAGCCACAGCCACCCCTTTCAGTATTCTGACCATTCATTACAGATAAGAGACTCATGGACATTTCATGCCTAGCTGGCTTTGAATCATAATCCCCTGATCTCAGCTTCCTGAGTAGCTACGATTACAGGCATGAGCCACTAGCACTCAGCTCAGATATTTTTACATATTTTCAAAATCTTAGCCAGAAAATGTTGCCATTTATTTCTTTATGTATTTTCCCTTCAAATTAGATAATCAGAGTTTCAAAATTTATATGATTTGTTTGATTACAGACCTGGTGAGTGGATTACTGAAGATTAGCAATCATGCCTGTTTTTTCTTTTTTTCAAGTTGCTGTGAAGCTTCTGACAAGCTAAGCAACAAGCCCAAGTCATTATTTTTGCTACTTATTGAAATACATTGGCCTAGAATAGAAGGAGGAAGTATGGCATGATATAGTATGAAGATAGATCTGTCTGTTTCATATTCCTCAAAAAAAATGGTATGCCCTCTTGTACCCTTATTGTGAAATGGGTTCTCAATACAAGAGAAATGAAACCTTTAATAAAGACAGAAGGAAAATCCATGAAGTCAAGAATTTCCAGGTAGGAATCCCAGCACAATATGAGTTGTGTTGCGTGTAATACAATGATTAATTGAACATTTTTACAACTACTATGAAATTTTGTAATGATTAATGAGGACAAAGGGAATTTTGATAAATCTGGTTAAATAGTAAAGTAACACAGAAATTTATTTTAAAAATTGAAAAGTAGGGGCCGGAGTTTGGCCTGGTGATGGAGTGCTTGCCTAGCATGCATGAAGACCCAGGTTCGATTCCTCGGTACCACATACATAGAAAAAAAAAGCCGTAAGTGGTGCTGAGGCTCAAGTGGTAAAGCTCTAGCCTTGAGAAAGTCCAAGGACAGTGCTTAGGCCCTGAGCTCAAGCCCTGGACTGGCACAGAAAAAATTGAAAAGTGAATAATTTTATGTTGGTAACATTATAAGAGCATATAAATGAATCAAGATTTTGTTCATCTTAACACATATTGAATGCTAATACTTTGGTTTCCTGTTTTCCAAGAACAAATCAATAAACAAGCAGAATTATTCAAGTATGTTTATTTGCTTCTTAAAATTCCTTCATGATTTAAAACAAACACTGAGAGAGAGAAACATTTGATCCTTTACCTAAATTGTTTGACTTATTTAACAATGCATTAAAAATTAATGCAGTAAATCTATAATTTGACCAAAAGTAAAACATTTAGCTTTAATTTTGTCTGGCTAGAATAGCAATAGCTCTTGGATAACTGTGTGGTCTTGAGAATGGAGGTATAAGTGTGAAACCTCAGAGGTGGAAGCTTTCTTTTTTTAATTTTAAATTTTTTATTTTATTGTAATTAGTAGAGGAATAAGTGAAATCTCAGAGGTAGAATATTTACTTTTATTTTTTTATTTTAATTAATAGAATGGTTACATTATATTCACCAGATAGAAAGTGCATTACTTCACAAACACTGATACCCCTTCTCATATTTTTTGTCCCAATTTCCCTACCCACCCTCTCCCCTCATCTTGTTTCCCCTCCTTTTCTATCCTATTTCAAATAAACATATATACAATATACCATATAACAAGGCAAGATACTCTAACAATATGAGAATAACCAAGGGACAACAAAAGAGATGAGAAATAACATAGTACATAAAGAACAACAATCATACATTATATGGCTCTTGTTTCTGTATCCTGGAAGTGCTTTTATTTGACCTCGTCCTATTTGGCCTTGTGTATCTAGATTTTGCCCTATTGTAAACCTCAGAGATAGAAGATGTCTAAATGACTCTATTCTCATTATTTTAAATAAATGTGCAAAGGAAATGAGATAAATTATAGGTTACTGACTTGGTCCTTATATGTAATTATGGTATATTATTGTTATATTATAATATTAAGGCTAGCTCTGTGCACTTATACTGTAAGAAGAAGTCACATAGTTATCACGCAGATACATAATATTTTCATTTTTCACTTTCTTAATCTTATGGGATCAGTGAACATTGTATGCATATATAAGTTGTGTATGTGTTTGTGTGTGTGTGTATATATATATATATATCCACCTAGAAAAACATATATGTGTATATTTCCATACCTTGGACTCATTTTTATTTCCCAGCATGTTAAAATTGATGAAGTGAGATGCTGTGTATGTACTCTTGAATTCATATAAAAAGATACAATAATGTAGATGTGTGTAAAGTTAAATGTACTGTATGTCTGGAGATATATATGGCTACACACATACATAGTATTTAGGAACTCGATCTATTTGTGTGGACAAATTCTACTGTGCACTAAAAAAAGTATGTGTTCATACTTCATGTGTTGAAACTCCATCGTACCAGTATTAGGAGTGCAAGGCTCTGGGCAATGATGTATATGATGTAAAGTCATGAAGGTAGAGTCTTGAACAGTCAGACAGATCTCTTTCTTTCTCTGTTGTGCTCACAACCATGTGAGAACATACTGAGAAAAAGATGATTGACAACCCAGATCATCCAACCCCAGAACAGTGAGAAAAGAAAACAACTTATGTTAAATATGAAAGTCAAGACTAAAGAACTTTAATACCTAAGCCCAATCATGACAAAATCATGAAATAAATGGATGAAAACATGTTTTTTAATGTTTATATATTTATCTTAGAATATATGAGAAAAACAGAAATAACATCATATCTCAATAAACATTAGCAAGTAAGACAATGATCATAAAACAATTGTATAAAATGCTAACATGAAAATGACAAAAAATGTAACACTAATTATATCTTGTATTCAAAATCATCAGCCATAAGTGGTAACAAAATATATCTTTTTTTTTTTTTTTTTTTGCCAGTCCTGGGCTTGAGGTCAGGGCCTGAGCACTGTCCTTGGACTTTCTCAAGGCTAGAGCTCTACCACTTGAGCCTCAGCACCACTTCCAGCTTTTTCTATATATGTGGTACCAAGGAATCGAACCCGGGTCTTCATGCATGGTAGGCAAGCACTTTAACCACTAGGCCAAGTTCCTTGCCACAAAATATATCTTATCAAATAGAGGCAAATAAGTGAGTTCATCGCCTAATGATATCTTAACTATAAATTTTTATGTCTACCATATTATATTTTTTAATATTTTTATTGTAATTAATAAAAGGGTTACATGATATTTGCCAGATAGAAGGTGCATTAATTCACATACATTGATACCCTTTCATATGTCTTGGTCCCCATTACACTCCCCCCTACCCCCCATCTTCGTTTTCCCCCCTTCCCTAACCAATATCAAATAACCAAATACAAATATATCCAATATATCAGATAACAAAGTGAGATACTGTAACAATATGATATAACCAAGGGACAGCAAAAGAGATGAGAGATAACATAGTACATTAAGGACAACAATCATTCATTATATGGCTTTTGTTTCAATATCCTGGAGGTCCTTTCAATTAGCTTCATACTATATGGCCTTATGTATCAAGATTTTGCTCTATGGCAAATCTCTGCTAGTAGAGCCCAAGGTTTCTACTGACTGTGACAAATGAGGGAAACCATTGAGCCTAAGTTCCTTTGAGTCTGGCTTACTTCACTTAATATGATTTTTTCTAAGTCTTTCAATTTCCTAACAAATGGGGTGATGTCATTCTTTCTGACAGCAGCATAGAATTCCATTGTGTACAAATACCACAACTTGTTGACCCACTCATCAACTAAGGGACATCTAAGTTGGTTCCATATTTTTGCTATGGTGAATAATGCTGCAATGAACATTGTTGTGCTAGTGGATTTAGTATGCCTTAGTTTCTGGATGGTTGGGTAAATGCCAAGTAGTGGAATTGCTGGGTCATAGGGGAACTCTATGAAGCCAGTATAACCCTCATCCCCAAACCAGACAGAGATTCATCAAAGAAAGAGAACTATAGACCTATTTCTTTGATGAACATCGATGCAAAACTTCTCAACAAAATACTGGCCAACCATCTACACACAACAACATATCAAAAAATTATACACTATGATCAAACAGGATTCATCACAGGGAGGCAAAGATGGTTCAACATACGCAAATCTATTTATATAATTCAACACATCAACAGGAGCAAGGACAAAAATCACATGATTGTCTCAATAGATGCAGAAAAGGCATTTGACAAGATCCAACACCCATTTATGTTAAAAGCTCTGGAATAACTAGGAATCCATGGAACATTCCTCAATATAGTAAAGGCTGTGTATGACAAACCCACAGATAGTATTATACATAATGTTGAAAATCTAAAGCCATTCCCTCTAAAATCAGGAACAAGACAAGGATGCCCACTCTATCCACTCCTCTTTAACATAGTATTAGAATTCCTAGCCAGTGCAATAAGGCAAGAAGCAAGCATAAAGCGGATCCAAGTAGGGACAGAGGAAGTAAAACTATCCCTCTTTGCAGATGACATGATTCTGTATTTAAAGAATCCCATAGACTCTACTCCCAAGCTCCTTGAGCTGATGAAAAACTTTGGAAGGGTAGCTGGCTATAAAATTAACCCTCAAAAATCAACTGCCTTCCTTTACACCAACAGTGAGAGGAACGAGGCAATAATCAGGAAAGCAACTCCTTTTGCAATAGCCTAAAGAAAATAAAGTACCTAGGAATTAGCTTAACTAAGAATGTAAAGGACCTTTTTGATGAAAGCTTTAAAACCCTGAAAAAGGAAATTAAAGCAGAACTAAGGAAATGGAAAAACCTGCCATTCTCATGGATTGGAAGAATCAACATTGTGAAAATGACAATCTTGCCAAGGGCAATCTATAAATTCAATGCAATACCCATCAATATCCCAATGTCATTCTTTAAAGAAAACATGTTTCTTATGAAAAATATCAATGGTGTATACTAGTCTACAATTATAAAAAGGTTTCTGTAAAAATTTGAAAAAATACACATACTCTTCATGGTTGCAGAAATAAGAAAGAAATCAGTGTGACTTCCTACATTATTTTTTATGTGACAATGTGTATTATTTAAATTGTTCAGAATATGTCCATATAAACAGTAACATATATGGACTGAAAATATGTATCCTTCCAAAGCAATTAGCTGATCAAGCTTGGTGGTTCACATCTTTCATCTACTTGGAAGTTAAAGAATGGAAGGATCATGGTCAATGGATAATTAAGGCATAAAGTTAATATGAATCTTCATAAAAAACAAGAAAAAGTACAGCAAGCCAGACATAGTTGGAATTCATATCTTAAATCATAGCTCCATGAGAAAGAGTAATAGGAAAGAAGATTTTGATTATATATATATATATATATAGTGATTATATGTGTGCACATGTGTGTGTGCACACAAATACATATTCCTATATCTATATATGTGAACATATATATGCATTTATCTTTATGTCGCAAAATTGTCAGAAAAAATAAACCCAAACGGGGCTGAAGGCATTGTTCAAGTATTAATACTAGAGCACTTACATAACAAGCACTAGGCCCTGAGTTGAAATCCCAGTACTGGTAAATAAATAAATAGACAAATAAATAAATAAATAAATTGTCATTACAAATAAACTGTAGTCTTATTCTTGATGAATCATCAAATAGGCTGAAGCAACCTACATTCTTTGGTAGAGGGTGAAAATCAATGACCATTATGTTGTCAGGAGTATCTGGTCTTTGACTAAAAAACTGTATACAGAAACAGTAAAACAATCATTACAGTGAGTTTGTAAAGTAGTGAAAACTATGAAAAAAACTTTACCACTTAAGAAAAATTGCCATAACTTCTTAGTATTTCAAACATTTTCAGGACCTGGATATTTGCTTTGTTGAACTTGGCTATTTATGAGGACTTTTCTGATTAATATATAGGAGACATTATGTTCTGAAATATTTTACTAAGGAGCAGAGCAAGTGGGAGCAAGGAGGTGACACCTGTAGGATATTATGTCATTTTTATGTGTGGAAAAATGTGTGGAATTCTGGCACTTTTAGCGTACTGTTTAAGTGGTACCTCACACATTATGCCATTGACTTTCAAATAAACCATTAAATACCTTTTTATTCCTGACATAACTACTTAACTGCTAGACCAACATAACCCTGCTACAATCCTCACTAAATTATTCAGACATTTCTATCCCTGAAAGGTAGAAATTCAACAGCCTAGGGGCAAAGATCATGAGGCTGTGAAGATTTCAAACAAGGCATTAGTGTCTTCTGCATTGCAAGAATAAAACATCCTGAATGTGTTCACACAGTCTTCACATTTGTCTCATGATTCAGGTGGCAAAAACTCAACCCTGAGGGTTAATAGAACTTAATCCAATATCAATTTAAAGGAAATGCTGTGAACACTGAATTTCCCTATGAATTGTTAGAAATACCAGGGAAGGTAATATATACAAATACAGAAAAATGCCCATTCTGTTTAAGAGTTTATCCCCTCTAAATGTCTCCAATTGTCTGATTTTTCTTCATCCTTTTTTTATGCCAGACCATACAAATGTTACCTTTATTTTGATGTCTTTCACTGTTTGGTTGGAGGTTTCCTTTGACTGTCAATAATAACCCTTACAAGATGTCTAATTAAAGGTTCCAAAGTAGAAATTCAAAGATGAGGGGTGGTCAGGTGCATGGTTGAGTAAAATTAGTAAAATGTATACTGACAAATAATTATTTAAAAGATAATTTCTAAAAAGAGTTGAATGCCAATGGCTGACACCTGTAATCCCAGCTACTCAGGAGGCTGAGATGTGTGGATTGCTGGTCACAGTCCCCAAAGAAAATTGCCCAAGACCAGGTTGAAACTTTCTTAATAAGGCCCCAGAAACACAACAAATTAGAGAAAGTCTGGAAAAGTGGGACTGCATTAAACTGCAGAGCTTCTGTATGGCAAAGGACATAGCTAGTAAATTAACCAGAAAGCCTACAGAGTGGGAGAAGACCTTCACTAACCATACAATAGACAACAGCTCAAAATTTGAATCACTCCAAAATGTATCTCCAAAGAAGCAACAACCCATTAAAAGATGGGCCAGAGACTTAAAGAGAGTCTTCTCTGAAGAAGAAATAAGAATGGCCTATAGACACATGAAGAAATGCTCAACATCTCTGGTCATAAAAGAAATGCAAACCAAAACAACTCTAAGATTCCACCTCACTCCAGTTAGAATGGCCAGGATCAGGAAAACGAATAACAACAGATGCTGGAGGGGATGTGGCCAGGAGGGATCACTACTATACTGGTGGTGGGAATGCAAACTCGTTCAACCACTATGGAAAGCAGTATGGCAGTTCCTCAAAAGACTAAACATTGAGCTCCCCTATGATCCAGAACTTCCACTACTTGGCATTTATCCAATAGTCCATTAACAAGAACATACCAAATCTACTAGCACAAAGATGTTCACTGAGGCACTATTTACCATGGCAAAGATATGGAACCAATCCAGATGCCCCGCGGTTGATGAGTGGATCAACAAGATGTGGTATTTATACACAATGGAATTCTATGCTGCTGTCAGAAAGAACGACATCACCCCATTTGTAAGGAAATGGAAAGACTTAGAAAAAAATCATATTAAGTGAAGTAAGCCAGACTCAAAGAAACATAGGCTCAATGGTTTCCCTCATTTGTCATAATCAGTAGAAACCCTGGGCTCTCCTAACAATAGAACAAAACCTAGATACATAAGGCCGTATAGTATGATGCTAAATGAAAGAACCTCCAGGATATAGAAACAAAAGCCATATAATGAGTGACTGCTGTCCTTGATGTACTATGTTATCTCTCATCTCTTTTGCTGTCCCTGGTTATCTCATATTATTACAGTATTTTGCCTTGTTATCTGATATATTATATATATATGCTCATGTGGTTATTTGAAATAGGATAGGGAAGGGGGGGAAACAGGATGAGGGGTGGGCATGGGGGGCGGGAGATGGGGACCAATACATGAGAAAGGGTATCAATATTTGCAAAGAAATGCACCTTCTATCTGGTGAATATAATGTAACCCTTCTACTAATTACAATAAAAATATATGAAAAATTAGATTGTTGTGCCCACTAACTAGATGTTAGGGCTCAGTAATAAATAACATAGAATTTTCAAAAAAAATGCCTGACACTTATTTCCAATTAACAGCAAAAAGCTAGAAGTAGATTTGGGCTCAAGTTGTAGAGTGCTATCTTTGAGTGAAAATATATGGGACATCACCAAAGCCCTGGATTCAGTCCTAGTATTTGCACATAAAATGAAAAAAAAATCAATAAAGTAAAAATGTGTGTTCATGATATGTATCTCTGGATCCTCCATCAAACATAATTTATCTCTCAAGATTTCACTTTCCAGTATTGGCACTCTTCTTTATTTCGTCTTCACTATACAGTTATAATGTGTATAATTGAACCAATGGTACAGATATAATATAAGATGTTTTATAGTATGATTATATTATGATTTATAAAACAGATATTCTATAGGTAGAGGTTGCAAATTCAGTAAAGCCAGTAATATAATTGATTGACATAAATCTGTGCAGATTCTGAAGTCAATATCAAATAAACAAATGAACAAAAATATATCATAGTTAAAAGACATACACAGCCAGAAATCTCTTTTGCTCAGGCATTTTCTACTGTCTTCATCAGATAAAAGACCTTTCCACATTGTGACTCTACTGATTTAAATATTAATGCCATTCAAAAGCACCCTCCGCCACTTTCTTAACCATGTTTAATAAGATATCCAATGTCATGGGAAAATTTGGAATGTAAAATTATTATCACAATATCTTGCTATTGTATATATCAATGTGTACATAAATGCATTTTTCCATATATGACTGACTCATTGACTACTCCATTAATACATAAATAAGCATTTTATTAGAACAGGATGATGAATAATTATTGCTTAGAAAGAAGGGAAAAGTATTTCTCTAAACATCATATCACACAAAAGTAGCCCTGATATAAATTTCATCAGAAAACAATTTTCTTTTCTTGTTCCTAAGGAGTGTATCACAAGATTAAAGACTACAATTTTTCCATCAGACTTGGCATTTAATAAATATCAGGTACAAGCTTTTAGGAATTCAATTGTTAAGAGCAGATAGGAAACATGTCCTCTGAGTCTTGCACTTTAGATGAAATAATAAATAAGACAACAGTCCCTATGTATATTTTATTGCATTTATAGCGTTGAGGTGGCAAGTTCCCATCCTAGAAGAAATAGTTATCAGTTGTAATGGGTAAACAAAATTGATATGTATGCAATGCCAGTTTTAGTTAATTGTCACTGGTTATTACCACATACCAGAAATAATAGTGCACTTATTGTGAATGGACATTAACTTCCAACACAAATCAGATTACCTGATTTACACCATTCTTTTATAGGAGAAGAAGAAAGTGCTAATAGTCAATCCCTTCCTTCACTCTCTTTCACATATGTATTGCCAGAACTGGTATGTGCCAGAACTTCCTGGAGCTACCACTTCTTCATTTATGTCCAGTAGAAAACAATTTTTTGTGAATAAAATGACATTTGGTCTCTCTTGCCTGCAACTCACCTTAACATGTGGTCATTTCTGTGGCAAGACAAAACTGATTCAGTTGACTTCTGCATCCACAAAAGCTAGTGGTGATATTTAATGATCCTGTTTACAATCATTCCTGAAGTGAACATGTTAGGATCTTGAAAAGAGAAGAATTTATGGAAGGTAGCTGATGCAGGCATTCAATAATATTACAGAAAAACAGTAAAGGGCTGGAGACTATGACCTTTGCTAAATTCTGTAGGAAAGTCATCCCACAGACGTTCAATTTGTAATGCTATGCCCTCATATGTGAAAATCAAGATTTTAAAAAATAATATCATTGGTGAGTTAGTTCCACTGGTGTGTTATACTGTTTATTAGTAGTTCTATACAGGATTAGATAAATTATATTTTACAGGACAGCATACAGGAAATTATCCTTGAAGAAGCCATATGTGTTGAATCAAACATAGGCATAATATAATTCTGAGGAATAATCACAATTAGTTTTATGTCAACAATTTAACAAGAACTAATCATAAACTCTCTTGATAAATTCTAAGTTAATACTTCCCAAACCAAAAAGCAGACTGCAAAATGGAGATTTAAATTGAAGAATTTGTAAAGCAAAGAAAATTGCAAATGAGATTGAAGAACAACTTCTTTTTTTAGATTGTCATAAGCATATAGTGAAATAAATAATGTTCACTCACTCAATAAGATGCATTAGGTCACAGCAAAAAAATGTTCTTTATTGTTTCATATTAAAACACTATGTAGTAAAAAATTAACCTCAAATTATACTTGCAAATTCTTCCCTCCCTTCCTTCCTCCCTCCCACCCTCTTTTCTTTCCTTCCTTCCTTCCTACCTTCCTTTTTTTCCTTCTTTTACTTCTTGGTCTCCTTTCTTCCCTTTCTTTCCTTCTTCCTTATTCCTTACTCCCTCCCCTCTTTCTTGTTACACACACAAGTTGAACAAAATTATTGTTTATGTGAATTCTAGTGACCTGAAATGTACAAGAACTACAATTCTACTTTCTGCCTTAAATATACAACAGACATGCTATGTGGCTCTATACCCTATCTCACTCTGGGATGTAAACTGAATTGTGCTAATGACTGCAGTGTGTGATGAGGACTCAGACCTTTCAATAGTCTGATGTATATTACTTTAGACTCATTAAGATGTCATTTTTTGTTCAAATGTGAATATATATCTTCATTATCTCAGTTCTTGGCACAATGCTTCTTAAAACACAGTTTCAAGATTGTCAGATGACATGGCACTGTTCACAACATGTTCACAACATGTAGACAAGTTTGGAAAGTCTTTGGAACTAATCCACATTTTCTTTTCTACCAATGATGACTCATGAATGTGGGTAGAGAGAGCCGTTGGCTTTCTTAGTATTTTTTACGCTACACTCAAGTTCATTCAGCATATCATTTCAACAATTAAGCAAACCCGACAACACCACACTTGTACTGCAACTTTCCATTATTAATTAAACTCTCTGACATTTGTTCCCTATAAACCCCACATCTGGCTCAATTCCTACTTCTGCTTTCTGTTTACTCATCAGAAATTTGTTTTATCAGATTTCAACACACCCAAAGTTATTCTTATTCAAAGATCTTGTCTGTTTACATAAATGCTTCACATTGGATGCAGGTGTTACTGAAAATGCATGGATTTTTTTCTTTAATCATTTTCAGGACTATAGGAAGAAAAGAATAACTCCTTACCAAATTGAATTATAATTTCTTTATGTTTCTTCTAAAAGGACATGTAGGAACAAGTACAGAGTCAAGGTATAAATTTCTATTAAATTACACACACATTATCTCTGTGAAAAGTGACTAAAGTGTTCTTTCAATGAGACACAATGGAGAAGACAAAGCTGGTTTTCTCGAATGTTCTATACTAAATGACATTCTAGACTCCTATAGCACCTCCTTATAGAGATGTTGCCATTTTTATAATCATTGACACAAATGTTGATGTTAAATTTAAGTAATGTATACATATTTGAATTGATGTCATCTCTCAGCATTATTGCTTACAGAAATCACCGAAACAAAGAGACTATAAGTATTTTTTAAAAAGTTGTTCAGCAACTCACATTTGTATAACTGTGATGCTTCCTAGAAACTTGCCCTAGATAAAAATCATCTGTGACTTCAACATATGTAAATAATTTCCAAAGCACTGAATATATGCTTGGTGTTTTTGTGAAGGCAAAAAGACACGCTAGAAGACTGGCTGAGTGAAGACTTGTGATGAATTACTATCATAGTGGAAATAAGTAATCATGGTTGAAGCTTGTAAATATCCACATCCATGTATGGTAGCTTGCAACATTGGAAAGTCCCCTTTGACATGACAAGGTGATAGTAAAAACAGCAATAAAATTAACTGGCTAGGCAATAAAAATTCAAAGTAATTAATCAAACTTCCAGTCTTTCATGAAATAGCATATGCCATTTATAAATTAATCAAAATATGTTAAAATATTCTTTTCTTCTTGGGTGAGGTCTCTTTACTTTCTGTGTTGCCGAGTCTATGTCTTTCTCATCCAATTTCACATTCTAACATCATATCTCCAACTATCATCTAACCTGGACTCCTGTCTTTTGCCTACAAATATCCTTAATAGAAGATTAGGATAACAGTTTTCTTTCTGTCTTTCTGTTATTATACTAATTTAAAAGTAATTTTTAACTATGTGTAAATAATTTTCCTTGGGATAAGGAAATATATTCAAAACAGAATCCCTTCCAAGTCTGCGACTGTCAGTCACAGTCTGTCTGTCTCTCTCTGCCATCTTGCTGTCCTTCCCTTGATTGCTTTTTATTTCTGTTTCTGTTTTTGACATTGTGTCTATTCTTAATCTTTCTGTTTATATCTCTCTGTCTTCCTCTCTCATCCTCTCTTCCTCTCAGATGATTTACCATTTACACATCTAATTTAAAGCAACATGTTCAGGTACTGACATTTTATTTAAACCTAAAAACATGTAGAAACTATGTTATTGGCCTGTTTAGTGTTAAATCAAATACACTTTCCATTTGCATGTCTCTCTTTACATAGGACCTAGGTTTATAGGGGCAGATGATATTATGTTAGTTTCATGAATGAAATGGTATTCTGAACTTATAATACAAAAATAAGCAAATGAATATTTTCAGAATGTAAGATAATCAGATACACAAATAATGTACACCATGACATTCTTAACACGTTACACAATATCTTAAATATATTAGGCCAGTAATATTTTTCCTTACATATGATAAAATATATATTCAATTGATAAAAATCATCATATTAATTAGGACTACTAAATAGAGAAAAACAACAGAATGCTGGCCAGAAGGGGAAAAGGTGGTAAGAACTTACAAAGAAAACTGTCTTTTCAATTCAATGTGTTTGACATCCTAGTTTATCCCACACAAGTAAGCAAATGAACAATCTAGCATATTGATATTAAACCTCATATGTCTATTTTTTAATTATATTTTATTGTCCGGATAATGTGGAGACGGGTTACAGTTACATTTGTCAGGAAGTGGGTACATTACTTCTCGAACTGCCTCCAAGTGATCTTGTTTTCCCCTCCTCTTCCCTATTTCAAATAAACAAATAAGTGTATGTACAATATACCAGTATACAAATTCAAATACAGTAAATCCATGAGATTAACAAAAAATGGGAAAAACAGGGAAAAAGAAATAACTTCACATAATACATTAAGAACAGCAGTCACAAAGACAGACCTCTTGTTTCATCCACATAGAACTCATTTTGTTTAGACTCATCTTGTACGACATTATATACAAAGCCTTTGCGCTACTGTGATCCTGTTAGGGGAATCCAAAATGTGTATTAATTATTACAAATGAGGGAAATCAAAGACCTCTGCTTCTTTGGGACTGGCTTACTTCACTTAATATGCTTTTTTCCCAAGGTTACTTCAAGAGTACAATTAGACAATGAATTAGAAAATTCCTGGTATGGAGAAAACAGCACATGAAGTGATCTCAGCAATAATAAAGATTGGTAAGACTGCTTTGTGGCGCAAACATATGTAGGTGTAATTCCATACTTTCCAGACACTTAAACTCGTGGATTTAATTGCACCTTCTGTCATACAAATAGTTCAGCAAGCATATTCAATCATAATCTCAAGTTTCTTCTTGGTGTCAGTTTTCAAGTTGTGAATTTTTTTGTTTTTGCCAGTCCAGGGGCTCGGTCTCAGGGCCTGAATGCTGTCCTTTGGCTTTCTCAAAGCAAGGGCTCTACCACTTGAGCCACAGCAACATTTGTGGCTTTTTCTACGTATGTGGTATTGAGGAATTTAACCCAGGTCTTGTGTGTGTTAGGCAAGCACTATACCACTAGGCCAAACTCCGAGGTCCAAGTTGTGAAACTACTTTTGGAAAATATGAATTTAAGAATAGCAATAACAGGGGGAAAACCAATACGGGGAGTGGGTGGTGGGTGGGGAGTGGGTAATGGGTACCAAGACATGTGAAAGGGTATCAATGTATGTGAATTAATGCACCTTCTCTCTGGCAAATATCATGTAACCCTCAGTCCCATTGGGGGACTGAGCTACACAGTTTAGCTTGTAAAAAAAAAGAATAGCAATCACAAAGACAGACTTCTTGTTTCAATAATCTAGAATTCATTTTGTTTAGACTCATCTTGTATGACCTTATGTACACAGTTTAGCTTTTGAATTATTGTGATCCTCTGTTTGGAGAATCCTAAATGTGTATTAATTATTACAAATGAGGGACGCTAAAGAGTCTATGCTCTTGTCTCCTCTATATCTTGTCTCCTCTTCTTGAGTTAAATTTCTCTTGCACTAACTGTCATGGACTAAAATGGGAACCACTAAAATTCATCCACTGAAACTCTCCAATTTCTTGCAAACAAAATAATTTCTATTTTTTGTAACCTCATTGGCTATTACTTTAGCCATGCCTTCAATTCTATTTAATAGGACATGGAGTCTCTTTGATCTTTCACTATGAGCTGGCTTTAAATTTCAGTCTTCAGATCACAACCATTTGAGTAGCTAAGATTTCAGGCATGAACCACCAAAACCTGGCAATAGCTTTATGTAATTCTCCATTGTATATATACAATATTCTCTTCCCAATATTATTATAGCAGTATCTGTGAGTCTAGTTAAGGGAGAGAGAAAAAAATCTTCTTATCATTAGAATTTATATAATTTTTATGAATTGATAGTATTGTAAATATTGGAATCTCTTATCTACCTACTTTTGTGGAATGAATTCTGTTATTTAATCTCTTTTTTTAGCCAACGCTGTATTTGTAGTGGGTGATAACATTTAATCAGAATGATTTTTTTGTTTTTTTAAAAACTTCAACCACCAATCTAATTAAATACCTGCCTTTCACCAAATATAACAAGCCATATGTTACAGGGATGTTTCAGTTTATCAAGTCAAAAACACATCACTTTGATTGCTACAAATCTGAATCCCTCTGTGTACAGAAAGTGACAGCCCAAGATAGGTTCTAGTACAGCAGAATGAAAGATTACTAGACACAGGGCTGTCACTATAAGGCTTAGAATCCTCTGATAAGCAGTCCCTGGGACATGTGAAGACAATATAGAAAGAATTGAGAAAAGTAAGGAAGAGTATGGAAAAATGACATACATCCCAGTCATCCACATTGCTGTGGAATGATATAATACTCAGAATACATGTATGAAACCAGTAAAATATGTAGTGAATTCTTACCTAAGGAAATAGTCTTACAGAAAGCATATTTGTAGAAAAGTGAAGGACCCCCTGGCGAATGCAAGAAAAAATACTCAATGATACAATGAAGAAAAATAATTACTTAAATAAAATTAATAGAGGGGAAGAATAGAGAAAATGATAGACCTAGACAAATACTGAAATCATTATTGGATAAATAGATATTCTCAGACTACTGAGTCTATCTTTAGAAAGATAAACACTTGCTTTTAAATAGGCAAAAAAAAACCCCTTCTTACTGAAGAGTTTTCAAATTAAATTAAGTTGAGCATTGGGCTGCTTTTGCTAAAGAAAGAAGCTGACATATTTTCACTAAATTTCACTTTGAATTTTCAAATGCATGAGTGGGAATGTGCCTTTCCAAGTAGTTGAGGAACATGAAAACTTTCTCTGCCAGCTAATGTACAAAACCACACGTGAAGTTGTCTGGATTCCATGAAGTTTGGCCTGCAGGTACAGAATTGGTATGTACCAGGCGCCTCCCATTTGTTTGAACTTGGCAGTCTCTATTGCCCATTTTAATTAATTTTCTTTGTCACATTCCATATATTTCCTTTATAGCATTCAAGGGACTGTGTCGAGGTGCCCCAGGGAGGCTAATTTAACACCTGAAAATTCCTTTTATTTCTGTGTCTCAGATGGACTAGTGGGCAATGATGTGCGTGAGTGTGGCATAGAAAATTCCCATAGCAGACATTCTATTTTGGATAAGTTTGCATTCAAAGGTCTTAATAGGAACAGCATATTTCCTTTGAAGTTTCTGGCCAGGACCTCTTGTAATTCCCGTGTTGCTTTTATTCAGCCAGAACACACAGCCACTCTGATGTTTGTTCTCAGTTCAAATCTCATTAGCATGGTGTTTGCATTCACTCTTTAGGTAATGATGAAGAGTTTTCTATTTGAATGGGGCCGTTGGGATTCTATACATGTGCACATGTACATGATTTGATTAGGAATTCTCAGTGTGGTTATGAATAACTGAGAAGCAGAGAAGTGAAGACATAATATTAGATCCTATTTAGGTTGAAATCCCTACTTCTATCTGAAGGCTATGGTCTTGAGGGAAAATCGTGCACTTGATATTCCATTTCTTCAATTGTAAAGAAGGACTACAATTGTGTTCTGCCCACAGAATTACCATGTTCTTTAAAGTACCCAGCAATCTCCAAAACTATGTGAAAAATATTAACTGTTTTTTTTTTATTGAGGGCACCAGTAAAGCATGAGTGATGTATTTAAAGTGCCACAGAGCAGAACTGAATTGTAAACACCCCTCTGCCACTTATCAGCCTCTGGATTTCTCCCTCCCTCTAATTCTCATCCATAAAATGAGGATACTAATGGAACCTTTTTTTGATGAGTTATTGTGTGCACTAAATGAAAAATCTGTACCTAGCATTTCACATATTATTGTACACTGTTAAGTAACACTGTCTGTATTACTCTTTGGATGGGATTTGGGTCAGTCCTTGAACCACTAACAAATGGGACACTAACAAGTGTTTTCCATTTCAAAAACAGAAGCTTCTCAGCCTTCAGTTGTGGATAGCTTTGATATTAGAAAAAGCTCTGTTCCTTTTAAAGTGCTCTTCACATGTCCATCTTCATTTTTAATTATTGATTTACTTTTCTGTTATTATACAGGTGATACATAAAGGGATTGCAATTGCATAAGTACATTTCCTTTTGTATGGTGTCTTCTGGGTTGGGCACTTACACCTTGAATCACAATGCCACTTGTGGTTTTCTGGTAGTTAATTGGAGATAAGAGTCTCACAATCTTTGAAATGGGATCCTCTGATCTCAGCTTCCTGAGTATCTAGGATAACAGGTATGAGCCACAGGCATCCAGTGGTTCCCTTGTTCTTTTTTAGTCTCTCCTTCTTGTCTAGTTTACTTTTTTTTTAATTGTAATTAGTAAAAGGGTTACATGATATTTGCCAGATAGAAGGTGCGTTAATTCACATACATTGATACCCTTTCACATGTCTTGGTACCCATTTCCCTCCCCCCCTCACCCCCCACCCGTCTTGGTTTTCCCCCCTTCCCTATCAAATTTCAAATATCCAAATACAAATAAATTCAATATATTAGATAGCAAAGTGAGATACTATGCCAATATGAGATAACAAGGGACAGCAAAGGAGATGAGAGACAACATAGTACATTAAGGACAACAATCATTCATTATATGGCTTTTGTTTCACTAGTTTACTTTTATCTTTGTCCAGTGAACTCTGTTACTGCAATTTTTTTTTCATTTTTTAACAAACTCAGAGTCACGAATGAAGGAATTCTCTTTGTAGCAATTATGTCAATTGTAACTAATATCCAGATATTAATTGAAAAGGTCTTAACAGGGACTGATGGAACCATTACTAGTTTTTGAACTTGACCAAAAAAATAGTCAAATATATTAGCTTAGTCTGACATATCTACACACTGTCAGATTAACTGAAGCAGATTACAGAGGACCCAGGACATAAAAAAGAACACATAAAAGTAGTTGAATACTCTATGTAAGAAAAAGAAGAAAGATGATTGAAGGGTATGCATTAGCAAGGTGTGGTGACTCATGACTGTTATCCCAGCTACTCATGAGAGCAAGAACAGAGGATCCTTCTTTGAAGCCAGACCAAGCAGGAAAGACCATGAGATTCTTATTTCCAATGACTACTCAGAAAGGCCTAAAAGTGGCTCTGTGGCTCAAGTGGTAGGTAGAATGTTTAAGCCCAGGCTGAGTTCAAGCCCCACAACCTACCAAAAATAAATTTAAAAAAAGGAAAGAAAGAAAGAAAGAAAAGAAATGTACATTCAAGTAAGTTAGGCTTTTACTTGAACATATCTAAATATATTGTTTGATATTTAAAGATAAAATGCTAAACGGTAATTTTTCATGATAATCTATGAAGAGCAAGCATTTGTAAGTTAACAATGTAATGGCTCAAATCATTTGAGACCTACAACACAGAAAGAAACAAAGAGCAATTACATGGGTCTTAACACAACTTTTATAGTCACCATGAACATTTGTTGAAAGCCTAGCTTGGCAAGGAAGCCCTATTAAATTATTCTTACACTATCGATCTTAGTTGTGGGTTTTGTTTAACATTAACTTTACGTAACAGTATCAGATACAAAATAAAGTTATTTTTGTAGTCATCTAGTGAAGATGAACTTAAATCCCAGTTTTTCACAATTCTACATATATTTTAAATTCCAATACTATAATTAGTAATTATAAAGGTATATTAAAAAAGAGCAATTAGAATGTAAATAATCTTATTAACCATAATAGGAGTTATGCAGATGTTATTTTTACACTTATACCTTATTTTTTTTTCCATTTTGTGGAAAAAGTCACTTTAGCTCCAGGAGATTAGATGAATTTCACAACAGCATTTTTCAAGTCTTTTTCAAACATGGAATATTTTTCTTACTCAGATGTTTTCCCATGATCTGTTTAGATTTTATCCTTATTTGTAGAGTGATTTTTTTTTCAAAATATTAGTAATCTAATCCAGGTCAAAGTCTACATTCAACAAAAATTATGTTACTTTTCCAGAAACCAAATACAGCAGGATTTATAAAATCAGCATTTTTAAAAGTTAATGACAATGAAATTATTAAAATGTGATTCAAGAGAAGAAAAATATTTGAATCTTGGGCTTGTAGAGTTAATTGAATCAAAATTCTCTGAACTGCATGGGTTTGGGTAGAAAAATTCATTCACAGCGGCATGGAACATTATAATTCATTCTTATGAATTATGCTTATGCCTCTGTATATAAGACAAAGATGAACGTCTATTGTTAAAATGTATTCATATATTATTCTTGTTATTTGGGGAAAAGAAAGTTATAACACAAAGTTGATGCTTTCAACTGCAAAGAGTGCTATTTTCAGAAAAAAAAACTGAAACAAAAGTATTATGCCCACAGGTCCAATGTGTCCTATTTTGACAAGGCTGAACTCAATTTTCATCAGGAAAAATCTGGAGTAATGAGAGGACAGCAAAACTCTGATCAATTGAGAAGTAGATTACTCAGAAGTCATATAGCATTCAAAACATTTTTATATGTAGATTTTTTCCTCTGGAACATTAAATTTTTTGTTGTCCCAGTCACAACTTCTTAATAAAAAAGATGCTACTATTTGTATGTTAAGCAGCAAAAAATATTTCTAAGTCTTCAGTCATTTGTCAAGCTGGCTACCTGCAGGAATTTTTTAAGTGTGTTTATTTTTGAAGAACACATACACACACACACACACACACACACACACACACACACACACACACGCATAGGTAATTATCTCCACACCCAGCTGTGTTAATTCTAACAAATGTAGAAAACATGAGAATGAGACTAAAGATTAAAAAATAGGGGCTATTTAAGGCGGATGTGAGAACTCTTATGGGATCTATTTTGAACATTCTTGAGTCATTCATGTACCACCTCAATTAGCAATTTCAATCTGAAGATCTTAGGAGCATACAAATGATACTTTAAAAGCAACTCTTCAATTGTAGTCCTGTCTCAGACTAACAACATTTTGAAGGTATCATTTTAAAAACCTTTAATCTTTTGCACATCACCCAAGTTTTAATTTCAATTCTAACTCTACTTAGTGTTTTAGCAGTGAGTCCTTTTCTGTTCTTGGTGGTGATTGTTAAGGTAACTTACATTTTATGTTGTATCTCTGTCTTCTGAAGAAGGTATGTAAATTAGTCCTAATCTTTTCTCCAATTCCCCACAGAAATTGCCCCAACAAGGTGATAAATATAAATGCTAGGAGCTTCCTTGCTTTTCTCTGAGTAGAAAACATTGTTTTTCTTCATTTCCTTGAAGAATGTGTTGTTTAGCAGTCAGATCATTTATTTACTAGACCAGCTACTTTTAGGCAAGTCCTGGTCACTTTTATTATGTGATACTGAGAGCTGACCATGCTTTCTCAGAGCAGTCAGGGAAGAGATTTAAGAAGGGATGTTGGAAGCATCAACTATAGAAATACCCCAGTGTTATGAGATGCAAAGTCAAAGCTTTGATAAAGAACAGAGATTCAAAAAATTATTATAAACAGTAAAACAAAGCCATGCACTGGTGACTCATGCCTGTAATCCTAGTTACTTGGTAGTCTAAAGTCTGAGGATTGCTATTCAAAGCCAACCCAGGCGGGAAAATCCATAAGACTCTCATCTTCAATCAACCTCCAGAAAACTGGAAATGGAACTGATGTTCAAAGTGCTAGCTATGAGTAAAAGAGAACATGGATAGGGCTCAGATCCTGAGGTCAATTCTCCAACAACTGAAAAAAAGAAAAGTAAAGAGAGTAAAACTGTGCCCTCAAATGCAGTACTTGGGTTATAGAAGTTTCTGAACTAAACTACCCTAATAATCTGAAAAATAAGTTTAGCTACATATAAAATGATTATAAGTTATAGATTAAACTAACAAGTTCAACTTTTAAAATAAGATCAATTGTATAAAATTAAGTCAATCTTTAATTGCTATAAATCACACCTATACTAAATGCTAGTATTTCCTATACTGATACTTATCAATAAAGAAGCAACTGAGCATATTGATTGTTACAAGGATTAAAATTTCATCTGACAATTCTAGTTTTAAGAATTAGCATTTGATTGGAAAAAAATTCTATAAAGCGAATCAAATTTGTATACAACATTACATTGTTTCAAGAAGACCGAATGTTCAAAAAGAGTCAGTGGTTCAAGTGGAAAAATGACTGTAATATACAACAATGATAGACATTAGGAAGATGTTTTATTATGTGGGATAAAGTATTTCAGAGTAAAAAAATGAAGGTGATAATACTCATTGGATTTGGTAAGATATAAAAACATTTTGAGGTCTCTAAGAAAAGAAGGCAGAAAGGAAAGAAATAAGGAAGGAAGGAAAGTAGGGAGGGAGGGAAGGAGGGAGGGAGGAAAGAAGGGAGGGAGGGAAAGAGGGAGGGAGGAAGGAAGGAAGGAAGGAAGGAAGGAAGGAAGGAAGGAAGGAAGGAAGGAAGGAAAGAAGGAAGGAAGAAAGGTGCCTTGGGATGCACATTTGTAATTCCAGAACTCAGGAGGTAGAAATTGGAAGTCCATGAGTTTGAGTTCACCCTTCATTGTACAACAAGACACTGTAACAAAATTGAGACCAAATTTGAAGGAAATGAAATTATGTGAAACAGGCAAAGAGGTCATATAAGGCAAAGTCTTTGAGTACTTAAATACATAAACAATGGAAATGTCTGGGACAGAAGGAAGAGACGGCAGACGGGTAAGAATTGAAGTATTAATCTAATCCTATTAGCACACATGTGCAAAAATAAATAAATGTTGTGTAACAGTGTTAACCGTGCTATACCTAACAAAATTTGTACTTGTAAGAATGGGTCCAAGCTTTTATTTTTTTCATATGTTTTTTATTGTAATTAATAGAAGGGTTACATTATATTTTCCAGATAGAAGGTACATTAATGCACGTACATTGATACCCTTTCTCATGTCTTGGTCCCCATTTCCCTCCCCCCCACCCCCACCCCTCATCTTGTTTTCTCCCCTTCCCTATCCAATTTCAAATAACCAAATACAAATATATCCAATATATCAGATAACAAAGTAAGACACTGTAACAAGATGAGATAACCAAGGGATAACAAAAGAGATGAGAGATAACATAGTACGTTAAGGACAACAATCACTCATTATATGGCTTTTGTTTCTATATCCTACAGGTCCTTTCATTTAGTGTCATACTATATGGCCTTATGTATCTAGGTTTTGCTCTATTGCAAATCTCTGCTAGGAGAGACCTAGGTTTCTACTGATTATGACAAATGAGGGAAACCATTGAACCTATCACTACTACACTGCTGGTGGGAGTGCAAACTTGTTCAACCACTATAGGTCCAAGCTTTTAATTTAGAAGACTTCAGCACACCAATTGGGGCACAGTTTCCAACACACATGAGCATTGGAACATGGCACTAGCTTTTACTTATTCTTGAAATGCTGTAAATATTTACCGTATTACTGAATGTTTTAGTGTTCTCCATGGATGGTGTGATTTTCTATAGTTGTTTGCACAATAAAAAGTCGGTCATACATTTTCCCAATTTAAGAACTTAGTTTATATTTATTTATTTATTTGTTTGTTTGTTTGTTCATTTATTTTTGCCAGTCCCAGAGACTGAAATCAGGGCCTGAGCACTGTCCTTGAGTTTTCTCAAGGGTAGAGCTCTGCTACTTGAGACACAGCACAATATCTGGCTTTTTCTATGTAAGTGGAACTGAGGAATTGAGCCTGGGTATTTGTGAATGCTAAGCAAGCTCTCTACTATGAGACCAAATTCCGGGCCCACACTCTTATTTTTTTTTGAATTTACATTAGTTCAATTCTTTTCATGCAGCTCTAAAAAATAAAAATAAATGCAATTCTCCAACGTGATTTTTTCGGGCTAAAAGCAAGAATTTACCATGAGAAAACTTTGTTAACTTTTGCCAACTTTTCCAAGGAAGTCTAACAACAGTTGTGTCTATACTGAGTCCAGTCTCTCCAACTTTCTGGCATACTAGCAGTCATCAAAGAAGAACAATAGGCTCTGAAGAGGCTCTGCCCCTCTCTATAATTAATTTCTCTCCTCTTTTATATTTCCTTTAAAAATTTGCAAGTGTCATAATTTAAACAAATTTTATTTGTTTCTTCCAGTCAGAGTAAGTAATTTTTCCTTCCATGCCACATTAGCATATAGATATGCTCCTGGGATTCCATTTTTTCATCCATATCCTAGTAATTATAATGATTTTTTTATTTTATTTTTTATTATTGAGGTAATGTATAGAGGGGTTACAGTTACATTTGCCAGATAATAGGTGCATTAATACTTACACATTGATACCCCTTCTCATGTTTTTGTCCCCATTATAATGATTTCTTAACATGTAAGGATAATATATTGAAGGACATTCAGTTTTCACAATGCCATTGTCATCAATGTAAAACCAATGGAAATGGAAGGAAAAAGAAAGACAGGGAAAGGAGAGGGAACAATGAAGGAATGCAAAGAGGAAAGAGAGGAAAAGAGAATGCAAGGAAGGGGGAATCTAATTTGGTAAATATACACAATAGAATTCTATGCTGCTGTCAGAAAGAATGACATCGCCCCATTTGTAAGGAAATGGAAAGACTTAGAAAAAAATCATATTAAGTGAAGTAAGCCAGACTCAAAGGAACATAGGCTCAATGTTTTCCCACATTTATCATAATCAGAAACCTTGGTCTTTCCTAGTAGAGATCTACATTAGAACAAAACCTAGATACATAAGGCCATATAGTATGACGCTAAATTAAAGGACCTCCAGGATATATAGAAACAAAAGCCATATAATGAGTGATTGTTGTCCTTAATGTACTGTTATCTTTCATCTCTTTTGTTGTCCCTTGGTTATCTCATATGGTTACAGTATTTCACCTTATCTGATATATTTTATATATGCTTATTTGATTATTTGAAATAGGATAGGAAATGGGGGAAAACAAGATGAGGGGCAGGGCTGGAGGGAGGGAAAAGGGGACCAAGACATGAGAAAGGGTATCCATGTTTGTAAAGTAATGCTCCTTCTATCTGGTGAGTATAATGTAACCATTGTATTAATAACAATAAAAATATATGGAAAAAAGAAGGGGGAATCTAAGAAAGAGGAGAGACAGGAAAGTAAACATGGTGGGAGGGAGAGAGTGGGAAAGTCATAAAAATGGAAAGAAAGAAAGAAAGAAAGAAAGAAAGAAAGAAAGAAAGAAAGAAAGAAAGAAAGAAAGGAAAAAAAAGAAAGGGAGAAAGGAAGGGAATATAGATGATGGAGGGGAAGAGAGACCAACCAAAAAACAAGAGGGAGTAAATAATGATAATAATGAAAATATAATGGCTATCTCAATTTGTGATAAATTTAACAAAGTATTAAGATAATTTTTGTCATTCCAGAGCTATCATCAGAAAAATTTGTCTCCTCTTTAGGAAAATAAAAGCCTTATATTCTACTCATCTTTGTCATTTCCAGCTCCTTGTCAATAATATCTTCTAATGGTTCAATTTCCTTGCATTTTGGGGATCAATACAAGATTTATGGAGATGGCCTTATACTTTAGATATTCTATTATCTTTTGAGGAAGATCCTTCTTTCTCATCTTAAATATTAAGGCTAAAACATGTAAACATCTGATGTGATAATAACCCACAATATTTACTCACCCAAACAGTATGTGAAATCCTATAAACTACAAAATATTTATTTATTTATGTGTGGTGATTCTCAATATGAAATATATTTTATAGACGTAGGCAGGTTTATTTATTTAAAAAAAGAAAAGCAATACCTGTAAAAAAGCTTTAAAAAATGTATGACTACAAAAATCACTGAGACTTATTTTTACATAATGGCAATAAAAATAGTAATAAATTCAGCATGTGCTTGGTGGAAAAGTATGCCTAATGATAGAAAGCACTGAGATCAATTTTTATTATTGAATACTTCATATGCGAAAGTCAGTCTCTAAAGAATGTGCATATATTTTATCTTTTAATCATAGTAACCTGTAAGGAATACTTTTAATCTTTTATTTCACAGATAAGAAATGGAACATTATTAATGGGGTCAAGGATGTGTATTCAATATCAAACAAGTAAAACTTGGATTTAAATAAAATCGATCTGAGTCAAAGCCTGCTACTTAATGAGCATTCTGTTAGGCTAAGCCAGGTTTTCTCAGAACATCAGAGAAGTGATTCAATGTAGAAATACTTCAACTGCTCACTTTTCAGAAATCTAATGATTATACAGAAGTTCTACTGCAATGCTTACTTTGAATAGAGATTTTTCTTTGAGCATAATAGGAATATTAGGGAATAATTTGAACATAAGGGAAATTTCAAACTTACAATATAAGTAAACTTGAATTTCTAGGGACAGATATCCCATAGTGAGCCCAGAAAACCACTGTCAGTACAACCAAGTCATATGAAAATTAATAAAATGCACATACCTTCATCATCGATCGGAATCTTGGGCCATCTTACATTACAACTGACATGCTTCCATACCAGGTGTTGCAAACGTTCACCTGATTTAAACATCGTAACCATTCATAGATATTTTGAATGAAAACTATATTTTCCCTATTTCTCTATTCACTCAACTGGTAACTCCTTCTGCCTGTAGCTTCTCTGACAAAATCCACCTGCCTGGGTTCTTTGAAAATTAACTACAAAAGACCAGAGGAGTCATGGTTTTGAGGGTCAAAATGTATATATCACCATGAAAGACCATGAATAAGTAAACCAATCTTTATAAAAAGAAGACTAAGGTTAAAAGCCCTTGTTTATTCTAATTTCAAAACATATCACAATGGTGCAATACTAAAAACAGGATTGTAGTAGCCTAGATACAGTTGAGGATGACAGAAAACTCAGAAATATGCACATATTTTAGTGGTCTATGGAGCATCAGGATTAGATGCTCAAATCCAACCATGCTGACAGTATAAGTGTATCTCTCAAATATCTGATGTTGAGAAAACTGGACCTTAGTACACAGAATACTGTAATTAGGCCCTAAGTTTACCTCAGTGTAGATTCAATACATAAATGGAATATATGACAGTCTAAATCTACTATAAAAAGTGAAGAGGAAAATTATGAAGAGTCACACCAAATGTACAAATTAAAAATAAATAAGTAGGATTAAATCAAAATTGCTAGAAACATTCTTTAATACCATAAAGGAAACATTTAACAGAATGTAAGCATTCTGAGAATATCAAGGATATGTGTGCAGAAAAATAATATTCACTTAATAAAATGCTAATGTATCATATGCAAAATTGTGGACATTTCATCCCAATGTGGTGGCTCATACTTTAATCCTAGCTACTCAAGAGGCTGAGATCGGAGGATCAAGGCTCAAAGCCACCCAGGGCAAAAAGGACCTGAGGCTTTTATCTCCAATTAACTTCTAGAAAAAAAATGGGAAATGGAGCTTGGCTCAGGAGTAGGGTGGTTGCCTTGAGCTGAAGAACTCAGGAACAACATCTAGGCCCAGGGATAGGTGGTCTCCTTGAGATGAAAAGCTCAGGGACAGCACCCAGGCTGAGTTCAAGGTCCATGACCCACAAAAATAAAATGTGGACATTTCTGAGAATATTGTGAATTGTTCTGAACAATTGTGAAAAAAAATCATAAGGTGAACAAATATACAAGATGTACATTCCAAATATATGATTTTTCCCATATATTTTTATTGTGATTAATGGAAGGGTTACATTATATTCACCAGATAGAAGGTGCATTACTTCACAAATATATTATTTTTTAAAGTAGTAAATCTCTTTTAAAGTAGGAAGCATAGTAGTTGCATTTGGAGGGGTACATGGTAGAGTTGCTCTTTAAAAAGTATATAAAATTTCAGTCACACAGAGGAAGAACTTACAGACATTGTATTTATTGTTAATAATATTGTATGTTGTATTTAAATGTTTATGATGTTCCATCTCTTGTTACCTTTGTTTTAACTCTAGTAGATTTTGGAAACAAGGATCAATCATGATAACACAGTTCCAAGACATGAGAAAGGGTATCATTGTTTGTGAAGTAACGCACCTTCTATCTGGTAAATATAATGTAACCCTTCTGTTAATTACAATAAAAAATATATGAAAAAATAAATGTGTAAATAAACAATAAGCAATTAGCCCAGAAATCTGCTGTCATCTGAGAGAATTAATGGCTGACCAGAACTGTTGAAAGACGCTACTTATGTCCACTGTACTTTGCCCCTAGTTTAGCGAATTTTATTTTCATTGTTAGTTTGACAATATCATGCTGATCTTTCTAGTGAAAATCTATTTGTTTAAAAACAACACAGCTGTTGATCATATGGCAAATGTTCCACAAGGAAAAATCAGGAAAGCTTGCATAATCAAATTTAATATGAAAGAGATGCCTTCAGAACCTTCAATTAAAGAAGACACTATGTTTTTTTTTTTAATGTTTATTTGAAATAGAATAGGAAAGGGGGGAAAACAAGATGAGGGGAGGGAGTGGGGAGAGGGAAATGAGAACAAAAACATGAAAAGGGGTAGCACTGTTTGTTAAGTAATGCACCTCTATCTGGTGAATATAATGTAACCCTTCTATTAATTACAACAAAATTGTATTAAAAATTAAAGAAAACACTATAGTTTTTTAAACAAAAAATTGTTGTGTTTTCGAAAAAAACTGACACAACTTACTCATATGTGTCTATTTTATAGAAAGGCTGATGTGTTCATATTTAAGTCACTGCCTTAAAATGACATTTCTGTTTTTAAAATTTTATTTCATTGTCAGGGTGATGTGTAGAATAGCTACATTTATTTTCATCAAGCAGTGGATGCATTACTTCTTGAACATTTATACTCCTTCCCATGCTTTTCTCCCACTTTCCCTCCCCCAATCATCTTACCAATCATACTTCCCAATCATCTTGCTTTTCCCCTTTCCTTCCCTATTTCAAATAAATAAATAAATAAATACATGTATATACAATATAGCAGGTACCAAAGTCAGATACAGTGACAATAGGGGATAAACTATAAGGGGAAAAGCAATAAAAATAACTTCACATTAACATTTCTTTAACACATTCTCTGCTGTTTTTTCAGCTATTTTCTTTATTTTTTTAAATTTTATTTTGATGTTGTTGTTCAAGAATGTCCAACACCTTGAAGGTAAATGTAGGTAACCCATCTCAAGGTGACGCTAATGCTCTAAGAGACACATTGGCTTGACACAAGCTACAATGCAAAACATGAATTTTAAGCAAATGTACTGTTTCTCCAGAGTTTATTTCATGTGTAAAGCATAATGAAAGTAGCTTCATTTGATTAGGCTGAATTAATAAATCAATTTAGTTTTACGTTGACCTTCATCAAAGCTAAATCAGGTTCAGTTATTAGATAAAGGGAAATTATCACAATGTTGTCATGTAGCACAAATTGAGGATGGAAACTTTAAGAAGTAAAAATATCTTTGTTTCCAAATTGATTTACATATCAAAGCTTTTAGGAGAAGGTTGGAATAAACAGTTCAGTTTCTGGAAAGTTATTTAAATCAACTTTCACATACTTTGGAGCAGTTAACCACAACATTTTAAGGAATTTATAAGCAATTCAAGCTGGCACTCGTTCCATTCACTTGAGTGTAGTTAAGCATGGCACCCAGTTTTGCCTCACGAACTCACTGGAATCTTGATGGCCAAAATTGTATGACTTTCTCATTAAGCATCTGTCATTCATCCCAAGAGTTTTTCCCCCTTCCCATAAGACTTTAAAGGTTTCAAACTATTGAATTTATTCTGTACACAGTTCAAAACATGGAAAGTTTCAATCTTCTGAATTTATTCTGCATCCGGTGTGCCAGATGCACAGGTTTTGCATATGATCCTTTTGAAGTCACATTTCTTAGAACTTGTCGTTTACCTTGAACAACACAGTAGACAGCAAAAGTGAATACATAAAATAGTTTTCCTGAATAAATTCTTGAAATACATTGTTTCCTGTGACAGAGAAAGAACAAGAGAGACACAGACATACATTTCCTTTCTGCCCCATGCCCCCTAAGAAACAACAACAAAAACTCCTTTAAATCAGAATTTTCAAAAGATACTAGCTCTATCATTATTTAGGAATCTTTTAATATTTCTGTGATGCATGTCCCACTATCTCATTGTGTGTGTGTGTGTGTATGTGTGTGTGTGTGTATGTATGTGTGTGTGTATGTGTGTGTATGTGTATACAATCTCTTTACTTTGAAGAAATTAGATTCTATAACAGAATTGTATCTTTGTCTCTCAAAACACTATGAGGAAGATAAATACATGACATACTTAATTCAAAATGTGCAGTCTTTCCTCCACCACTCCATCACTATAGCTACCTGGATAAGTGAGAAAATATGAGGGAAAATACAGCACTATCAGCCTCACTCTTATTAAATCAGAAGGCTAATGGTATCTAATATTAGTTATAAACGTTTGAGAGCATGATGTCAGACACCTATAGTCCTAGCTATGTTGACAAAGAAATTAGCTATATCTAACTTACATGCCTTCCATGACTTTGTTAATATTGTCATTTCATTTTTATTAGCTTTGATAAAGGTGATATAAAATAAAATTTATAAACATATTACTGATAATTTTATAATCTTATCTGTCTTTGTGAAAGGCATAATCCAAATCACATTCTGTTTGTGAGCTAATTGGTAAATTTTTAAATTTTACTTGTATTTTATTTCTTAGCATTGAAAAATTTATTTGGTCTTAACTGTAAACAATGTACTGCCTACGATAAGTAAGACTTTAAAATCATACTTGTGTATAGGATTTTAAAATGTTCTTAAGCTTTTTCTTTAATTCATTTTCTGGTTTTACCCACTTCATTTATTGTCATTTTAAAGGTGACTGACAGAGTGCTTATAGTTATATAAATCAGATGGTGAGTATATTTCTTTTGAAACAGTGTCCCCTCTTTCCTCATTTGATGTCACAGTAATTAAATCCACCAAATTCCATTGTCATTGAGAAAGAAAACTAAGATCCTGTTAAGGAAAAATATTCTTTCTTTTTTTCCCCCAGTCTTAGGCTTGAATTCAGGGGATAGGCCCTGTTCCTGTGCTGCTTTGTGCTCAAAGCTTCTTTAAATTTTTATTTCTGGATTTTACTGTGTATGTGATACTGGGGAATCAAGCCCTGAGCTTCATGCATGTGAGGCTAGCACTCTATTACTAAGCCATCTTCCCAGCTGCTATACAAAAAATTCTTTTTTTCATATATTTTTATTGTAATTAATAGAAGGGTTACATGATATTTGCCAGATAGGAGGTACATTAATTCACATACATTGATACCCTTTCACATGTCTTGATCCCCATATCCCTCCCCCCACCTCCATCCCTCATCTTGTTTCCCCCCTTCCCTATCCAATTTCAAATAACCAAATACAAATATATCCAATATATCAGGTAACAAAGTGGGATACTGTAACAATATGAGATAACCAAGGGACAGCAAAAGAGATGAGCTATGACATAGTACCTTAAGACCAACAATCATTCATTATATGGCTTATGTTTTTATATCCTAGAGATCCTTTCATTTAGCTTCCTACTATATGTCCTTTTGTATCAAGGTTTTGCTCTATTGCAAAGCTCTGCTAGGAGAGCCCAAGGTTTCTACTGATTATGACAAATGAGGGAAACCATTGAGCCTAAGTTCCTTTGAGTCTGGCTTACTTCACTTAATATGATCTTTTCTAAGTCTTTCCATTTCCTAACATGGGGCAATGTCATTCTTTCTGACAGCAGCATAGAATTCCATTGTGTACAAATGCCACATCTTGTTGATCCACTCATCAACTGAGGGACATCTAGGTTGGTTCCATCTCTTTGCTATGGTAAATAGTGCTGCAATGAACATTGTTGTGCTGGTGGATTTAGTCTGTCCTTGTTTCTGGACAATTGGGTAAATGCCAAGTAGTGGAATTGCTGGGTCATAGGGGAGCTCTATGTTTAGTATTTTGAGGAACTGCCATACTGCTTTCCATAGTGGTTGAATGAGTTTGCACTCCCACCAACAGTGTAGTAGTGATCCCTCCTGGCCACATCCCCTCCAGCATCTGTTGTTATTAGTTTTCTTGATCCTGGCCATTCTAACTGGGGTGAGATGGGATCTTAGAGTTGTTTTGACTTGCATTTCTTTTATGACCAGAGATGTCACGCATTTCTTCATGTGTCTAGAGGCCATTTTTGTTTCTTCTTCAGAGAAGATTCTCTTTAAATCTTTGGGCCATCTTTTAATAGGATGGTTGTTTCGTTGGAGATTAGTTTTGGATTGATTCAATTTTTTGAGATGTTGATATATTTTAGATATTAGGCCTTTGTCTGTTGTATTGTTGGTGAAGATCTTCTCCCACTCTGTAGGCTTCCTAATTAGTTTACTAGCTATGTCCTTTGCCATACAAAAGCTGTGAAGTTTAATGCAGTCCCACTTATCCAGCCTTTCTCTGATTTGTTGTGATTCTTGGTCCTTATTAAGAAAGTTTCGACCTGTGCCAAGGAGGTCTAGTGTACCTCCTATTCCTTCTTGTAAAGTTTTCAGAGTGTCGTCTTCTCGACTGCATTTTTCTCCCTCTCCTTATTCCCCTCTTCATTCCTCTACCCTTTTCTCCTTGGTTTCACTTTTTACATTTGATTGGAAAAATCTTATTTCTGAATGTTTTCTCTGTAAATGGAAGGTGAATCCTTAGGCTTGGTGTAAGATAAAGAATCCCATGAATGACTGCACCTTGTATATTCAATTGCTCTGTGCATAACTCACAAATTTTTGTTATATAATGCCACGAGTGCTACTATGTCTCCTCTAGATTTCTTTTTTTATAGTACTCTTCTGCTCAAGCCCTGAAAACATTAACAGAAGTTCTTGTTTTGTATCCATAAAATATATTTACTGGGAAGGACCTTATTTCTCTTTTTCCTTCCTCTAGCAGTTTACTTGGTCTGTCTTCTGCCATAACGGTCCCTTTCTCCTGCAATATTTAAAACTCATGTATGGAGTTTCTCTGAAACTTTGAAGCTTTGGGTGTCCCATACATTCTTGAATCTGAGTTGCCTTCTATTATATTTGACTCTCTCAGAGGTCTCCTTTTGAAAGTCTCATTTCTAAAAATACTATATTGACCCACAAATCGCTTTTCCAATATTTCAAGTAATCACAGGCCTCATTTATAGCTGAACTTTCAGAAATGGCTTTCTAGATTCAATGACAATTACTTTTATTTACATCTACCTCTTCTTGGGTCCAATTCAGATGTTAACACTACCAACACATTTGCCCTTTATTTCCATATTTCTTTGCAAAGAACATATTGTATATTGCACATGTGTATTAAATCAATTGTAGATATCTGTAATATTTAATTCTAATTGTAATTAAAATATATAGATGTATCTATGTATAATAATTATTTCAATCTAAGTAAGTTTTATCAGAACACAAACCACATATTATTTTGTTACCTTTTATCCCAGTGCTATATATTTGTTTGCAAATCAATAGTTATTCAATAGATAGGATAGCCATATTGGATACAGCCACTCAAATAGTTACTTTTATTCAAATAATGCATGGGATGCATTTTCCCCCAAAAGAAACAGTATACACTTATACAATTTATACTTACATTAAAAATAGTATTTTTCATTAATTGTCATCTATTCTCTGGTATTCTGATTTCTTTTGAGCTAGACAGGAAGATCCAGCCATCTCTACGGTTATTTAAAAACACACTCCATTTAGTGGTATGCTTATGCTGGGCCCTAGTGTGGCCAAGTTGTCTATCATGCAGAAAGCCCTGGATTCAAGTCCTTGGTACCACATTCATAGAAAAAGCTGGAAGTGGTTGCTGTGGCTCAAGTGATGGAGTCTTAGACTTGAGAAAGCTCAAAGACAGTGTCCAGGCTCTGTGTTCAAGAACCAGGACTGTCAAAAAAAAGGAATCTTAATAATCAACATTTGTTATTTATTGAAAGTACATTTCAATATTACTTTTCCTTCAAATAAGGTACACATTTGGCTGCTGATGGGCCATTTGACTCTTTGATTGAGAGTCATGGGAACTTTCTCTCACACCAGAATGCCTTGAGCTGGGTGCTACCAACTCCTCTTCCAATGACTGACTGGATGTCCTTCATGTCATCTGATCAGCTAGTAATGTTCAGAGATGCCCTGTGTAAACTCTATTTCAGCTTCAAAGAATACTGTAATGACTGATACTGCTAAAAATCACAGTTTTGGGTTCAAGAGACTATGCTCCAGTCATAACCACTGCAGGACTCTTACTTTTGCAAGACTTCACTTCTCACTAGAGAAGCCTCAATGAACTTTGATCTCTTGGCTCACATTGTAAGTATTGTGACTCAGAAATTGAGGAAGTTCATAAGCACAGCCTGTAAGCATTGAAATTCAATGCATATACATTGAAAATATGTATATACATGGCTGTGATTGGCAGAACCTGTAAACAGGAATACCATAATCTCCCTTTGACTATCTATGTACACCCTTTTCCACTGTATTCACATCTGCCTTACAGGCCTTTCACCTGTGTCCTTCCTCTGGTACTGCTGCATTAGGTCCAATAGAAGAAACTTCTCCTGTATTATCCATTTGTCTATTAGATTCTTCATCACAGAGAGTGCAGGCAGGGATAATTTTGTGAATTGAAGATAAGATTTGGGGTTCCCTGCTGCAGTGGTTGCTGCAGGCCAAAACATTTTCAAAGAGACACAAAGACACAAAGACCCCGATGACCAAAGCCTTAATATTCAGAGGTAGCTAAAGAATTCCAAAGAGCAACTGAGGAAAGAAATTGCAAGAATCTAAGATGAGCAAAATCATTGAACTTCTCTGAGAAGGTCTGTAGCACTAAAGACCTACAGAAAGGAAGAAAGAGTATTGGAATTGCAAAACCCTTCTTGATGCATTTGAGACCTGCCAAAGGTTTAAGAAGCCAATGGTCTTGATACCCTAAACTAAGGAACTATAACTCCAGATGGATGGCACTGGCACCCTAAGCTTTTGCCTTGAGCACCTAGAACAATGAGCTTCTGAATTTATAAAAAACAAAACAAATAAATCAAAGAACAACAACAATAACAAAATTAAAAAAAAAAGAAAACATGGCACTGTATGCCCCTATTTCCCCAAGCTTAGAGTCTATATGCCCATTGGATTTCTATCTGCAGCTAGTCAGTCTCTGAAATCTAAGGCTGCCAAAACTAAGGGAACTTGCTCCTTGCCTATCCTTGGTACCTATCTAGACAGAACAGAAGTACTGCCCTCAATAAACCACTCAAAATTTTTTAAATATATTAATTTATAGAAGTAGGTATGCAATCAAAAGTTCTTAAGTAGCATGTTCAAGATCCTGGGTTCAATATCTAGCAGAATAATATATAAATAAATAATGATGTAAATACAACAAAAAATTACATCACCTAAATTCTTAGCACTATCAAGGAATTATTGCAAATTTAAATAGGCTTTTTAGTCAGAAGTACAATAGCTGGGAATTCACCCTACTTCATTTTCTATGTAGCTTCAAGTTCTATGTTGTTTCTTTCTCAATGAAGGCCTGCATTTTATGTTGATTACAACTTGATACCATTTGCTAACGTATTTCAGATCTGTGCAACAGAATCAGGCACAATACAAATATAAGTTAAAGGTTTCAAACAGTCACATTACAAAACTGAAAATTAACAGGTGAAATTAGCTTCACTGATATCTTATTAACTCAATGTATCCAGAACATTAATTTCAATTATAACCAACAACAAAATTATTAATGAGACAGTTTTCATTCCATTTTATGCTTTCTTAAAAACTCAGTGATAGTTAATATTTTCAATAGTTACAAACTTATATACTAAAATTTTATCTGAAATATTTTATTTGCATTTCTAATTCATAAGATTTATTATTATAAAAGGAGATTGACTCCATTAAGTCATTACAAATATATTTAAATATTTCCAATTATTTAATTATGTATTGCTTTTAAATTTATGTTAATAAAATTTAAGTTAAAAATTCAAATCTTTAGTCATGATGAATACATTTCAAGTGTCCAATATTTACTTATATCTAATGATTCACATTGAAACAGTTCAGTTATAGAAGACAATTTGATTATCCATCTTTATAGTAGTATATAATAATATTTTACTATTATTATTATGTTTACTATGATTGTGTGGTACTGAGGAATTGAACCTAGTGCCTCAAACATGCTAAACAAGCACTGTACCGCTAAGCTACATTCTCAGCCCCTATATAAGAATCTTCAATTTCAAAATAGATTAAATTGTGTGTACTTCTGTAAACAATAAACATGCACATGCATTTAAATAATATTAGATATACAATCTAAATACAACATATAAATATATACTACACAACATATGCAATAAATATAAACAGTGCATATTGGTGTATTTTTAAATATTTTGAATATTTGAAAATTAAAGTAGTAGATTTGCTTCCTATATTTCAATAATTCAGTACGTTGATTTTTCATTGTTTGTTAATATGATTAGGTCATACACACCATAGCTACATGTTTGGTTAAGGATTGTTTCAAGGTTGTTCTCTAAGGCTGTTTCTGAATGAGATTTACACTTGAATAAGTAGAGGGAAGCAAGCTTCCCTCTTCAGTATGGATAGGGCAAATAAAATCCTATGAGATTAAAAAATAAATAAATAAGTAAACATTTCCCTCAACAGCAAATCCAATGCCAGATTACAACTTTCTCACTCAGATATATTTTTTGATCCATCTTCTCATAGACATTGGGTCTAAGGTTGACCTAAAATTTCTAGTACTGAGTGTCATACACAGACCAAAATGCATTGTGCACTTAGACTGCTTTGTTGAATGCTAAGGAAAAAAACAGGATGCAATGCAAACTTCAGAGAAGCAAGAGAAGGGGTGGTTAGAAGAAGTGAATGGAAATTCTAAAGAGGTGACAAGATGTACTGTACTTATGAACTGCATCAGAGAAAGGGAGCTTTTTGTACAACTAATTTAAAACAATGAAAAAAATTTAAAAAATTGAAAATAAATACTATGAGAGAATGAACCAAGTAAGTTCTCAGTAAAGAGCCAGGCGCTGTAGCTTTTACTATACAACTCTAGTTATAAACCTAGCAGAGTTAAAACCAAAGGGATTGTGTTTCAAGTCTACCCCAAATAAATGTTTCTGAGATCCCCTGCTTCAGCCAATGGACATGTTGGCACATAGAAGTCATCTCAGCAGCATGGGAAATATAATAAGAAGACTTCAGTTCAGACTTGCCTAGGCACAAATGTGAGACTCGATTAAAGCTGACTAAGAGATTGATACAAGTAGGAGTACAAATTCCTGGAAAGCATGAGTTCTTTGAGTTCAAACTGCTATACTGCTAAATTTAAAAGAAAAAAATCTTCATAAAGAAGAATTTGTTTCATCATCCTATATTTTTAACTAGGCTCTGCTCATTCCAGACTTGGACTAAAATTGGAATGCATGAAAAATTAAAAAAAATATATCAACTCTTCTAGAAACATGCAATGTCCAAGTCAAGCCATGGAGAAAGAGAGAGACAAAGACAGTGGCAGAGAGATAGACAGAGACAGACACAAGAATCCATCCAACAACAGAAACAGTAACTATTATCTCAGTGTTGCAATGTAATCAGCTCAATTTAAAGAATGAAAACAAACTCAAAATGTCTCCCTCAATAAAGCAACAGAAGGAAAGCTAGGCTGTGTATACTAAAATCCCAGGGTTCTTTCCGTGCTCACTCAGTAACACAGACACAGATATACAATTCCACATCCACCAGTTTTCCTGAGAGGTCTGCCTTCTTCTGCTTTTTGTATACTGTACTGTTGGATGTAAAAGAAAAACATTGAAAATTTTTATTAAGGAAACACATACATGGCTTAAACCATTTCACAGAATGCTTTTTGTTAATTTCATTTTTCCCTTGATTTATAGGGGAAAAAGTCACTGGTAATTGTTCACTTAAAAGTTCTTGGCTATTAGTGAAAAGCATTTTAAAACACTTCTTGTGGAAGAAAAACGCAATTTAGGGAAAACACCCTAATTTTTATATTGGCAAAAATTATTTAATAGCCTCCAAAATGTCAAGTTATTGGCTTATCAGATGAGGGCTTCAAGTGTCATAAAGCAATACAATTGTTTTGGGAGTAAGAAATAGGACAGGAATTGTATAACCTAATGGAAAAGAGATGCAAAAGAATAATATGGACAGACTGTGTTAAGAAACAATGTAAGAAATCAATGGATGGCGATTGTTTACTCACACTAACTTTATTCAACATCTTCCTATATTTTAGCCTTGCAAAAAATTTTGCTTGTAATATCAGTTACTTATGCAACCATCAATAGGACGTATCTGTCTATAAAATCATTAGAGATTCTGAGAAAGTAATTCATGATAAAAATACAGTGGGCCATCTGTGATTTCATTTATACATTGTATCATACAATATGTCAAACACATGTGCAATGTGTAATGTTTAAATGATGCAAAAGTTATCTGTTCTTGAAGAATATATCTTTTCTTTGTGAAAAAAATTCAAAATGCATTCTTCTAGCTTTATAAATATGTGCAGTACCATATGATTATCTAAAGTTAAAACTTACTGTGTAATGGAGCACAAGGATTTCCCTCTGTGTATCTTTAGCTCAGTGCCAAGCAGACAAAATTTCCCTTTCTCCTCTCCTCCTGCTCACCCAGCTTTGGGTAAACATCTTTCCACTCAATTTCTATGAGTAAAATCATGCAGGATTTTTTTCATTCTGGATTTTGTTATTTCACTTCACATAAGGACCACAGATTTCTACCATGCTGTTACAAATTACAATGCTTTCTCCTATATACTGCTAAATGGTAATTTCAACGTGTTATGTGTACTGCATCCATTCTTTGGCTATTTCTGCATTCCTGAGTACTTAGTTTATTCTTCAATCCTGTCTTTTGTGACTTGTGATTCAGTAGACACTCATGTACAGATATCAGCTGATATATTGGTTTCATTCTGTTTGTTCTATTTGCTTTTTTTTTCAATTGGAAGAAAACAGTGAGAATAATTAAAATATTAGATTGAGAAAGAAGGTTCTTAGACAGGAACCCCCAAAGCAAAGGAAATGAATATAGACATAAGAGAAAAAATGGGATTATATCAAACTGCAAAGGTCCTGCACCATAAAGAGAATGATACATAGAGTAAAAAGACATCTAGAAAAGGGAGGAAATACTTACAGACCCACTGTGATAAAGGACGAGCAATAGTAAATGTTCAAGGTTGGTTTTAGCTTCTAGCTAGCACCAGTGTGGAGAAGATGCCCTTCACTATTGCTGCACAAAGCATACCACTAGTAATTTTACCATCTATTAACAAGCTAGTAAGCACATGCTGTCTAAGTATTATCAAACCAGTCTTGTAAACGAAGGTATTTTTAAATGCTGCTCAATGGCTTGAAAGGGAAAGGAAGGTGCATATTGTCATTGCTTCCACTCATCAACTGAGGGACATCTGGGTCAGTTCCATATCTTTGCTATTGTAAATAGTGCTGCAATGAACATCGTTGTGCTAGTGGATTTAGTATGTCCTTGTTTCTGGACAATTGCGTAAATGCCAAGTAGTGGAATTGCTGGGTCACAGGGGAGTTCTATATTTAGTCTTTTGAGGAACTGCCATAATGCTTTCCATAACTTTCTTAATAAGGACCAAGAAACACAACAAATCAGAGAAAGGCTGGATAAGTGGGATTGCATTAAACTGCAGAACTTCTGTATGGCAAAGGACATAGCTAGAAAAGTAACTAGAAAGCCTACAGAGTGGGAGAAGATCTTCACTAACCATACAACAAAGGCCTCATATCAAAAAATATATCAACACCTCAAAAAATTGAATCATTCCAAAACTAATCTCCAAAGAAAGACCATCCTATTAAAAGATGGGCCAAAGATTTAAAGAGAGTCTTCTCTGAAGAAGAAATAAGAATGGCCTCTAGACACATGAAGAAATGCTCGACATCTCTGGTTATAAAAGAAATGCAAATGAAAACAACTCTAAGATTCCATCTCACTCCAATTAGAATGGCCAAGATCAAGAAATCTAATAACAATAGATGCTGGAGGGGATGTGGCCAGGAGGGATCACTACTACATTGTTGGTGGGAGACTTCTCTTTCTTACAAAGATCTTGGGTGATCTTATCCGTAGAAGGCTTCTCATAACTGGCAACAACTTACCTGTAGGAAATGGGCTTTCAATACATTTGACACTGAATAAAGATGTACATTTGCCCACCTCATTCTGTAATAACTTGTATATGAAATAGTGATATAGATGCTGATCTAGTCAATTACTAAACCACTGTGAAGATGAAACAGTTTTAGTGAGGCTACATTTCTATCAGAAGGCTAAGTAGAAAGGGACAACTCAGAAATGAATGTACAACATTGCATTGCCTGGCTGCTTACGAAAAAGAGATAAATATTTCTTCCCAAGTAGTATTTTAATAAAATCCAGAAACTTCCAGGTTGCTATGAGCTAATGGGAGATAGGAGAAAGACAATTTACCACCAACCTTTAGCCTCCCAACTTGCTCAGCATTTCTTCAAATTTATGTGGCATGGGTCAGCTGTTAATACAGAGGTTCAGCGCAAGGCACTGACACATGAAATATTCTTGAGATCACATTAGGTAATGGAACAGAAAGGACTTAAAAACCTTAAAGCCTTAGAGAGATAAGGTGCTACTACATTCAGGTAAATTGTGGTACTTGCTGTCCTCTGAAGTGCTCGGAAGTGATCTAATGGCCCAAGAAAATCAATAGCATGTGATTTTCAGCTGCATCCTTATCTACCTCCTACACAGAGAACAACTGTAAGAAAGCAAGTTTAGTTTCCTGTCTTTGACTTTCCCTTGCAGAATAGCATGCATAATTCTCTTTATATACTTAGGAAAGGATTTGGGACCAATACATGGAAAAATAATTGTTTCAGAACATAATTTATTATCCTGGAATGCCTTATTCCAGCTCACAAGTCTTTAAGAAATGATATCTACAAATTAGCTAGAGGACACAATTGTGTTATTAAATAGGATTGAGTCAAATCCTTTCTTTCTTGGCTTAGACCAAATATCTTGTGACAATACCAATCATGATTTAAAAAAAAATGTCCAGAGGATTTGGAGTTGAGCTCAAAATCAAAGAAGTTTTATTCTGTTTAAATGGAAACATTTAGATTTTACTCAGGAGAGAAATATTTTCCTAAAAGAATTGTAAGTTCAGGCAAAGGACCAGGTAAGAGAGAAACTTTAGACTTTTGTCCTGAATTTCCATAAGTAGGTGACATTTACTGATTGATCAGTTCAATTCTGTATTTACCAGTGCTTATCTGTTTTTATCAGAACCCATGCAAACATTACTTGGAAAAAGTGAATTCATTTAATGTTTTTATTTTCACCTATAAACAGGTCACAAAGGAAAAGGGATGTCTTATTTCCTGTTTCTTCTTCCTTTCTACAACAAACTACTACTTGCATTGACTGTGATTTCCCAAAGTTTTCATTACTTAAGGCTTTATTTTGTCCAAGGCATTGTCCTTGTAACCATTAATGAGTGTAGAAAGTTAGCAATAGATACATTAGAAAACAAATCTAGACAATTTCCAAGATGATCAGATATACTTCGTAAGAGAACTGCATTTTAAAATCCTTGAATGCCATAAAAAATCTTTTCTTGTGAGCAGACACGTTATTGCTCTTACTGGTAAGAAAAGGACAGATGGCACAGAAATGGGACCGAGGAAAATCACTTATACTGAACTCTATTTTAATGTCCTTGCTATTAATGATCTCTCTATACATAAGGGCCACATTTTTTCCAGGAAAAAAGGGGGAGTAATTGTTTTTTTCTAGGGAATTTAACTCTTTCAATACCCTAAGGGACTTTACGGTGCATTAAATTATATTAAATCGCCCAAAGAATTAATACACTTTCCAAGTCAACTCTTTTATTACTTTCTGCTAAGGAACATCAAGCCATTGATCATATTTGAAGGTTTAACCAACTCCCACCAGACACTTTCCCTTATGTCAGAGTTAGCCAGGTGTGATACTTTCCTTTCTTAAACTCCAATAAACTTTCTAAGAGCCATTCAATGTTACTCAGCTAAATCACATAATGGCAAATTTATAACTCCATGTTGCCAAATGATCTAGTTGGTTGTCTCTATTGCTTTCTAACCAATAAGAAAAATAAAACCACTTAACACATATTACCTAAAATTCTATTAGTATTTAACTTCTTGATTCCAAAACAAGAGAACATCATAATAACACATCATCTCCAACTGGTCTTGTAAAATAAGTAAGCCAGTCAAGCTTTTTATCCTACTTCAGGGGGTCTATGGAATAGGAAACTTGTCACTAATTCCTTTCACCTCACAGGCAAAACTCCTTCACCTAATTAACTAAGACCAGGTGCACCCTCCAGTGAGTCTGAGGAATGCAGAAAACTCACAAACCCTCCTTCTATCTTGGCAGAAAGAAGTCCAGCCTGTACCTGATTAGCAGGGGTTTCTGTGGCAGCACAAATTTGGTAAATGGATATAAATTTCTACATGAAATCTGGGAAAGATTAAGAGTTTTGTGTTATAAATAATGAATATGCTAGCCAAACAATATTCAAAGCCCTTGTGTATTAGCACATCTATTCTTTGTAAGAATGAGCTTATCAAGACAGACAGGTGGCAGACTTTCTCACAAACCAACAAACATATATGTGTCTACCACATATGTCTGCCCATGTGATCTCTGACATAACACGAGGACATATTTGTAGCATATTAGTAATTACTTGGGGTTTCAATAGCATGTTAATGGAAAAAGAATGAGATAATTCTAATTTGGAGATTCGGGATGACTAATTCAAAGATTAAGGTGGTAGCCTGAAGATCCCAGTTGGTGAGGTAGATACTGAAATCTTCAAGGCCTGGAAACACAGAATTCTCATTCAATTAAGACATCCTGAACTGTATACCCATCTCCCCATGACTGATAGAGATTTCTTCCCCAATACTCCCCCACTGTAAAATCTGTGGAAATTCAAGTCCTTTACAGATGACATCATGGTTGTCATTTTGTCTTGTACTTCCAATCATCTCAAGTATCTAGTGATATCACCTACAATGCAAATATAAAAAAACATTGTAAAGCAATATTATTTAGTGAATAATGATCTGTACAACATCTGACTATATTCAATAAAGACATAATTTTATCTTTACACATATTTAGGATACACTATTCCTTGAATGCATGGATGCTTACTCAACTGACATTGAGGGTTGACAGTATATTTTTTATAATCCTCTCAGCCTAAGTTTCCTTATCTGGAAAGCTGGAAAAGTGTTTATAACAGTAGTAGTAGGTGGAACAGATACTTGACAAATTTTTCAGGAATATTAAATCTGATAATCAGGGCACCAGGGATTTTAGGGACATAGATCAGTAATTATCTGCTCATATTATGATGACTGAAGATCTTTAATTAGCAAAAGCAGCAAAATTTATACATTCTTTCCCAAAAGGCAAGTCTACTAATGAAAAGCTAAGCCTTTACCTAATAATTTTGAACCAAAATGGCTGATATAAGAAAAAATAGAGAATAATTGAGAACTCAACTGAACTAGGTCCTAAAACCACTTTTTAAAAAAATGCCCCAAGGTCCATGTGAGGAAAGAGAAAAAATGAGAGTGGGGGTTGTATAAGCAAAATTGAACAAGCACTTCATTCATCAGGAATACTTTTTCTCCTTGTTTAATGCTTTCTTCCTTAATTTTTTTCCTTCTTTCTTTGTCTTTCTTTCTCTTTTCACCTGGATTTTGTTGCAAAGGGTAGAAGTCTTTTCTGAATCCTGTTGGTCTAAATTTCTTTCCCAATTTTCTCTCTCTTCCTCCTTTCCTTCCTTCCTTCGTTCCTTCCTTCCTTCCTTCCTTCCTTCCTTCCTTCCTTCCTTCCTTCCTTCCTTCTTTCCTTCCCTCCTGCCCTCCTTCCTTCTCTCCCTGTCTCTCTAAGTCTCTCTGTCTCTCTCTGACTATCTCTGTCTCTGTCTCTGTCTCTCTCTGTCTCTCTCTCTCTTTTCTTTCTCTCTTTTCGTACAGTTGTAAAAAGTTTATTTAGTAAAGAGAAAGTAGGGGCCACTCAGAACAGCAAGCAGCATTTGTCAGATAGTGATTGGTTTGTTTGAAAAAGGCAAGATCCTACCTTGGGAGGCAGTTACAGGATGGTGTCTTTGTAGGAATGTGGGCCTGAATAACATGTTAGGACCCAAGTCCCTCCCCTGGATGGTAGCCACCAGTGGTTGTTGAGTGAAAGCCAGCTGTGAACTGGTTGGTTGACGTTTTTTTTTCATTTCCTCCCTCTGAGTTTTTCCTGACTGCTGTTGGGATTGTATGGGGGGTAACGGGGGAGGGGAAGTGTGTTGAGCTCTTAAAGAGGATTTCCCTGATCAGTTTTATGTATCAGCTGTAATAAATTTATTTGAACAAAGGACATGTAAAGTTAACCATGTTTAAAATGTCATAATCAGTAGGGACCTTGGGCTCTCCTAGCAGAGATTCACAATAGAACAAAACCTAGATACATAAGGCCATATAGTATGATGCTAAATGTAAGGACCTCCAGGATATAGAAACAAAAGCCATATAATGAGTGATTGTTGTCATTGATGTAGTATGTTATCTCTCATCTCTTTCACTATCCCTTGGTTATCTCATATTGTTACAATATTTCACCTTGTTATCTGATATATTTTATATATGCTTAATTGATTGTTTGAAATAGGATAAGGAAGGGGGGAAACCAAGTTGTGAAGGGGGAGAGGGGAGGGAAATGGGAAACAGGACATGAGAAAGGGTATCAATATTTGTGAAATAATGTACCTTCTATCTGATGAATATAATGTAACCCTTCTATTAATTACAATAAAAAATATGAAAAAAAGAGAAGTCTCCAGTTGCTGGGTGCTTGTTTTCAAAGGCTACTTCTTTATAGCATTTTTCTACTGCTTTGTCAAGATTAGAATTTAATCATTACATGTGAGCAATTTATGGAGTCTATATTTCCGCCTTGCTTGGTTTGTTTAATTTCTTTTCCCAGATGCTTTCATTTCCTTAAAAATAGGGCAATGCTATTCTTTCTGACTGAGGCCTAGAACTCCATTGTGCATATACCACCTCTTCTTGAGGGCTATCTGGTTGGTTCCATATTTTAGATATGGTAAATAATGCTGAAGTGAACATAGTTGCACTGGTATCTTTGATGTGGCTTTGTTTGTGGTCATTTGGGTAAATTTTCAAGAATGGAATTGCTGGGCCATAGGAACTCTTCGTTTATTCTTTTGAGGAACTTCCATACTGCTTTCCAGGGTGATTGAATAAGTTTATGCTCCCACCAGAGCATAAATGCAGAGTAGCATTCTCTTTTTGTCACATCTCCTCCAGCATCTATTGATAATGACCTTTCTGACTCGTGTGTTTTTAGCAGGGGATCACAATAGCCCTATCACTAAGTGCATTGGGCCACAGAAAATGAAGCGTTGCAAAATGAATGCTGAGAATTGAAAACAAGGGGTTCTTTTTATGTCTTATATAGTTATTCCTAGTATTTTCTTTCTGTTTGTATTTTCTGTACCTATTGTCTTTTATATAAGCTTATATGATCCATGGAAGGAAATGGGAATCATAGAAATGGCAGGACAAGGGATGAACAAATGCCACCATGATACTAGACACTACCTTGGAAACAAACTACTACTTGTAGGGAGGGGAAGAGGGAGTGGTACTTAGGAGAAAATAAGGGAGGGGTAACGATGCTTAAAAAGAAATGTACTCATTACCCTCCTTTTGTCACTATACACCCCCATTCATTGCCCCTGTTCATCACCTTTACCATAAATGAATAAAAGATTAGGATTTAAAAGTAGAATCTCAAGGTTGCTCCACTTGAACCTCATTGCCAGTCTTTTTGCTGGTTATCTTCTGTTTAAGCATCAAACAGTCCTCTAAATTTCAGCCTTCTGTAATGAGCTAGGATCACTGGTGTGAGCCAAGTATAGCTGGCTTAAGTATAAGCTCTATTAATTATTTCTATTATTTCTGTACTAAAATATTTTGTGTATCTATTTCTACATGAGTACCATGGTGATAAATCAAGCATATAACTGATTATTTTACAAAATTATCTTAAATATTATTTTCTTTTCTCCCTCCCCACCTCCCCACACTGATTATTTCCCCCAGAATCTCAGTATGTAGCTCAGGCCAACCTTGAACTTATGACCCTCCTGGTTTCTGGGACTATAGCCATGCTATAGTATCATGCTTGCCTTTGCAGTAGTTGTATGCCTTATTTTGATGCCATCTACATTTTCAAATTCCCTTGCTTCTATTCACATTTTTCTTAATAGGTTCTTTTTTTCAATTTTATCGAATTTTCAAGCAACCAGCTTTTAGTCTGCTGACTTTATTATATATTTGCTTAATTTCTCCTTTTTGTGCAAATTAATTTTTTTGTCAGTGAAGAAGATTTCTTGCACATAGACTTATCTGTGTATCTGCCCAATAACTTGTTTAAATCAGCCCTGGATATAATTCTATAAAAGGTGTGTTCTAACCCACACATTTTGACCCACTTGTGTTTAAAATTTAGGACTTATCACTCTTATTTCTCATTTCTAATAATATCTATAACCATCCATTTTATTGTTCCTAGTTTACCCCAAATCAGACCTTATTTATAATCTTATTTTTCATGATATCATAATTCTTTCATTATTATAATTTTAATAGTGATCTAGATGATTTTGACAATAAAACCCTAAAATGTCTTTGTAATATTACTGTTTGCTTTTATAATATTTTCCTAAATTCTATGTGATTTTTAAACATTGCCTAATATTGAAACATTGAATTCAGTGCATTGACTCATTTTTTATTAGGAAATAACAGCTGCTTAGCTAAATGTACCAATTTTCCTTAAAATCTAATAAGTTACTGGTGAAAAATGTATTTTAGGTATAATACACTTTTTAAATTGTCAGCAAAAGCTTTCATTATATTCAGATGAAACTCACATACTCTGCCTCAATGATTATTTTTTTATTTATGTGTTCCTATTTCTCATCGTAAGTTTCTTATAAAAGTAGAAGTAGAAAATCAAATTGAGAATTTATTGTGAAATGTTGGCTACCTCTTTGAAAGCTAGCATCTGTATGAAAAACATATTCTTAAAAATTGTATCATCTCTTTCAACTGACCCTAGTTGGTTCTTTTTGTGATAAAACTGAGAACATTTTTATAAGCCAGTTTCTAGTATACAAAGAAAAAAAAAGTGCTTTGCTGTCTGAATTCAAGCAAAACTTGGCTAAACCCTAAGGTTTTGTAAGTACTTTTGTGGTGACCTACGGAGGCATTTCAGATCTTTGGATAAGTAACTTTCAATGCTTTGAAAAAAAGTTTTCTACTCTAAATTAACGGTGGTGTTGATTATGGTGTTCAGGAATATGCTTCTTGTCCTGAAGAGAAGGTGAAATTAACCAAATGCTAGGTACTGTTCAAAGTTGAAAATGTCAGTGTCATTGCAACAAAGACAAAAGTCAGTGCAGATCTCAAGATGCCACATGAGAACACCTCCATCTTGGAAACAGGCTTCTTTTGTAACAACATGGCTGCTTTTCTCAGTGCCTGCATATTAAGGAAAACCTTAGCCAAATTTCCATTACAAATCATCGGAGGGGAGGCCACAAAGATAGTGAAAACAAATTTTGGAAAATTTCCATGATTGCTCTCAAGTGACTTTCAGTTCTTAAATAGCACAAACAGTGAAGCCAACTGGCTTAGACATTTTGGTAATTCTGCTTTTATCTGAAATCTTTATTTTTATGAAACAATATTGCAGGGTGGATCCTGTGTCGAGAGAGACTGCAAGTCACACACCTTTCTTTCTTTCTTTCTTTCTTTCTTTCTTTCTTTCTTTCTTTCTTTCTTTCTTTCTTTTCATTCAGAGATTTGAGGTTATGAATTGTCTACATACAAACACGCAAAAAAAATCACAAAATCTTTAATAGAAACCAAGAATTCAGAATTCTCTGAGAGCCCTGAACTTTTTACCCTTTAAAGAGTGTTTTTCTCCTTTCTCAAGACGTCAATCTATTGATGAATCATCATGATGTCTTTTGTGGAGTACATAATAAAACATTTATATGAGGGTCTAGTGTTAGTGGCTCATGCCTATAACTCTAGCTACTCAGGAGACTGAGATCTGAGGATCAAGGTTCAAACCTAGCAGGGACACAAATGTCCTGGAGACTCTTATTTCGAATTAACTATCAGAAAACCAAAAGTTGCATTATAGATCAAAGCAGTAGAATGGTAACCTTGAGCTGAAGAGTTCAGGGACAGCATTCAAGCCCCACAACCAACAAAAACAAACAAACAAACAAAAAATAAAATAATAATAACCTATGTGTGCTCCTTTCCAATTACATGACCCAGAAAATGTATCAATCACTGTACATAAAGTTAGATTCATCATTTGTTAATTGCCTCACTTATAGAACAGTCCTCAACTACGTTCATTTGCCTCCTATCCATAAAAGACAACTCTTCTTTTTTGGAATCTTTCTATCAGTAGACAAGATAGTGCATGGTATGTCCATAAAGACAGAAGGATTTATATGTATTTCCAGTACTTGAAATAATGAGTTTTAGAGAGAAATGATTAAAAAAGACTACATACTTTTGACATAGATTTACCTGTTGGGATAATCATATTGTATCTCTTTGACCAGACTTTCTTTCTGAGCTCTTTCCTTTAGTGATTAGGTGTCTCTAAGCCTCTTGATAAGTTGTACATCAAGCAACTCTATGCCCCACTCACTTTTCCCCATCTTTCTTGTATTAGTCCTTGTCTTCCCTTTCAAGAGGATGGCTTTTAAGAAACAAATAAGAGAGCTTGGCTCATTTCACATATATTGATCATCATATATCAAGACATATTTTCTTCCTTTTCTCAGTCTCCATTTCAATACTTTCAAATGGTAATTTATACAAGGATTTTTTATATACTGTCAAGTTATGTTAAGTGGTTGATATGCTTCAAATATTTTTTAACATTGTTATTTGACTTGTGGTCTTTTTGTTGTTTGTTGTTTTTTGTTTGTTTGTTTTGTCTTGTCTTTTGTATTATCCTTTCAAATAAGAGCCTGGGAACTAATAGGCAAGCTTTCTAGCACTTGAGCGGAAGACTTTTTTTTTTTTTTAATTTCAAAATCAGTTTAATGGAAAAAGGATACTCTTTTAAGAAATGCATCTGGACAACTGGGAAACTTCCAGTTCTGCCCCATCCTTGTACAGAGTTAACTCTGATAATAGGCATAAGTATATATTTATTAATTAATACAACTTTTAGAAGAAAGCAATAAAGTCTTCTAGATTTGCGATTAGGCTGAGTCTTTGTCAATATAAAGAAAAAAGACAAATGGGTCTTTTTCAAAATTGGCAAATGTTGCTTTGTTTAAACTTTAATTGGGAAATATTTCTGTATATTTATGGAATATGTTGTGATGTTTTGATCTATTTGTATATTGTAGAAAGATTCAGTGAAGCTAATTAGCAAACTCATTACCTCACCAATGTATCATTTTTGTGTTGAAAATGTTAAAATCTATTCTTTAGCAGTTATGAAATGCACAATACTTTTTTATTTAGCACAGTCACCATACAGTGCAATAGATTACTGAAAGGTGTTCTCTAATCTAACTAGAACTTTATACTCTTTTAACAACTTCTTTCCATTCCCCATAGTTTCTTCCTCTATCATCCACCTTTCTCCTCCCAGTTTTGACATTTAAATAATACTAAAAGATTAAAAAGCAAGGCTTTAAAAATATGTACATTTCACTTTTTTTGAAAAAGAGCTTGTATTTAGAATATATAATCATTAGAACTCAGAAATGAAGATATCAACAATCCTTTTTTTTCAAAAACAGAAAAAAGTTGAACAAATACTTCACTGTGGGATACATAAAACACAAATGAGCTTATGAAAAGATATTATCACCATTAATAATTAGAAAAAGATTTCCATTATATTACTATATACAGGTTGAATGACTAACATAAATGAAAGCCTCACAATATAAAGGGCCTTTGAGATTATGAAACAATCAGGATTTCTCATATGTTGGAAGAATGTAAAATGTTATTACTGACTCAGCAAAATAGTTTTACAGCTTCTTTAAAAGTTAAATATTTACTTGCCATATGAGCCAACTGCTATGTATTTCACTAGAAAAATTGAAGCTACATTTATACTAAGACTTATAATTAAATCTGCAATGCAGAGGCCAGGAGTTTGGCCTAGTGGTAGAGTGTTTGCCTAGCATGCATGAAGACCTGGGTTCAATTCCTCGGTACTACAACATAGAAAAAAGCTGGAAGTGGTTCTGTGGCTCAAAAATCTATATTTTAAGCTGGATGTGATGGTATACTCTTATGATCCCAATCCTCAGGAGGCTGAGAAAGAAGGATCATGGGTAAAATGCCAGTTATGGGCTATATAGGAAGAATTTGTCTCAAAAATGATGATGATAATAAATAATAAAAATACATATAGCAGCATTACTTATAATCTCCCTTAACAAGAAAATGCATGCATGTATTGAATAGAAAAAAAAACAGATGAACAAATTATAGTATATTCCTCTGGTGAAATAGTAGTCATGTAAACCAGAAAAGGGAAATACATTTCTCACTTACACAACAATAAGAATGTAAGAATGCCAAAGACTTATAAAAATAAATATAACATAGGCTCATTTGTCATAATCAGTAGAAACCTTGGGCTCTTCCAACAGAGATTTACAATAGAACAAAACCTACATACATAAGGCCATATAGAATGATGGTAAATGAAAGGACTTCCGGGATGTAGAAACAAAAGCCATATAATGAGTGATTGTTGTCCTTAATGCACTATGTTATCTCTCATCTCTTTTGCTGTCCTTGGTTATCTCATATTGTTACAGTATTTCACCTGGTTATGTGATATATTGTATATATGTTTATTTGGTTATTTGAGGTCGGACAGGGAAGAGAGGCAAACAAGATGAGGGCAGAGGTGGGAGGAAGGAAATGGGGGACCAAGACATGAGAAAGGTTATCAATGTTAGTGAAGTAATACACGTTTTATCTGGTGAATATAATGTAACCCTTCTATTAATTACAATAAGAATGTATGAAAAAATAAATTAATATGAAACTATCAACTAATAAAATAGCCTAAAAAGGAAAAAGTACCCAGAATATGGCTCAAGTGCCTTTCTTTCCCACCTTCCCCCAAACAAGTTGTATAATTCATTTTGAACAGTGTCTAGTGAGTACTACTGCTACATTTGTTCACTCTCTATCCCATTGAGTTGAGTTTATACTTCTCTTTCCCTCCCAAGGCAAATAAACAAGCAACCAAAAAAAAAGGAAAACAAAAAACAGGATGATATTGTTCCTTTCATAAAGAAATGGAAGGATTTGGATAAAAATGTTGTTTTAAATGAAGAAAGCCAGACTCAGAAAAACATCAGATTGCATTGTTTCCCTCCTTTGTGGTAGATAGAATGTGACTATTTATGTACAGGTAAACACATGGACATTAAAAGAAAATAAAATACAGTGTAAGTTATATTGGTCGCTAGTCAGTCAAACACAGTGACACTGAAGGAGACCATTCTTAGGAGGGGAACCCTAAAGGTGGAATACCTATGTGCATCTGATCATAGAAAATAATATTTATCAAAATGAACCCCAAGGAAAAAGTACTTTTGACAATTTTGCAGATTTGACTAAATGAATATAATTCAGACTGTACAGAAAACAAGAGTAAGATACGATATGGACATGATAAGATAAAATATGGAAAGGTTCTAAAACTAGAGGCAAATGTCAACAAGAGCACAGACAGAGAAGCCATTGGTCTTGGAAGTAGACTGATCATGAGTAGTCAAGAGTAAATCTTCAGAGTTATCAGTTGTACAAGAACAATTCTTTCCCTATAATATTTCTAAATATCTTCTTTCATTATTCAATTGATTGTATTTCTTAAATGAAAATAGGACCCAAACTGCCACTTTTGTAATTAGGCATTCTAGATATTGATAAACTCTTATTACATACTCAAAGCAACTATTGAGTATGTCATTGAAAGTGGCCCTTAATACTAATTCTGCATTTAGGTAATGTTGTTTCAATATGGCTCCTCAGAGTTTGTCTGTAGGCACTTTAGCATGTCACATTTCATCCTAGCATGAATTAAAGCATCACTGAAAATATTTCTCTTTCCAAAGAAGTGAATTACAACTAAATGAACTTTCATGGCGATGTAATAATTACAAGCTTACCATGAAACTGACAAGTTTTCCTGGAAGTGTTGTTAATTGTGCATCATGTGACCTCCAATAGTATCAATAATAGATCAACAGGGCTGTCATGGATCAAGATGCACTACATTTATATACTGCTAATGGTAACTCCTTTATGCAACTATTTAAAGACAATAAAAAACAGAATTTAAAAAGATAATGGGTTTACAAAACCCAAAGAGTAGCTTTTTACAGTTCCTAAATCACTAGAATATGAATATGAAAATTCTAGTGGGAAATCAGATGTTCCATGTCAGACCAGAAGTTCTAATATTTAATACCTTTTACAGTTACCTGGTAACTATCTTTTTCCTGAGTATACTTTACTCTATGTAATCTCATAGAATTTCAAAATTTAGCTTTCGAAGTTTACCCTAAAAATTTTTGAAAGTTATCAAAAGCTTTACAAATACAAAGAAAACATATATTAAATAATCCATGTTAGAACACTCTTATTTTTTTTTCTGGAAAGAACTGTACTCTTTATTTGACATATAACTGTAAGCCTTCTGAACATTGCCTTTACAATAACAATACAAATGCAAAAGAAAAGAAAACTTAAACTTTTACAAAGCCCCAAATCCTTTCTTAATCATTTTTAAATATTTCATGAATTTGTCAAATGTATTTACAAAGTACTGCAATAATTTCCAAATTAAGTGCTGCAACAGTAAGAGTGTGTGAATTGGTTCTTTATACATTCTTCTTTCTACTTTTCTGCAAATGATATAGTTTCATTCTTCTTTACAACTGAATCACATTTTATTGTAGATATGTGCCACATTAGCTATTCATTAGATGAAGAGATGATTCCATAACTTGGCTAATATAAATAGTGCTGTGACAAACATGAGTGTTTAAATGTCTTTACCAAACCCTGACTGACAGTCCTTCAGATATCCAAGTGGGGTATCATCAGATCACACATCAGTCATGTTAAGTAAATTCCATTCAATTCATACTGAATCTGTATTAATTTACATTTCTACCAACTGTTTGTAAGAGTCCCTAATCCCCATTTTCTCAACATATGCTTAATTTTCTTGATAACTTTTGCTGGAGTAGGATGAATTCTCAGTGTCATTTTGATTTCAGACCTTTTTAAAAAACTGTTGTCTGTTCATTCTCTTGTTTATTTTTTAAGTTATCTTTAAGTGGTTATACAAAGGGTTACAACTTAACATGTCAGTTTTTATGAAAATTATGCATGTTGGTCAATTTAATTAGAACTCCCTTATTTTATAAGATGAATCTGTAAAATGATACATAAAATGAAATGATGTGTTTCCAGATTTTGGTATTTCTGAGCTACATTTTAAAAGAGGAAACGTTGAATCTGTGTATTTTTAACTTCAACAAATCTGAGTTCATGGTATGAACAATCTATAGGTGCTTGTCAAATGAAACAGAACAGGTATCCATGTAATAACATGCAGCTCAAGGTTACAAAAACATAGTCACTCAATAGATATTTCTCTTACCTCAGTTTTTTGCCAGATCTCAGGCCCAGGACTTGAAGCTATAATGAAGTCTGATAAGGAATCGAGTTTATAGGTGACATGGACAGTAAAACTCTCAGCTTGTGAGGCATTTGTGAATCAGTAAAAATAACATATTTTAGAGAACATGTCCAAGTCAAAGAGCAAAACACCCTCTTTAACACAACCTTGGGCAACTGTAAAATACAATCTGCAATAACAGTTAAATGTAACAGTTCTTTGGGGACTTATATACCAATATATAAAAGTAAATGGGTCACCAGCTTTCCAAATGTAGTTTGCCTTTGAAAAAGCAATGACAGAAAAGTAAGTGGTGTAGGAGAGGAAAAAAAATCACAGACAATAAAGACAGAAAAGGAACACTGGCTTCCTCCAGTTGAAAATATTACCTGCTATCTTTATCTATAGTTCCAGACAGTTGATTGCTAAATTAAGGCAACAAAGTCCTAAATCAACAGCGGCTTTAGTTAAAATGATGACATTTACCCCCTACTAAAACACATTTTATAATTTAGGATCATGGGTCCATGCTTCTTTGTCAACGTATATTTTTCTCTTTATTCCGGAGAATACTTTCTTGAGTGAAGATTTGTGTTTCTTTAGAAACTGACAATTCATAAATACCAAACAACTAACATGAGGTTTATGTTTCCTTACAAATCAGAACCAAACAGCAATGGTAATAATTTCTGTTGGATCCTAAATTTTGATGATTCATTAGGACATGCTATGCCTCCAGTTGGATACATACACGGATATTGTAATTCTCTGATTGCAGGAAGATTTCACCCAGAGGTTTACACCATGGATCATGTCTTCTATCTAAAAGGTGTAAAAAAAACATTAAATTATACTTAGAAATGGATAAAAGCAAAAGGGAAACCAGAGTGACAAGCTTCTGTGACATCCAACAGATAATGGAGTAAAATGCTAGCTGGTCATTTCAGTAAACCAACAGTTATATCTTCATCAGTGAATTTAACACTTAGTAGCTTAGTCTTCACAGCTTGGTACAGGTCATATTGATTAAAGTGTGATTCAATCCTCTTCTTTGACATAATGATTTCCAAATCTATGGTTAATAGAAACATTTCTGGTGTTTTCACTAGCTCTTTCCCCCAAGTAACTCCACTACTGAAGTAAAGAAGAATACAACTGAAATCCAAGCTTACCTGCAAGCATGGGATAACCTGCATGACTTACTTTCAGTATACCTTGTAACTTTGGCTGCATGTTGTACACTTTCAATTCATTACTTCTGATATCTATGTAAATGTTCTGCCAACTGGCATAGTGAGACATGAATTTCATTTATCTTTTTATTTCTAATTCCTGACATTAGCCTAAGTAACTAGATACATAACCGCATAGAGTCCCGCGGATGTGTCATCTCTTCTGTACACCTTTGGTTACTGGTTGTAATGACAGTCCTGATCTAGTACTAGACATCTCATGAATATTTATGGAAGGAATAAAGGAATTAGTGAACCCTGGCCTTTAGAAGAGGGAGAATTTTAAATGCTTATAATAAAGTGATGAGATATGAGACATGAAGCATCATGAAATTAATTGAGTGCCTGGAGATGCATGCATTACTGTGCCATTCTGGATAAGGGTAGATTTTTCATTTCTTAAAACAAAAGCAGAGAAACCAATGCCATTTGTGTTTTTTGGTTTCTGCTTTCACTCATGTCATGGATAAGTAAATGAGGAAATGAATTGCTAAATCCCTACTTTAAGCAGTAGTTTTATCTCTGTAGACAGCTTAGTATGTCTGCCACGTCCTGAATTAATTTATCAGACCATGTTCATTCCTCTGGCAGTACTGAAGATTGAGCTCAATCTACCTGCATGGTAGGCAAGGCACTCTACCACCTGAACCAAGTCTTTAGCCCTATTATATGTTTATTAATTTTGAGTTCAGGTCTTGTTTTATGTCTGTGGCTGATGTGGAATACTACTGTCTACTTGTGTCCCTGGGAGCTGATAGGCATCCAGACAATTTTGCTTCTCCTGTAGCTGGGATGACAGGTATGCACCAATAAACAAATGGAATAATCTGACATGACTATGATCCCCTGGTCTCTATTCTTAAGTAGCAATAATTAAAGGCACAAGCCACTGTCCTTAATTGAACATCAAGTCGTTCACACGGAAGCAAAATAAAGTATGATAAAAGTACTAAGTTTTGAAATCTGGATGTGGATTACTTTCAAAAAATGCAAAGATGCTGACATTACTTCCTCTTGCTCTAAAATCAAACTAAATCCTTCACAAGATTGCCTGGGTTAAGCACCAAATCAGCATATCTACGTCACTGAGTTGAACAATTACTTTGCGCCTTCTTTCACTCCGAATATAGTATAAAGCTTAAAAGATCAGTTTTAATGTGAAAGCCCATAATGACAGAAATAGGTAGCTATACACTGAACAGAAATGTTTAATATGAACCAAAATATCATCTCTGTTAGAAGCTTATGTGTCTCTCCCATTCCTTTTGTTTGTCTAGGATTCAACATGTGCCATATACACTTAGTAATGGAGATAATTTTTCCAATTGATCCACTGATTTTCAGGCACTTGGGCAAGCAGCTCCATTAGTAGCTACAGTTAGCTACTCCTCTGGGCTCAAGATTCTAAAGAGGCCTGACACATAAATTGCTCAAAGCAAGGTCAGAGGCTGCTGCATTATTACTTCCATTAGTGGACAACTTTTTCAGAGATTCAGAAAGCACAGCGGTTTGTTGCCTTGCAAGGCAAAGGAGACAAGTTAATCCTCAAGGCAAGAGGAGAAAGGACATGAATGGAAGAAATTTGACTTATGATGCGATGCCAAATCACAAGGTTACATAGCAAAGTGCTTGAAAACATGGAAGGCAGAGGAAGGACAGAAAAATCGATATGTGCATGCCTCTAAAAATCTGTGCCAAACATATTGGGATAGATTATTATATGACAAGTGTATACATAGAAATCTCATCCATGTTACAGTGAAGAATGTGCATGTATGTGTGTATAAAATGTTTGTTGGTCTTTACAATGTCTGGCTTCAAGGAAAAGAAATTGAGCTAAAAAAAATTTATTCAATCTTTGACAACAAAAGATGCTGACAGAAAATCATGGAGAAGGTATTACGAAGCCCTGCCAAATCTGGGAACATGCACATGTAAGTCTATAATGCATACATGCATACACTATCACAATTATATAACATCACACTGACATCGTCACACATACAACATTGTATGTCATCACATACAATGCCTTGAACACACACAGCCATCTCAACTGAAAACCCAACATGCATGCTATCATATACACACCATAAACCACACACACCCTCAAACACACAAGGACACCCCACACATACATACCACACACAACACATATACCATCTCACATACAAAATTCACACCCATACTTGGATTATCCTAGTGGCTGTCACAATAAAACTCAAACCTGTCCTCTTTATAAAAGAGCTCATGTCTGCAACTAGACTGCTTGCTCATTCCTTGTTTTATCTGGCAGAGATCCCTGAACCAAAATCAATCAGAAATTCCTTTTCATGTTTAGTGGTAAGCCTAGAAAGCAAAACACAACATGCCGGTCTCACATTTATTATGGAGACCTTTTTATCTGGCTGGAGGGCAGCCTTCTAATCAAGAAATGAATAAACAATCATTTACTTACTATCAGAGAGTAGGGAGACAGCTCAGTCTTCCTGAACATCAGGCAAACCAAATGGGTCTCCAATTTGTAAACACAAACATTATCAGTGAGCTAATTTACCATGGGGATTATTAAGAGACAAAGCAGTTTGCATGACTGATTTTCAGATGGAAGTGATAAGTAGACCCAGAACCGCTTGTGTATATTTTCTCTTTGTAGAAAAAAATCTGGAAATTATACACAAGAAGCCATTTTTGAGGTGCACATGCATGAAGAATTTTATAACAGATTGCGGCTTTTTTTTTCGTTCTGAAATGTGAAAGATGAAAAGAAATATATGGAAGGAAAAAGGAAAAGGGACAGCGAGGGGAGAGAAAAAGAAATCATTAAAGACTACTATGCTTGTTCAGAGGTATTATATCACGTTAGGACTAAGCAAAATATATTATTGGTTTTAATTTGTGAGCCTCAAAATTTAGTATATGATGCTTGGCATGTGGAGATATACATATGACACACATAGACACACATCACCCACATTTTCTCACACAAAAATACTTAATCCATCTAGAGAAATCTATTGTGTGTATTTGTATTTCATTATAGGTGTGTGTGTGTGTGTGTGTGTGTGTGTGTGTGTGTGTATTTTTATTTTCCAGAATGAAGGGTGGCCCAGTATCTTTAACTAAGATTCTTGTACATGCTAGATATGTTTTCTACCATTTAGATTCATGATTCTCACCCTGTTTTTTTAACTTTAAAAAAAATTTCAAATAGTGTCTCCATTGTGTTTAGGCCTATTTGGAACAGTATCCTAGTAAGTATTCTCCATCGCTGAGACAACACACCTGCACATTCCATGGCATGTCCATAGTTGAAATGAGAGTCACACACTATTGCACTCTGCTTTTTTAATGGTTGAGAAGTGGTCTTGTGAATTTTTTGTTTAGGGTGATCTCAACTGCAATCTTACTTATTTTCACCTCTCTAGTAGCTAATCATGAGCCACTGTATTACATTTGTGGTGAGTTTTGTCCATAGAGATGGCATTTGTCCATGCTTCTCCAGTTAAGATTCAAATTTTCTAAAGTGGAGCAAATCTATCTTATATAGGAAAGTTTGGTAACCTTTGCTTTTCTTGAAGAAATTGTGGAAACTTTATATTCTGACATGACTGACTAAAAGCTCCAGTCTGGCAACTGAGAGAACCAACCTGGAATAGCATTGTTTTGGTTTTAATATTCCTAATTTGCAGATCTTAAACAAAGTGGTCCTGTATACATTTACATCTCTTACTTTCTTCATCTTACTTCTATCCGTGAAGCCTACCAGGGTCTGGAACACAGATACCTGTTCTTTTCAATTATTCTGTAATAATAATAATAAAAAAACTGACTGCAAAATGGGATGTGTGAAAATCTGTCTACCACTTTAGGAGAGCAGCTTTACAAAGGTAGCATCAAAGACAAAACGGTGAGCCCCCTGAATATTTAGAAGGTTGGAAGTGTAGTGAGGATTCATTAGAAAAATGCCCTGAAAAAGTAGATGGGACCCTGGCTGCTTCCAGTTGTCCATGGGGTGAAATCCTCATTGGCCTTTTGCTCTGGTCATGATGCATTGATTAAGCACACACATAAGGCTAGTTCAATATGGCCTGAATCTTCCAAAGCTCTAAGTCTTTCCTTTCCCAGTTGCTTAGCTTACCTGCTTCCTAATATTTCCTTGAAATCAGTTTGATACCTGATAACCAGGTTACTTATCCAGGAAGAATAATTAAAACAAATTGTCCATTTCCAGTAATTCCTTTAGCACCAAGCAATGGCAAGTGGGGTATACCAGGTGAATTATGCTGAGAAATACCTAAGTTTGCACCTATATCATTTTTCCATCACTATTAGAGGTGTTTTGTTCCTGAGAATTTTATAAAAGTAGCTGACTTGCTAGAATAAATTAAATTTAGTTCCAGGGAGTCTATGCTGTCTATGAAAGGACAGGGTTTTATTAATTTATTTTTAAAAATTATTCACAGTACTCTGCATGTAGACTGGGAGGTGTGTGTGTGTGTGTGTGTGTGTGTGTGTGTGTATGTGTGTGTGTGTGTGTGTTCGTGTGTAGGGCAAATGTAGGAACTGAGGAGGGGTTAGTATTAAAATGAAGCATGATTCTGAAACCTCGATTCCCAGTCTCTATTCCCAGTCTACTAATGTATTCTTCACTGTCCTAAATATTCAGACATGTCATCAGCCATTCTTTATGAACATCAGTGGGTTCTTAAGCCAGTTAATGTCCCTCTGCAGACAGATAAACAACGGGATCATCTACCCACTGTTCTATCAGCTGATTCAATCTCACTCCTGGTTGTCTTTCAGGAACCACTCTAAGGGGAGAAGAAAATCTTCAGGGGAAACCAGAGGTCAATGTTAAGATGGCAAACAGTATAGAACATTACAAGACCTAATTCTGTTCTTTTCCTGGACCAATTGATGTGGGGAGTTGAGGAAGTAGCAGAGCCTTGGAGACTGGACTCATGAGAAGAGGAAGTCAGCTGTCATGTAGTAAATTTTGTTTGAAAGCTGTTCAACTTTCTCCAGAAATGTCACAGAATAAGACATGAGAAACACTCATGAAACACTTCATGTTGTCTTTACTCTGCCTGAGCGCATCATTTTGTATTCCCTTTTTTCTAGTTTATTTACATTCCTTCTTTTTTATTTCCAAGTATTTTTACATTCTCTTTTTAAAATATTTCAATATTCAAAACAATTCATGTTGCTAATGTGTAACTCCTTCAGAAAGAAAAGCATTCTTTTATCACCCAACCACATAAACTTGGTGAAAAAGACAAATCAATTGTTTGTTTGAATAGCATGAGAGCTAAAGAGGAAAAGAAAAAAGACTATTTTAAAATTGCAAAATTACCAAATAGCATATATATTATGGTATTATATATAGAGAGAGAGATACTTGTAAGTAGAGTCAGATTACATTCCAATGAAAATAGTGAGATACCATTTTTCTTTTTTTCTTTATTTATTATTTTTGCCAGTCCTGGGGCTTGACCTCAGGACCTGGGCACATTTTTGTTCAAGGCTAGCATTCTGCCACTTGAGCCAGAGCACCACTTCCAGCTTTTTCTGTGTATGTGGTACCAAGAAATCAAACTCAGGGCTTCGTGCATGCTAGGCAAGCACTCTACTCATACATTACACTCCCAGCTCTCCATAGAGCATTTTTTTAAGTCACCTTGTTTCATATAATTGGCAACATTATCCTCACTGTCATGCAGCTATGAAATGCCTCTCACTAACATCATGACAGAAGCATGCACTATTTTGCTTTTCCGTTATGAATTTCCTGCTTTCAAAATTGTGAAACATAGAACATCACAGTTGCAAAGCCATTTCTCCCCACATTTCAGGCCCTCACTGTTTCCTAACATGTTTCCTCTTCCCTCCTCCATGACACCAGATTGTTGTGTGTATTCAAAACACCTTTTTTTAAAAAAAATATTTTATTGTATAGGTGATGTACAGGGAGGGGTTGAAGTTATGTAAGTAAGTTAATGAGTACATATGTCGTTGAACACTGATATCCCCTCCCTTGTTTTTATCCTGCTTCTCTCCCCCCTACTCCGCTCCCCACCCCACTTGTAAAGTCTAAGGCCTATTACTGTTGCATTATTCAGTCTTTGGCCCATTCTTTCTGTGATTACCTTCCCTTCCCCTTACAAATTTATATACAAGACAAAGGGTACAGAAAACAGAAATAGTGACCACAGGGAATGAATCAGAGGGGGGAGTGTGGAAAAAAAAGAAATAACTGAAAACAGTACAAAAAATGAAAAAGAAAAACCCCTCTTCTTTCCATCTCATGGAGCTCATCCCAGTTAGCATCATTTTATACAGTTGTATGTATGTACATAGTTACTGGTCTCAGCTAGGATTATATGGAGGAAAAGATTCTTAGTAGAATAACACTAAAATGTCATGAGAGTTACTGCTGACTTCTCTTCTATGTTTGTCTAGAAAGAATGAGACTCGGCCTGTAGAATAAAATGTTTGTGGAAGGGGCAATTGCAGTCAAAATAGTACTTGAGAATTATTATTAGTGGCAGTGGTACTTGATGATTATTATTTATAACCATCCAAGGAGAGGCACACATTTACATTTCTTCAGATACTATCTGTTAGGAAGATGTGTTGAAAATATGAACTTCCTGGTAAAAAGTTGTAAAGCTGTGTCTACCAAGCAGTGATCGTAGCAAGAGCTTCCCCAGTGTAGTAAGTACGTTCGGCTCCTTAAAAGGTTTCTTCACCTCGTCCATTAGGCAGCCTGAGTGTCCCCTGGGAAATAAGGCTGACTGAAAATCACATTTACGATACAGTTAATGTCTTTACACACAAGGCTTGTAAATACCTATTGTGTCTTTGTCATTTCCTGAAATCTTTCTTTTCAGAATTTTTTTTGAAGCATAAGGTTCATGAAAAGGTGAATGTTAATCAGATCATTGGAGCACGTTCCCTTAACTTGTGATGTATGATGAATCTCAGAAAAACAGTCTGAAATGAGTGCCAATTTTTTTTGTCTTATAGAGTTTTATGATAACTTCTAGAAACAAAATTTTAAAAATGGTAACTTTGAGATTAGTGTCTTTTTTATGTAAGCCTGAGTTAGAAAATTATACTCGGATATTTATATATTTTATAATTGTTGTTTACGTATCTATTAATTTATAACTTTGAGGCAACACTCTTTTTTAATTGTTATTAATGCAGTTGAAAATCTGTATGAATTTATACATCATTGAAAACAGTGGGGACATTTAATATTTACAGAAACTAAGGGTTCACTTTTTTGTTATAAGCAATATTTCTAAATTTGTTATAAGGAATATTCACTTTCTATATTTTTCTATTAACTGTCTTTATTTTGACATTATCCACAAGATAAAGAAATTAGTAAAGCATTAATTTTTAGGACATGTGTGCCAATGAAAGCCAAAGACAAAAACTATTTTCTTCAAAGATAAAACAACATGCACTCAACTACTTACATTTTAGTATAGGATGTTGTGTTTATTTTACTCAATAATTTTCTTTAAAAAGATTAAGCTATTTCCTTACAAATGGGGTGATGTCGTTAGAAAAAAAACATATTAAGTGAAGTAAGCCAGACTCAAAGGAACATAGGCTCACTGGTTCCCTCATTTGTCATAATCAGTAGCAACCTTGGGCTCTCCTAGCAGAGATTAACAATACAACAAAACCTAGATATATAAGGCCATATAGTATGACGCTAAACGAAGGACCTCCAAGATATAGAAACAAAAGCCATATAATGAGTGATTGTTGTCCTTCATGTACTATGTCATCTCTCATCTCTTTTGCTGTTCCTTGGTTATCTCATATTGTTACAGTATCTTACTTTGTTATCTGATATATTGGATATATTTGTATTTGGTTAATTGAAATTGGATAGGGAAGGGGGGATAACAAGATAAGGGACTGGGGTGGGGGAGGGAAATGTTCACCAAGACATGAGAAAGGGTATTAATGTTTGTGAAGTAATGCATCATCTATCTGGTGAATATAATGTAACCCTTCTATTAATTACAATAAAATATATGGAAAAAAAATTAAGGTACTTAATTATGTTCCTGAAATAGCTTTATATAGTAACTTCATGAAGCTAATTAATGATTTTCAAAATAAAAATTGAAATCTGGGGCATTTCAAGGTAATGAAGACCTAGCTTTTCAGACATTGCATCTAATAGTTTCTTGGGAAATCTTGCTCAATTCATGTCTGCATAATTCCCAGTCAGTTATAATTTGCTTTAAACAAAGTCAGAATGTAGTTGTATATTATGCACATAGATGCCTGTAATTGATTTGCTTCTTCATCAAAACTAATCCCATAGTAAAGATTAACCAAATATTAGTTCACCCTGAGGCAGCAACAAGATAAACACAAAACTTTCTTTGCTTTTTAGAAAGGATGTAGGCACGGTATGGACAGCTTGACAAAGTGTTCATGATTTCCAGTCTCTGTAGCAGCTTTGGCTAATCCAAGGGAAAAGCAAATACAGTCACACAATCAAGGTTAATGCATTACGCATTTCAGTCTATTGTTTTAGCTTTTGTTGGCTCTCTCCATGCCAAAGTCAATAGGAAGGAACTTTATGTTGCTCCACTGTGGTGTTGATAGGGAATAAATGTCCTTGATGAACCATCAGACATCAGAATTTGAGTACGTGTTGGCAAATTCCCCAATCCGTCTATGTTGTATTTTTATCTATTATTCAAATTTCTTTTATTTTGTTCCCATATGTCTTTTTTCATTTTCCTTCCCTCCACCCCTACCCCTCATCTTGTTTTCCCCCTTTCTCTATCTGATTTCAAATAGCTAAATAAGCACATATACAATATATCAGATAACAAGGTAAAATACTGTAACAATATGAGATGACCAAAGGACAGCAAGAGATGAGAGATAACAGTACATTAAGGACAACAATCACTCATTATATGGCTTTTGTTTCTGTATCCTGGAGGTCCTTTTATTTAGCCTTTGAATCTCGATGACTACGCTGAGAAGGAGGAATGAGAACTTGCTGACCTTCTAACATAGCAGACTGAAAGAAGATGCTCAGTATACTGTCATAAATGTTGTTTGTACGTGTCATGATACATCACACAGAGATGAGTTTTTGTACATTGATCATTCAATATGAACAACCTGTATTTGCTACTTATCATACACTGAAAAGCTTTCTTCTTTTCTAGGCCTCACTTCTTCCATTTGGGTCTCTGCTAACTAATTTTCTGTGGCCAGAGATAGACTGTTACTCTTCATGGCTGCTCAGGAAGTATTTGATTGTATTTTAAACCAGTTCTCAGAGAACTGTCACTATGATCTCATGGGTTAGATTAATTCTCCAGCCTACTCGCCTCTAGGCCAAGTTTATTACTACTAATAAATCACTGTTTGGCCACCCATTCCCTCTATCTTGTCTCTTTTCCTATAGACTCAAGTAATCTTCCTTAACCCTTCCTGCCATGATGCTCAAGATTTAATAGGTCTTGCCTGATCCATTCTGATACCTCCTATTAATATCAATGTACAGGTTCATATCCACATGGAATTAGTGAAAAGATTTAAAATGTTAACTCAAACATCTCAATTAATGAAATTTGAGCAGATTTTTAAAAGATAGGAATAATAAAAATAATAAGAAAAATAATCTTATATTCCTTTGAGTAACCTACACATACAGGTACAGTTTAAAAAATGGTAAACCAAGGCCAGGAGTTTGGCCTATTGGTAGTGTGCCTGTCTAGCATGCATGAAGACCCAGGTTCGATTCCTCAGTACCATGTACATAGAAAAAGCCAGAAGTGGTGCGGTGGCTCAGGGTAGAACACTAGCCTTGAGGAAAGCCCAAGGATAGTGCTCAGGCCCTGAGCTAAAGCCCCGACTGGCAAAAAAGAAAAAAAAAATCAAATGGTAAACCAAAGGTTTAATCTAGAGTTGTTATCATTATCTAGAGCTTTTATTATTATCCAACTTTCCAAGTTGTGCCGAGTTTCTATCTTTTACCATATTTGATAGGAAAGTTTTTAACCACTCTGGAAGTCTATATGTAGATCTTTCCTCAACTCCAAGCACAACAGAGCTTAAAATGTTTAGATCCAGTTAAATAATTTTCTCTTGTTTTACAAAGATCAGTCAAAAACTTAATAGTTTCATCTTTCACTGACATATTCTTGCTGATCATCCAAATGCAATTCTGCACATTTTCTGTAGAAAAACCTGACTTTGTTTAAGAAAAATTACCATACATTCAGGGGAAATAACTATATATCTTCCTCCTCCCTGCGTTTGATGACGAACAGATGATATTCTGGGGCAAATGAAAGTGAGGAAAGGCTGCTAAAACCATTCTAGGGATATTACACTTTTATAAGTAATACAAAAAAGAGAGGAAGGAGAAAGGGAAGAGACATGGAAAGGAGAGGGAAGGAGAGATGGCAGCATAGAATTCCATTGTGTACAAATACCACATCTTGTTGATCCACTCATCAACTGAGGGACATCTAGGTTGGTTCCATATCTTTGCTATGGTAAATAGTGCTGCAATGAACATCGATGTGCTAGTGGATTTAGTATGTCCTTATTTCTGGACAATTGGGTAAATGCCTAGTAGTGGAATTGCTGGGTCATAGGGGAGTTCTATGTTTAGTCTTTTGAGGAACTGCCATACTGCTTTCCATAGTAGTTGAATGAGTTTGCACTCCCACCAACAGTGTAGTAGTGATCCCTCTTGGCCAAATCCCCTCCAGTATCTGTTATTATTAGATTTCTTGATCCTGGCCATTCTAACTGAAGTGAGGTGGAATCTTAGAGTTGTTTTGATTTGCATTTTTTTATGGCCAGAGCTTTGGGTTTGTCATACACAGCCTTTATTAAACTGAGGAATGTTCCATGCATTCCTAGTTTCTCCAGAGCTTTTAACATAAATGCGTGTTGGATCTTGGCAAATGCCTTTTCTGCATCTATTGACACAATAGATTTTTGTGATTTTTGTCCTTGCTCCTGTTGATGTGTTGAATTATATTAATTGATTTGTGTATGCTGAACCAGCTTTGCCTCCCTGTGATGAATCCTGTTTGATCATAGTGTATAATTTTTTTGATGAGTTGTTGTAGACAGTTGCCCAGTATTTTGTTAAGAAGTTTTGCATCAATATTCATCAAAGAAATGGGTCTATAGTTCTCTTTCTTTGATGACTCTCTGTCTGGTCTGGGGATGAGGCTTCATAGAATGAGTTTGGTAGAGAGCCTTCATTTTCAATTTCAATGAAGACCTTGAGGAATATTGGTGTGAGCTCTGCTTCGAAGACCTTATAGAATTCAGCTGTGAATCCATCTGGCCCTGGGCTTTTCTTAGGTGGAAGTTCTCTAATTGCCATTTCTATTTCAGTGCTTGAAATAGGCCTGTTTAGTTGGGTTAGTTATTCTTGGTTCAGTGTGGGTATGTTAATATTGGCTAGGAATTCATCCACTTCTTCTAGATTTTCAAATTTGTTGGCATAAAATTTTGAGAAGTATTCCCTCATGATGCTCTGGATCTTGGTAATTTCTGTCATGATATTACCATTTTCATCTGTGATTTTGTTTATTTCAGTATGCTCCCTTCTTTTTTTGGTAAGATTTGCTAAGGGTCTGTCAATTTTGTTAATTTTTTCAAAGAACCAACTCCTTGTATTATTGATTCTTTCTATAGTTTTTTTTGGACTCCAATTCACTTAATTCTCCTTTGACTTTAATAATTTGCTTCCTTCTACTGGTTTTAGGGTTGGTTTGTTGCTCTTGTTCCACAAGCTTAAGATGACATATTAAATTGTTGGTTTGAGATTTTTCCAATTTGTTATTTAGGCACTCAGAGCTATAAATTTTCCTCTGAGTACTGCCTTTGCCCTGTCCCAAAGAAGCTGGTATTTTGTGTGCTCCTTTTTGTTAAATTTCATAAACTGTTGGATTTCTGTTCTGATCTCTTCGATGACCCATTGGTGATTCACCAATGTGTTGTTCAATCTCCATGAGTTTCAGGGTTTTAGTTGGTGGAGATGGGTGTTCAGTTCCAATTAGATGCCCTTGTGGTCTGAGAGAATGCAGGGAATAATTTCAGTGTTTCTGAATCTTATAGTTTTGTTTTATGTCCTAAAATGTGGTCTATTTTGGAAAATGTTCCATGTGCTACTGAAAAAACATATGTTGTGTTGTTGCTGGGTGGAATAATCTGCAGATGTCTGTTAGATCTAGTTGGTCTAGGCAGTTGTTCAATTCTAACGTTTCTCTGTTGAGTTTTTGCCTGGTTGATCTGTCCATAAGTGAGAGTGGTGTGTTAAAGTCACCGACAATCACTGTGTTTCGATCTATGTATGGTTTCAATGAAAGTAAAGTTTGCTTGATGAAGTTCGGAGCTCCGAGATTAGGTGTGTAGACATTTAGAATGGTATATCCTCCTGGAGGAAAGAACCCTTTAGTAGAATGTAGTAACCTTCATTGTCTTTTCTCACTAATTTTAGTTTGAAGTCTCTTTTATTTGATATGAGGATGGCAACTCCAGCCTGTTTATGGGGGCTGTTAGCTTGATAAAGTTTATTCCAAACTCTCACTTTCAAAAAATGTTTTTTTTTTGGGGGGGGGGTAAGATGTGTCTCTTGAAGACAGCAGAGCAATGGATCTTGCTTTTTGATCCAACTAGATATTCTATGTCATCTAATTGGAGAGTTAAGTCCATTGATATTGAGAGTCAGGATTGAGAAATATTTATTAGTTCCTGCCATTTTCAAAAGCTTTCATTAGGGCCTGTGTCTTGACAGTTCTTGGGGTACTTAGATGGTATGAGATTTAGGTGCCATTTCTTTCTCTGTATTACATTTGTGCTAGTTTTCTATGTGTAGAACATCTTTGAGAATTTTCTGTAATGTTGGTTTGGCTGCTACATAATGTTGAAGCTTTTCCCTGGAATGGAATGTTTTTATTGTTCCCTCATTTATGAATGAGAGTTTAGCTGGGTACAGTATTCTTGGTTGGTAATTATTTGACTTCAGGGCATGACATATATCCTTCCAATCTCTTCTTGCTTGCATGGTCTCTGCTGAGAAATCTGGGGTTTATTTTGATTGGTTTGCCTTTATAGGTGATTGTTCTCTTCTCCCTGGCTGCTTTTAGGATCCCTTCTTTGTTCTCTATTGATCCAGTTCGGATTATAATGTGGCGGTGGGATGTCCTTTTCTGGTCAAGTCTGTTTGGGGTTCTAAAAGCTTCTTGTATCTTGATGGGCCTGCCCTTCTGGAAATTTTGGAAGTTCTCTGAGATGATTCCCTGAAGTGTATTTCCAATACCATTGACCTCTTTCTGCAGACCCTCCTCAATACAAATTAGCCTTAAATTAGGCTTCCTAATTGTGTCTTGGACCTCCAGTAGCGTTTTCTCATATTTCTTAGATTTGAATTGACTCATTTTCTGTTCTTTCTCTATAACAACTAAATTATCTTCAACCCTGAAAATTCTTTCTTTTGCATTGTCTAACCTGCTATCAAAGCTTTCTACTTTATTCTTCATCTCCCTTGCTTCTAATTGCTCCTTTTTGATGCCTTGCATCTCCTGTTTTAGATCATGTATTGATTTCTTTAACTCCTTGATTTCCATTTGAGTGCTTAGCTGAACAGCTTTATTTTCTTTGGACATTGTTGGAGTTTGGTCACCTTTTTGTTTGTGGATTCTATTAATTCATCCATTTTTCTTTGAAAAACCTTTATTATGGCCTCCTTTATGGCTTCCCCTTTTTCACATATCACCTTGTTTATGGTTTCCTCTTGTTTAGCTATGGCTTCCTCTTTTATCTCTTTCTTTATGTTTTCACACTTTTCATTAATGATGTTTATCAATTGCATTTGTATAGCACTTGGAAGGCTCTCCTCTAGATTTGCCACTGATTGCTCTATTGCCTGTTTAGGTTGGGTGGGAGATGCTATTCCTTGATTTGACATTTTTCTTGAGTTTCTTGTTCTACCCATTTGAAAATGGGAGCAATTTAATAGTAAACAAGATTATAACTTTTCAGATATAACTAGCCTAGACCTTTTTAGTTGGCTGAGAATAGATGTTTGCACTTTTAGATTGGTAATATCGCTTTCTCTTTCTTTTTGTGTACTTACATACAAATCTAATACAACCACATCCAGCAATTTGTGAGTACCTCCGAGGAGAAGTTTTCACTTCTGCTCATGGAACGGCATTGGGAGGGAGCTCCCTCTCCCACAAGCTGAGAGCAGCGCCATCTTGACTGCTGGCAAAGACTGGCCAAAGCAATCAGAGCCTGATAGGTGATCCTAGAAACGCCATCTTTCTAAGTGGCAAGGGATTTCCCAGAGATCCCTTAGCTAGAAATCCAGCTCCAGCGCTGCTGAAGTCCATCCCCTGTGCAGGCCACAGACCTGGTAAACAAAGGCGCCCGCGGATCTTTCAACTTTGTTTTACCAATCAAGCAATCTGATACGAAAAACCGCAAAGCCAAATCACAAGAGAAAAAGACTTTGTCAAGTGTTTGGATCCCGAATTTAGTTGAGACACAAGTTTCCTATCCTTCCCCCCCCCCAAAAAAAAAAAAACTGAAGAATACCCTTTTTTTTTTTTTTTTTTTTTTGCTCTTCTACCCCTTTTCATTTGCATTTTTAGGTGCTCTTATTTTCTCTTTGTGATTTTACCTACACCTTTTTTTCTAATGTTATGATTCATTCCTTTTTTTAAATTTTTTTCTCCTCTCTTTTTCCGCATTCCTCTGTCACTGTGCTCATTCCTAGTACACAGTGACAGCTCTGTGTACAGTCTGAATAAAAATGATATCTATATTGATACAGTCACCTGTTTTTTAAACTCCTGGTTCTCAACCCTATTATCTCTTGGGTAAGAACTCACAATAGTTAGGAATCTCCCCCACCTTTTCTTTGTGTGTGTGTGTGTGTGTGTGTGTGTGTGTGTGTGTGTGTTCTGTTTTCTTTTATTTTGTTGTTGTTTTGGGTTTTTTTTTCTTATTAAAATTTCTATCATTGAAATCTCCTATATGTACCTCCCTCTTTTCTCTATATATTGTTCTTATTCCTCTTCTTATTTTCATAAGTTTTATCTAAGTTCATCTAAACTTTCTACTCAAATACTCTACCTGTCTATCACTTTAGGTCAGTTATCCTTACACGATATCTTTTCTTCATTACTATAATAATCTTATACTCCTGCATTATTCTTTTCCTACTGCCCTTGTTGACTTTCATATTATTTTTCTATCTCTGGTCCTCTGTTCATCCTTCAACTCTTATAATGCATGATCTACATTTGATGGTTGTTGAAAAATGCTGTATATCTAGGTGTTCAATTATACGCTAGGTCCAGAGGGACTTAAATTGGATTGAGGTGCTTATTGGTTTGGTCTTCACTCTTATTGAAACAAAAAAAAAATCATACTTGCTCCAAGAACATTTAAAACAATGCAATACTTAAAGCAGATAAAGAAAACCCATCTGGGGGGGGGGGAAAGTAGTTAATGTTTATAAAATGCAATGCAAGAGTGCAGTACTGAGCACATAACTTTCTCTCTAATAACTTCAGGCTGTTTTGACCCAAAAAGAAAAATCCTGTTACAGAAGATCTATTCATTCTATGTTATTTTATATGTGAATATAAACAACATACTTACTTATGGGATATCACAACTTTTCATTCATGTTTTTATTTTGGAACTCATTGTGTTTTTAGAAAGAACAATATCTGTGCTTATGTTTATCAGTTTGTGAGCTCTCTGATTTTTTTATATTTGACATAACTTTCACATAAATTATTTGCTAAAAGAACCTCAAAAGCAAATATATATCATACTTCAATGCAATTTTCACTAACTAGTTTTAATTACTGATAATGAGCAAGAGACAATGCCTAGAATGATCAAGTATCGAGATTTGTTAAAATACAATGTGTTGATACAAAAGCCTTACATTATCTTGTATCAGAATTAAGGGTTGAAAATTCAACCAATGCATTTTGATCAACGGTCAGAGGTATTTCAAATGAAAGCATTTAGAATTGCTTAACCTAACAATTGAAAATAGAGAAGAAACTAAATTATTGCTTTAGAGGTATTAATTTTAAAAAGTGGTGAATATTTGCTATAAGAATACCTTTGTTTCTAATAGATCAAATCCATTCTAAGGCAAACAACAACAATTTAGTTGCAGCAAAATGATATTTCAGCAGCCCTCTGGATCTTTCTGATTTCCTTTATCATTTTGATGGCTTTCCTATCATTTTTACTCAGCATGCGCTTACTTCTGTCTCTGTTTAATGGATTTCCAATGGGGAACAGGCAATATTCAGAGTGAGCAGAGGCAGGTCATTTCAGGGCTAGGGCTTTTGGAAGGTTTCACTTATCATCTTCTAATCATTGAAATATCAATGAGATTGACTTACAGTCCAAGTGACAGTGATACTTTCTGTGTCTATTTAGGGCAAAGTGAACTGAAACTCTATCAAAGAGGGAAATAAGTGCTATTCTCAGTCAGAGAGTTCATTACCATGATATTTTCCTGTGATGCTTCTAAATTGTCTTTGTGGATGGATCTGAATTCCTAAGTTCTTTACACCACTTCTGTCCATTTTAGCTATTTCATATCTGTGCTAGCACCATATATTGAAGGGTCTCAAGATATATTCAAATAAGTGGTTGTACCAAATCTATTGTAACTCTGGTCAATAGTCTTTCAAGCCATTTAACAAATATATATGTAGTTTCACTACCTTTTTTATTTAGATTTGTGTTAAATATATGTGTGTGTGTGTGTGTGTGTGTGTGTGTGTGTGTGTGTGTGTTGCATGATATTCTATTTAGCAACAAAGGCCCTTAACATATATCCTGCTGAATGGCTGGATATTCAAATAACTTGAGTATATAATTTAATATGAATAACTACCTGCTGGTGAAGTGAAATGAAGAAAGTTAGCCACATACCAGGAAAAACATGTAATAGTTTTACTAAAACTCTTGGCAAAGGAATTTATGTGCATGTTGCTTAACCTAAAACTTCTCATCAGAAAAAATAAAACAATAGTAGCATTTGTTTTAAGGATAAGATAAAATAGAAAGAACATATAAAGTGGTATTGTATAAGTAGAAATTCTACATGGGTGCCAGTGGCTCATGACTGTAATCTCAGCTGCTTCGGAGACTGAGAGATGAGGATCATGGTTCAAAGCCAGGCTGGGCACAAAGTCCCTGTGAGACCTTATCACTAAGTCATCACTTGTAAGCTGGAAGTGATGCTGTGGCTCAACATGTTAGGGTGGTAGACTTGAGCAAAAGAGCTCAGGAACAGAACCCAGGCCCTGAATTCAAGCCCCAAGTCTGACAATAAATAAAAATAAATTCCATAATATTTACCAAAGATCTTTTAACTGATTAACATTTTTCTACCTTAAAATGATTTAGTGGGAGGGGCCGGGAGTTTGGCCTAGTGGTTAAAGTGCTTGCCTAGCATGCACGAAGACCCGGGTTTGATTCCTCGGTACCACATACATAGAAAAAAGCTGGAAGTGGTGCTGAGGCTCAAGTGGTAGAGCTCTAGCTTTGAGAAAGTCCAAGGACAGTGCTCAGGCCCTGAGCTCAAGCCCAGGACTGGCAAAAAAAAATGATTTAGTGGGAGTCTTTGATGTAAATATAAAATATTTTTCTACTTCATGTGTCCACATTCACCAAATACCAGGGACTAGTCTGGTACTCTGCAAAATAATTTGAATTTCTGATAAACAATTTTGAGATTGAGCTACTTAAGTTATATACTCATAAGTTTCACATTTGAACAGGTACTAAAATAGACCACCTCCTCTCATATTTTATAAGTCAGTAACAAATCAGTAAAATTACATATATCATAAATTAGAATAAATAGAATAAAAGCTGAATAAAATTAAGCATAATAAAAGACAATGCTATATCTCTATATCTAGATACATCAAAGGATGACATGTTAGATATGCAATTGTGAGAAATAAATTTTGGAGACAAACATTTATTAAAATAGTCATTGAAATGGCTGGGAGTTGGGCTTAGTGATAGAGTGCTTGCCTAGCATGCATGAAGACCTGACCCTGGTTCCATTCCTCAGTGCCACATACATGGAAAAAAGCTGGAAGTGGTGCTGAGGCTCAAGTGGTAGAGCTCTAACCTTGAAAAGTCCAAGAACAGTGCTCAGACCCTGAGCTCAAGCCCAGGACTGGCCAAAAAATATCCATTAAATCTCCAATAATAAATGGAACAAGACTGAAATGTTTAGCTTAAGCTAGAACTAAGCATAACAAATATTGAATGTTTTACCTCATATGCAGAATTTAGATGGAAAATACAAATAAATAAAAAGACAGAATAATAAGACATGGCAAGAAAGAACTAATGTAGAGTATTGTGAGTTTTTTTTAGTATTTGCAGAAAAATGATTAGAATCAAAAATCATGCACACCAACTTATGAACTTTTGTTTTGTTTTTCTTTACTGTTTTATGCTGACATGCTGTGTGGGCAGCTCAGGTGAACATGTTAAGTCTATTTACATTTCTAGTGGTAATGAAGCTGTGGTTTTGTGTTCTGTTGTTGCCCAAAAGGTTAATATTCAAGTTCACCTCAGTGCGTACAGACAGGGGCAGTGCTTGTTCAATCTAATCAGTGTGCAAATTCTATTGCCTTTGATGTAGCCATGTCACAGAGGCAGAGATACCAACTGAATAAAATTTCCTTAAGGGGACTCTCAATTAGTCTTCTCAGAAATCCCTAATAAGAGTCAAAGAAGGCTTCTCTAATTATAAATTTAAATCCTCCTGACAGCATGTCATATATGAGGGACTGGATTCTTTTATGCTTTCAGATCACCACTATGTCTCAGTCTCCATGTTATCATCTCAAAATGAACATCTCTCTGATGAAGCCAATGATAGTAAAATGGACATTTTTATAAAGTGATCATCAAAGGATCTTACTTTTCCCTAGTTAATAAACCTCTTATAACAGAAATACATATATACCTATGCCAGACACACTGAATTTTCTTTGCCTTACCTCTCCATTTTAGAAGACCAAAGCTATAGTGTTTAATTGGGTTTCATCTGAACTACACTTTTGCTATTTCCTTAATACCCTAAGTATACCTTTTCAGATGATAGCAAAACCTGAGCTACACCACAAATGAATTTTGTCATGTAGGAAATTGCTATCAAACAATGGCACTGTCCAATTATACTTATCAGGTAGGCTAATTGAGAGTCTTGAGAGAGAGAGAAAAAAAAACTAAACAGAGAGAAATAGGAGGTATCTGTGTTTGTCTAATGGATTTGTAACAGGTGCTGAGACTACGTAAGTAAAAATCCTCTAGTAATTTAGCCCAAAATGCTCAGATAACAGGTATTCCAAGATTCTCAAGATCCAGATAGCTTTTAACATGGTGAGGACCAGAGCTACCATCAACAACTCACAATTTTGCTCTGCCAAAGTTGAAAATCTCAGTCTATTTCGCCACAGAGATGCCAAATAGTTGGCCGTACATTTCTGGATTTTGTATGCTTCTTAGTGAGAGGAAACTGGACACTCAAAGAGATTCTGCCACTGAAAATCTTAAGACATCTTGGTTCATGTTCATCTCATGTGTCTTGCATGTGTTTATTGTATCTGAGGCAGTGCCTCAGATTGCTCACATTTAGTTCCTGATGAAGAATAGATGCCTCCTACAATTAGTGTTGCCAGAGGATTACATATTTGTTCTGTTCCATCTCATTCTATGTCTACAGGTATATAGGTTAATAACTGCTTCTCTTCTCTGAGAACTCATTCTGAGTTTCCTCAGTCTCATGTTTTCTGTTTGTTTTAGCAAGCTTGGCTATTCACAAGCAGTACAGCATATGCATGTTACATATTAGACATAATGCTGATACTGGTCTATGGCAAATGATAGGACAAAGTTTCTCCTTTATTTTAAAAGCACCTATAAAATGTAAGGAAGTTAGCTTTTACTGAAGTCTTTATAGCATAATTATTTCTTCATTGCTTTCTGTTGGAAAACAAAATCTGATTTGTAGGAAAAAGTAGAGAAAATAAAATTAGATTGGTATATTTATGAGGTTTCTTTGAACAACAGTATCTATGTGAATCTACAATATACTTTAATGAATACATAAAAGAATATTTTCATAATACATACATACCCAATTCATATACATATATATGTACAATTGATATACAAAAGTAGATAGAGAAAGAAGGGAGGGAGAAGAAAATAATAAAAACTAGGGATGGGGACAGAGAGAGATGAGTAACTCAAAGTTTAAATATTTGATTTAAAATTATAAATATTGGAAGAGGGATTTTCATCTAATATCTCAAACTATACATATCTTTATAAGCTTCACAGAGAAACATGATAAAGGTTAATACTGAATTGTTTTCAGATGTGCTACTACATAGAGACTGGTAGGAAATATTAGAATCTTCTGAAAGTGAAAATATGGAACCTTAGAGAAAAATATTCTCAGTCTTAGCATAATAAACTTGTTTTAAGTTTCTGTATCTTAAGACATACTTGGAAGAAATTTGCATAGAAATATACAGACAAAGCATTTTAAAGTGTTGTTCCAATGTCATCAGGCTTGAGATGTCCAATGGCTAGAGTTTAAACTGAAACTGAAAACATTATTTCATGTCTGAAACAACAGGAAAAAAAATCCAAGTCCTGTCAGATGTGTGAATTCTGCATGTTTTATTAAAAATTAAATATTGTAAGTAGACAATGTGTAATATAACTGGTAAGAGTGCTCATTTTGTATAAATATGAAGCTTGGTGAATCTCAAAAAGAAATATAACAAAAGCAGTTTAGGGCCTGGGATTTTTTTGGCCTAGTAGTAGATTGCTTTCCCAGCATGCAGGAAGCCCTAGCTTCGATGCCTCAGTACCACATACACAGCAAAAGCCAGAAGTGATTCTGTAGCTCAAATGGTAGAACACTAGCCCTGAGAAAGCTCAAAGTCAGTGCCCAGGTCCAGAGTTTAAGCCCCATGACCGGCAGAAAAAAAGCAGTTTAGTTTTGATTTTTTTTCTTTCATCACTTTAAAACTGAAGATATGGCAAAGCACTGCCTTATATTTGAGCTTCTTACAGTAACGCAGCCTTTCAAGATTTGATTTGATGTTCTCAGCAAACAGTAATTATGTCAAAATTTCAATGACAGTCTTCAAGCAAGATATGAAAATAATTCTGTATCCCACATTCCAGTTTGTCAATGCAGGTGATACGTGTTTTGTATTTCTACAATATTGTATTCATTTTGTATATTATTCTGTATGATGGTAGTTATTTGTTGGCATGGGGTTTACCTCGGTATACTAGAAGAGTCTTCTGGGTAGCCCAGGTGGCCTCAAACACGGGATGATTTTTCCTGCATTTGGCACATCCCAGTGATGAGATTAGAGTTAGACACCACCAAATCCAACTTACATGTTTATTTCTTAAGTATCAGAACATACCTAAAAATCTCAAGTGGTTTTACTCCTATTAGTGCAAAGTGAAAATAAGTGAATAAAACAGTCTAAAAAGTTTAATTTAATGCTCAAAACCACTTAAGTAATGATGATCTCTTACTGAACATTCCTTTCCATTAGAGATTGAGTCAATGTTCAAGTCCACATTGATGGCCCCAGGGTTTATAGTAACATTTATTCTCACCTTATGTAAAAAGTGTCACAACCTTCGATTCTTTCCCAACACACGACACCCTAGAACTCACCTTGGGAGATGACAGGAACAATAAGCATGTAGCCTCTTGAAAACAGATAAATTTATTTTTCAACCTCATAGCATTATGATATTTGGAACTGGAACAGAAGGATATAGTAAAAATCAGTACTCTTCCTCTTCCATTTCAGACTCATCAATGAATCCAGATGAAGGATTATTCTCTCTGGCTTTTGTCCATGCAGCAATCCTGAACACCACTAAACCATCAAACATTCTGGCACAATTGTTAGCATCTTCTCCCAGAAGGCCCCAAGCTGAAAACTTTACAAGTTAAAATCTGAGTCATCTTCAGTATCAGCATTATCTGACAAGTATACATCAGTATCTAATAGGAATGAGAGTAGACAGGAGCTGTGGAAAGGGCTTCTGCCTTGTTATTAGACCCATGGTCCGCTGCTGACGTGGTTATCAAGGCTCATCCTGAAGGCTGTTCAGAAAGAGTCTCCATGTTGGGAATGTTTAGTCAGTCTATCCTGTCTGTAGAATTGAGTTTGAAATAGCTCAACGATTCCTCACTGCTGGCAACTGAGAACAGATTTTTTTTTTTCTTATCAGTGTGGCTGGTGTGAATCACCTGAGGCAGATGACTTGTAAATATGCTTGTCTGACAACAGCTACTGTTATTCCAAAGGAACTGTTTCAGGAACACGTCCCTAAAACAGCATGATAGAGAAACTTACAGTTTGTCGGAGAAAGGTAAATTTGGAGTGTACCTTTGGGTTTGATACTGGAACGCAATGTAAAATGTTCCTTGTCACAATTCTTTCATGTACATCAAAGCATTGGATATTACCTTGTAAGAAAGTAAGGAAAGCAACATTTCACACCAATGAATGACAGGAAGGAATGACTCACTCAGTTTCTCATCTATCTTACTAAATATGCAAACTGTTTCTTGTTAAATAGTCAAAGTGGAAATTTGTGGAATAGAAGTCAGCAAGGCCCTGAGGTTAAAATTCAGTATGAGAAAGAGAGAGAAATAGAGGTGTAGGGGGGAAGACAGGGAAAGAGAGAAAGAGAAAAGGGAAAAATATATAGAGAGAGACATTGATGAGCAAGATTGTAATAATGTTCTGAATCAGGAACATGTCAATAGATTTTCAAGTTTAGTCTACATTCTGCTTTGGAATAGTGAGGAATTCTCATGGGAGCACCTTAACCACATTTGTCTTTTCTAGAAGTGTGTGTTTTCTCTTTTCACAGACTCACGGGCTATTGTTTTTTTTCTTTCTATCTTTTGTTGTCAGTTATCTAAGATTAATTTTCCTTGTAAGCACAGTTACATTGTGTAAGAAGGAGAACCAATCAACAGTAATGGAACAGGATTCCTTCATTTCCACTGTATTCACACAGGAACCAGCAGAGGCAAAGATTTTACCAACCAATCCCATGGAGAAATATATTAGAAATATAAAAGCTATCACATAAATGCTGAAGGTTGTGTTGGCATCTTGCTTTGACTTTGTGTCATTGTTTTATTGATAATTAAGGATGTCAAACGTAAATGAATGAATTAAACTTTTGATTTTTTAATTTTTGAAGTGTGAGTACAAAAGAGGTGTTTTTTTTAACTATTGCTTCCTAACAATTTATCAGCTCCAGAAAAAATGGATTTCTTCCAAACATAAGTGGGTCACTCACCTGGTCAACAAGAATACATTTTATGGGAGCTGTTTTTTTGTGGGGACGGCTGTCAGGCAGGAAGGCTACAGTTTTGTGGTCTTTTAGAATTTACCACAAAGGGCTGTCAAATACTCTTAGTAAAAACCAAATTTTTATTATTGTGAATAATTTCATACATAATAACAATAAATATGAATTTACATTTCATAATACTCTTAGTTGGCCACAGCAAAACTGACATGTAAATATATACCATGCAATAAATATCTTCATGTATGTATGCAAATAGCATGACTTGGAGTTACCCTGAAGAAAATTAACCTTAGAATCACAACCTGAAATATATAGATACTACCCCTTCTCAATCATGTTTTCTTCTGTTAAAGGGAAGTAGAATTATAGATCACTTTGTATGAAGCTTGCCATGATTCTTATAAGCAAGAATCTATTTTCCCTAAGCTTCTATGGAAGAATTAATTTTTGAGACTCAGGTACTTTTATGTGGTTGTAACATTGTGGTTCACAGTGAACAGTAGCCTTTTCTGGGGTGGATCCACTTCATATCTGCACTGGTAAATCTAGTTATTTGCTTAGGGATTATAACACAATGACTTTTTAGATTCAGATGTTAGCATTTCCAACTATGCTAACGAAGTTTCTCTCAAGAACAAATATTAGTACACAGTTGAATTGGATTTCTTCAACTAAAGAATTACTTTAAAATTTTCACTTATTTGTGGTAGGGAGAACATACCAATATATCTAAATGTAAACAAGTTGAGTGGAATATAAGTGATTACAAATGAATTAACTGAAATTTAGTAGATTTTATGGAGATCTCAAATAGTACAAATCTTCTAGATTTTTTGCTGGGCCAAAGCCCAGCAAAATCAACATGAGAAGATGGGTATATCTAAGATAATGTGGTAAGGCCAAGGAAAGAGGGGTAGACAAATGAAGGTGGGGGTCAGCAAAATCCAGTCAATAATTCATTGTATATACTACAAAATTAAGATATGTAAAGGAAGAAATGGGTCAAGATGGGTGAGAATGTTAATTGAGGTGACATAATTAAAATAGAATTACTTTTCTTGAAAGAGATTAATGTGCATTGTACCAGAAATCAAGTTTTCAATTTGATTTGTATTACCATCCACAAATTTCCATATAAGGGCTTATGCAATTACTTAGCTGAGGTAAAGTCCCTGGTTTGTTCAAAATCCAAAGGGCCTCTTCAACCATGTTTCAGGATTCCCAGCAGTCTCTTAGCTTTACTTTAAAGGAGATCTTAGTCCTTGTCCATTGATAAAATAGTGTTATTATGATGATGCATTTTAACCAGTGGTCATGGCATGTGATAATATGCTGTTTAATTGCTACCTCTTGGCAGTTCTCATGCTCTGAAATATGTCTCCAACAAGTCAGAAGTCAAGGAGACACATGGGAGCTAAGGCTGCTATTCAAGCAAATATCTTACCTTCTTTTATTTCTACTATCCACTTGTCTAGCTAAACAAGTCTATGCACATCTCAGACTCTTTCTTTCATCCATAAATTTGTCCAATGACTACCCAAAATACAAACAGTTATGAGAGAACCCAAAGTGAAATGTGCTTAGAGGTCACTGAAATTTCCAAATTTTATGCAAATAATACTAAGACAAAAGCAGGTGAAAAATGTGCTTTCTGTCAAACAGCTTTATTGGGTTGACATGGAAATATTGGTCAGATTATCAAACAACAGAGGTTTCCCAGAGATCTTTCTCAGTTTTACCTTTGAGAATCATTTCTCAAGTAAATGTCACAGGACTAGGCAAATCAATGATTTTGCCTTACTTTTAAATGATTGCCTTACTTTTAAATATGATCTTCCCTCATCACATCAAAGCTAGTTCACTTGAATTGAAATGTATAGGTGGTGGGAAATTAGTTTTTGGCAGTACTGATGATACATGAAATGTTACTTTATGGTTCCAATAAGAGTCATTTCTCATTTGAAAGAGCCTGTCTTTCATGTTACAGATCAAGGCTACTTAAATAAGTTGTTCTGATAACCAAAGATTATATCATTCAATAAGGTATGCAAATAAAATCATCTGATAAGTCAAAGCACTAGAATGCTTGCTGTGGTATAAAATAGTGAATTATATGATTCTAAATAATATTTTTATTATTTTTTATTTTTATTGTCAGAGAAATATATAGAGGTGTTACAGTTACATTCACTAGGTAGTAGGTGCATTACTTCTCATAATTGCAAATAACATTTATCCCAAAGGATTTCTGTGTTAACCATTAACTAAAATTTAACATATTTCACATATGATTGCCAATTACTACTTTACTTTGCATAAACAATTGAATGGCTATAACTTGCTTATTTGATGATAGTTTTGATCTCTTATCATGAAAGGATTCTAGATATATTTTCATGGTTAAATTTTTTAAATGAGGTCATACTTGAAGTTATAGTTTTGTATCAATGAACCACTTTCTTTGATTTGGATCATGAAAGTTAAAAATAATGATATCAGTAGATTTTAATGATCTTAGCATTTATTAAAGACAACAAGCATAATAAATGAGAAGAATCAAATTAATGTGAATCAGAAAGACATTTTGAACAAGACATCAAGCTAAAAATTCCGAAACAATCAACAACTAAGTAGACATATTTGTTTTAACTTATAATGTGGTTTCAAGTTTGTTTCATTGCCCTAAGCTTTGGGCCTGTGGCAAGGTTGCAATCCATGAGAGAAACATGTATTGTAGCAGAACTGCTTGCCTTTTTTTTCTTTTTCTTTGGCTGTTCATGGGGCTTGAACTCTGGGCCTAAGCACTGTTCCTGAGCTCTTCAGCTCAAGGCTACTGCTCTACCCTTGAGCCACAGTGCCACTTCCCAGAACTGCTTACCTTAGCGCTGGAAAGCAAACAAGAGAAGACCAGAGTCTCACAATCTCTAGGTTATGCTGTCAATGTCTATAGGATCCTATTAAGTTTCACCTAATAAATTCTGTATATTTTTATCTTTATATTTGGAGATTTGTGGGGTATTTAATATCCAAGTAGGTTGCCTAGGTTTTTTTTTCTTTTTTTCTTCTTTATAAAAAACATAATGCAAAAAGAATGATCCAGTATCGGCTAGTAATACTACATTAAAACACTTCATTAGCTCAGCACCTCAAGAGATCAGTGTGTGCTAATCAGATAGGAAGAAATAACTTGGTGTTAAGTTGGTGATTTGAGCAGAACCTGACATAGATAAAAGGCCAGTTGCTCATCTCACTGAGTAGAGAAGGAAGCCTGGTGGGAAAAGATTGTGAATGCATATAAGAAACATGTCCCAAACTTAGGAACTTTTCTTTCTGATACAACTTCAAAAATTTCAAGGTCATGTCTTTAGAAGAAAATAGACTGTGTTCCCTTTTTGCTGTATATGTGGGTATGGGCTGAATCTTTCAAATAGAACCTAAGTAATTAGAAATGTTAGTGAAGAAAATAAACTTGTTTCACACTCATGGAGCAGTCTCACTTAATCTGGTGCAGCAGAGAAACACAGAGCTGATAATCAAATGTGCATGATTTCAGATGCCAAGACAAATTCCACTCAGAAAAAAAAAATCTAGAAAGCTGCTGGCAAGTAACTACCATAACTTCATCACAGACATAATTGTAAATTAGCACCCACTGTAATAGATTAAAAGTAAAGTTGTGCCATTTGATCTTGTTAACTTCAATTATGATCAAATCAACCGGAGAAAACCTTGTATCTCACCTTGAATTGAGGTGTGACTCAACACCAGAGTAGAAAACCCTCCCTCCCAGTTTAAATGTCACATGTCACCTGAAAAGCTTATAAGGTAGGGAGGAACAAGCATCTTCATCACTCAAATGGTCCTTGCCTGTCACAGCTAGTCTTTGTTCCATGCAGGACTATACATTATATCCCTTTTACTCAACCCATTTCCAAGGAGGAAATGCGGAGATATCCACAGAAAACTCATATCCTTTATGAAAGACTGTCTTCCTAACAAAACATTTGGACAAAGACGATTTCCTTCCACCTATTTAGGAAAAAAATAAAAGGTACAGAATTGGAAACGGAGCAGAAGAAAAATACCAAAGTGTAAAGAGAGCAGAGAGACTAATAGTTAAGTTAATGAGAGTCAAACAAAAGGATTCAATAACTTGAATGGAGCTTGGTCAGAAATCTAAATTTACCATATTTACTACATTTACTCCCAACTATTAATAACCATTTTACCTTCAGGTGAATTTTTAGGGTGCAATGTGTCAAAGGAAATATGTCTGTCAAGGTTATATCATTAAGGATATCATCCTCCAATTCCATTGTAGTTTTCTACAGTAACAGGAAATTATTTCCTTTTTATGAGTGAATAATATTTCCATGTACCATGTTTTCTTTATTTTTTTTTCTAAAGTGTGCCCTGGCTGGATTAGGTTCAACTCTAGATAGAAAGAATGAGCATAAGCTCTTCAGATCCATCATCCTTTTGTTTGTGTGTGTGTGTATGGGGGGGGGGTTCATTGGGCTTGAACTCGGCCTGAGTGTTGTCCCTGAACAATTCAGCTCAAGGCTACCACCCTACACTTGAGCGAAGCCCCACTCCCCATTTTTATTTTTTTTGCCAGTCCTGGGCAGCCCTCTGTCTTTGGACTTTCTCAAGGCCAGAGCTCTACAGCTTGAGGCTTTTTTTTTGATGTATGTGGTACCAAGGAATTGAACCTGGGTTTTTATGCACTCTAGGCAAGCACTCTACCACTAGGCCAAACTCCTGGCCCCCATCATTCTTTTTGAATCATGCTTGCACGTCTGAGATTGATGTCATTTTGTATTGCATTTTACAGAAGTAGTTGATTTCAGAGGATCCAACAATCTCCTCTTTATTTTTCCCTCTACATTAAGCATCAAGTCCAAGTCTTTGTAGGCATTACATCCAGTCACTTACGTTCCTCAAATTCCTTAACTGGGAGGCTCCATTGTTATCCAGTATTTCTCAATTAATTCAAACCCATGTTAAGTGTACAAGTAGAAAAGAATCATATATCCTTGTTCCCTTACTGATGATTTTTTTTAAATCTCATATTTGTGCTTCCCTTTAATGTAAATGACTTTTTCCTGTTCATACTTTCTTAACATAAATAAGCTAAGCATAATTGCCAAAGTAAATAGACTTATCATTTAAACTTGATTTATTAAAAAAGGAAGAACAAAGATTTTAAGTAGACATAAAGTTAATGATGTACCAGGGCTAACTTTAAAGAGAAAAAAAAAGCAAGGGAGAAAAGAAAGAAAAAGAAAGAAGAAAAGGATAAAAACATGTCTAATGCACAAAGTGATGTAATTGACTTTATTTTTAAATATGTAATCACTATGAGATATCTATACTTTTATTTTTGGTTACTTATTGTTTCAGTTATTTTCCTTCTTAATAGATACAATCTGAAAGAATTTTCACTTTAATGAAATCTTACTGAGTTCCTTTGTTTTACAGTAAATTCATTCAACAAGATACAGAGAGGCCACATTTTGTGAGGTCAAATGCAGATTCTTTATTAGCAAACTGGCAACTGAAGGTGGACCTTGTCATAAAGACCTACAGTTCCATGAGTACACTTCACACTGCCAGAAAACTTACTGAGCCATGAGAGCATAAGAGGAAAGAAAGAACAGAAAAACAATACCAACAAACCAGATCAACTGCACTGGAGAGCTACAGTGAGATGCGTGTTGATGTAGACACGGGAGACAAGACACAAGCAGAAAAGAGGTATGTAGCATAGTATCCTGGTGCCTGACATGATTTGAGCCTAAATAGACTCAGGGTCAGGAGGCAGGGTCACAGGAAACTCCAGTGTCTCATGAATTCAAAACACAGGACTCACAGGCCCACATTTCAGCACACCCATCATTTGGGAAGTGATTTTTTTTTCCTTTCCCCATCATGAAGACACCAATTAAACCCAATATCCTATCCATCACAGCCGAGATGGCACCAGGCAGACAAAGCATCCCTACTTCATTTCAATACTGAATTCTTCACACTCACAGATTCAATATGCTATATCTTTAGTCTAAAATAAATATTTTTTTCCATAAATTCATTAATGAGGTTGGGCTTGAGGCTTACGCCTGTAATCATATCTACTTAGGAGGCTGAGATCTGAGGATCCTGGTTTAAAGCCAGCCTGGGCAATACAAAGGCATGAAAATCTTATCTCACAATTAATCAATAGAAAATGGGAAGTTGTGCTGTGACTCAACTCCCTGAGCTGAAGAGCTCAGGGACAGCACCCAGGCCAAGGGATAGGACAATTGCCTTGAGTTGAAAAGCTCAGGGACAGCACTCAGGCCAAAATTCAAGCCCCATGTCCCCCTCAAATAAATAGATAAATAAATACATTAATGAGTTGATTATCATATGCCAATGTTGTATGGAAATTCAATTTTAAGATACAGAGAAACCCCATTTTGAGAGGTCGAATCAGCAGTCATTAGTAGAAATCCAGCAGCTGCAGGCAGACACGTGTTCCCAGAAAGCTTGAAGCCTCGAATACACTTAACACTTAGAAAACTTAGTCATGAGAGTAGTAAAGCAAAGTATAAAAAGAAAGAAAAATAACCAAAAATAACTAAAAACAATACCAACAAACCAGACAGGCTCCAATGAAGATATGAACTGGGATGTCATAGTGAATGGAAGAGAGCCAAGAGACAGGAGGCATGGAGTGATGGCATCTGAGCTTGTCTGGGCCTAAATAGTGTCCTGGTCAGTGAACAGAGTCACAGGGAGTACAGAGAGTCTAGTGCCTTCATAGCATGCGATTGGCAGATTCAGTATCCTATTGTCCATATCCCAGTTCCTGCCTCTAGGAATTCAGGGGGGGGGGGGGATGAGATTTCCCTGCCTTTACCATGCAGACACAATGCTACCAGTTAAACCAAATTCTCTGTCATTCACCAAGTGGCCAAGATGATGCAGGTTATCCTCATCTAGTATCCTTATTTCACTATACCATAAGGTTGGAAAGATACAATGAACTTATTTTCTTTAAGAACATATACACTAGGAAACTACAGGATAATTTAATTCAAAGAATAAATACAAAACTGCCTAAACTCAGAATACCAAGAAAAATAGACATGTTAATTCTATTGTCCTATTGTTCTGTTTCTATGCTATCCACACAGAGATTTTTAGCATCTGCATCAAAACTTTAATGTCTGCTTGGGTACACGCATGCTTCTTTCATTCATGATTTAAAAAGAATCGCTACTCTTGGTACCAATGTTGTATCTGAGATTAACTAAAAAGAGATGAGTTTTCCTTAAGATAGTGTAGATAAATAGAAACTTGAATGGTCAGTATCTTGTCTGTTTAGTATCTGTAGTCACAGCCTTGAATTCTTTTGATGTTCTAAGCAAGGACTAATTATTCTTTAATAACAAAAGTCAAAGTGGATTCTGCATGTAATGTTATATACCCACTTGAGTTTGGTTCATACTTAAACATCATTATCTTTCCCAGCCATCCATAATTGTCTGTCTGATTGACCTAAAATTATTTTTGCTCCAGCCTACCATTGATGGGTTTAATAAAAAGTATACTCTTGTTCTTCTCTTGGTCATGATATATTATATTTTCTTAACATTTCAGATAATCTATTCCCAATGAAGATGCATTTTCCAAGTATCACATATGAGCTGAGCAAATAAGAAAATAAATCTTGTTTCCTCCTTTTAAACACATAAAATATTAATAAAGAGACACAATTTTGTTCAGGAAATACTGAAGAACAAGAAAAGTCAATAAGTAATCAAAAGGTAAAATGTGTTGAACATTTAATGAGTGTTATAACTAAAACTTTTCATCATATCATTGTCAAATTGCCTTAAGCTAAAGACATAGGAAAAAAAACCCTGAAATCAACCAGAGAAAATAGACATTACCAACAGGGAAGAAATTATGTGAATGCCATAGATTTCTCATCAGAAATCATGAGTCAGAAGGAAATGGCATGACATTTATAAAGTGCTGAAATGAAATTAAAGAACTGTCAACCTAGAATTCACTGTTCTACAAAAGTATCCTTCAGATCTAAAGGTGAAATAAAGACACTCTCACTCAAGGAATTCAAGACAGTACATTGCTGACAGATGTACTCTAGGGAACTGCCAAACAAGATTCTTCTAATAGAAGGATTATGAGTCCACAATGAGAACTGAGCTTTAAGAAGGAGGGAAATACACAGCAAAGATAAATAAATAAGTCTAGTAGAATGTTGCCTTTTCTTCAGTTCCTCAGAATGTGCTTGTCAGATAGAACTAAAAATTAAAGTATTTCCTTATGGAATTTTTAATGTGTATAGACATAATATATAGGACCACTATAACATAAATGTCATATTGATAAATGATCCATACTGAATTAAAGTTTATACAATTCCACTTGGAATGGTAAAACATTGACTGTAATGAAGGGAAAAGTAGAAATACCTATGTCACAATTCCTAGAACACCACAAAAATAATTTTCAATCTGAACTAAAAATAGACTAGAAAATTAAAACAGAATTACATACATATAATATTGTATATATATATATATATAATCCTTTAAAAATTTTATGGGAGGAGAAAACCCAGGCTACCAACAACAAATAAATGAGATGATGGATCTAAATCCATACATAATTAAAATTAAATTACATTTGTCAGATAATAGAGTACCAAGTGCTTCCATTCTGTTCTATGAACTGAATGTATTTTAAAACTAAATATATAAAAGAGAAAATCATATATCAAAAAACCCTAATGAAACTATGTAAACATCTAAGTATTCTCCTGGAATGGAATATTACAAATATTACTAATCACTGAGGGATTATTTCCCACTGATGCAAAAAAAATCCTTCACAAAAGTTATAAAATTCAGTAATATGCCCTGAGCAACAGAAGTCAAAAGCGTAAGATGTAAACAAGGCAAAATTGCTCTACAAAATAAGTGAACACCTTATCAAGTTGAATAAGCAGCGTAGACTTAGCAATGCCACCTGTAAATACACACTGCCCAGAAATGAATAACTTTACACGTGAATAAAGCATGTAACCAACTTCATTCACAATTACTCAAAACTGGAAGCAACTCAAACGTGTTCCGTCAAGTAATGGAGCATCCACAATATGAAATTTTGCAGCAACGAAAGGAAATGAACTCCTGATTCACAGAAAAACTTAGAAGAATCCCTAGAATATTATGTTCCAAAGGTGGCATATTGCTATTCCTCTCTTATCATATTCCTGATTTTAAAAACGTGGGAGAAATGTTCATGACTAAGAGTTTGAGGTAATTGAAGGTAAGACTTCAGTAGCAGTTTGAGGAGGTGATGAAATTGCTAAGAAAGTGTGACAAGGTCTCATGGATCCCTACATGTACTAAAATCCACATGTCCGTACCTCTAGTTATTAATCAAGCAATTGCATGACAAAGTCAAAATCTTACAGTGCTAAGTGTAATACAAGGTAATCTAGGTATGTGGTCTGCCCTGTGCATGCACTAATATGAACATGGTATTCCCACTGTCTTCCTCAGTTTCTGTCACTAATAACCCAGTACCACGAGGCGGGGTGAGCCCATATTTTTATTTTCCTCAGGGCTCAAGGCTGGATACCGTGTATAGAGAATTGTGTCCTTCTCCTTTAATGCAGACATGATGTGTCTCCATATATCACAAACAGACCCAAATATCCTCCCTATTGAATTGATTTTTATCTCCTTTTGAGTTAAGACTGTCTTTAGGTTGTTCACCTTGTGCAAAAATTAAAATACTTGCTATATCTAATCTTACAGGAAACTCATTTATGGATTTTTAAAAGCCTCTACCGGTGCTTTGATTTATCCTACTGCCCTACTGCAATATTTTATTAAAATATCTTGGTATGGATGTAGCTCAACAATATACCCAGTGGACTCATAGCCATGATTGATCTCTACAATAGCTACCTTGTTAATTTAATGATTGGAGGGCTGGTGGTCATCAAAGTCATGTTCATTTTGTTTGATATAGACACTGTAATCAATTTAATGTATCGGATCCCTGAAAATCTTTATTTAGAAATGGTCTTGTGAGAGGCAACTTAGAAGATACTTTTGTAGAGTAGGACCAGGTGGATCAATTAAAAGTCTCCCAGCTTCACACCCATGCCCTCTAATTTGAGTTAATCTGTGCCACAGGTACTTTACAATCACCTGGGAACTGCAGGTGGAGTCTCACGTGGAAGGCAAACTGCCTCTGAAATAGGCAATATGACCTTCCTATCACGTTAGGGAATACAAACTCAGAATTTTCTCTAGGCAACTTGTTCCTGCTCTGTCCCAAGACTAAAGCGATTAAACATTTTTTTAAGTAAATAAAATAAACAACTAAAATAAAACTTCCTTTGATTTTCTCCAGAAAGAAATGGAGCAAATGGCCTCTATGTTGTGAGATTGTCTCATCCTTTGTCCAGTTCTCCCTATTTAACCTGAGGCCAATATCAATGGCACCAGACCCTCCACTCCCTACTGAAATAGCTGAAGATGTATTGAAGTGCAGTCTGCCCATGACTGAAGTGTAATAAATCTTTCTGTACCCTTCCCCATGGCTCCTTATTTGGCATATGAGAATGAATGGCTAGATCCATCTTGAGACTCTCAGACTTGGACCTTGGAGTCTAAAAAGTTGGTTTCTGAGTCACCAAGTGTAAATTCATTACAAAGGACTGGGCTCAGCTTTGTCTTGCTGCCTGATAACGACCACTGCTCTATAATACTAAGCTACTGCATACTGAAACATAGAGAGCAAAGACATACTTTAGCACTGAGTCACCTGCCTTTTTTTTTGTATATAAAAACCTAAGGAAATAAAAGTGTTCTCCTAAGCTGGTTAATATGAATAGTGGGGTTCTTATTTTAATGAATGCTTAAAGGGAATAATAATAATTAGAATAATAATGCTAAGCTTTTGAAAAATGCCTTTTATCTTCAAAGAATTTCACAAAAGTATATGTGGTTAATCTCTGTACTTTAAAGCAACTTGCCACAATATTTTGCTCCCCCTTTTTTTAAACAACAGATGCATTTGAGAAGGGTTGTACTCTTTACATTTTCTTGGGCAAAATTCCATATGTATTTTTTTTTGCATTTAATGGGCTGTAGGAAAATAAAACCCATCAAAGCCTTTCTTTTTTAATGTAAATAAGCTTCCTTCTATTAGAAGAAACGTTCAGTTAAACTAACTATAAGCCCAATTGTGTGGAGTCTGTGTAATAAGGGTCATTTTGTGGAGGGTAAAAAAGGCTTTTTGCTCAGCTATTTGGTCTCCACTCGATTCCATACAAGGGAAACAGGGGCTAAATGGCAACAAAGTGAGTGTAATTTCAGAAACTTCCATGCAGGAATTAAGTTCATGTATAATTTTTTTTTGTTTTCTAATGAAACGTAAAAGGTAGCTGAAACCAAGATAAACATTATGTTGAAGATTGGATCCTTATTTACAGTTGCTTTGAAAAATCATTTTCAGATGGTCCTAGAACTGCCCTACATAAACCAAGAAGGATATGCAAGAGTGAGAGTGGGTGCTGCCTGGGGCAAACTTTACAGGGGAGTCAACAAAGGGTCCCCCCCTCCTGCCCACGCTCTGACTCATTACCCTGCATTTAATGAGACTGGAAGGTAACATCTGCTCTCCAATGGAGCAGGGAATTCAACATTCAAGTCTCATGCTTATTTTCCCTTATTCTTTCCTTTCTGAAACTTGGTAAATGTCATAAGCAAGGCATATTCGTTGTTGAAAACAACTTCATTGTCTAAAGTAACAAAGAAAAAAGAGTCCCCTGTCTTGGTTATCCACCAGAGATTACTCCACTTACTAGTGAATCCTGCTAGAACAGTGGGAAAGACAAACACCGGTGCTCACTGTATTTGGATATTTTAACCTTAAAAATAAATGAAACAGTAATAACAAAGAAAGAAACACAGTTTGTATTCTAATACACAGCAATGCAAATATGTACAGTGTTCTGATTGTAAATATTTACAGTGTTCTTTTCATTTCTTAATATCCTTTACCAAATATAATGATCCATGAAATTTTCTGGATCGTAAAATTACCTACATGATTGCTTAAAAATATACATTCATGAGCCCGATCTTAGATTTATTTCTTCAGGCTTTCTAAGAGTATGTTTTAGAGTTTCCTATTTTTAGCAAGCTTTCTAGGTTATTTGGAAATCATTAACTTAAATTTTTGGTGCCCATTTTGTTTAATTACTATTTGCATTTTGTCATTATAGAAAACACTAACATATTATACCATATATTATGTTCTGGCATATTATGTACTTAGTTTAAATTCAAAGAGGTGGGCTTGCTTTACGCAACAGCATACACATTTAAAATCTCTCAGTACATAGTGCTAAGCTGGATTCCATCTAGGTTGTAATAAATCACACCTTTACTATAGTGCACAATGTCTGTCAGGATCAAAGGTGAGGGGTTCAAGTGTGTTCCCTAACTTTTGCACAGTGCTTCAACAAGCAATAAACCTGATCATTTAATCTCCAAATCAGTTATAATGCTTTTGTTTTTTGTTTTTTTTTCATTTTAAACTCATTCTTGCTTGGCTGTTTCACAGCTATGTTCTACCACTTGAGCCATAATGCCTTAAGGTCCAGCAATGGTTGTTGATGTCATTGATTTTTCTGGATTATTTGAGATGATTTTCTCAGATTTATCAGCCTGAGCTGATTCAGATAGACCTTCAGATCTCAATCATTTTAGGATTATAGGCATGAGAAAATGCCATCTACCTTAAATATAAGTTTTAATCATCATAACTAGTAGTAAAAATTTGGCAGCAAGACATTAAATGCAATTTCAGCCTATTTTGCAGAAGTATCAAGTGTGTAACTTGGGAAAGATAGTTTCCTATTTACTTCTGTCATTTTGTAGTGCTATATATTCACCATTGGATATGGTGTTTTTAAAGTAGAAGCTTGATAACCTAGAAAGTTTTGTGATACTTTAATTTGATAATTCATTAAATTATAGGGTCAAGCATATAAAGATAGACTTCTAAGTGCGCCAGAATCTGGGATAGAAGTGTTCAGAAGACTCACATCTTTATAATTTCCTTACGTACTTTTCCTGCACAAATAGGCTAGACAAACTCTGCTTATTTTATAGATGAGAACTGCTCAGGGATATTATTTTTTAGCTGACAAATAAGTAATCACTTGGCCATTTGGTGAATGAGAAAACTGTGATTAAACGTCATGACTAAGTCTACAAATATAGAATGTTTTCTGGTATTTCACTTTATGATTAGGTCCAGCATTCATGAAAAACTGTGCATTTTTATTAAAATTACTGTGAATGAAAGCTGGTATTTTACAAATTCAATTATACTGAGGTATATAAAATTGAATATGATAGTGAATGCAGCAATTAATAACCAATAACGTAGCATTTAGCCTAATGTTTTAAATTTTATAATGATATATAGCTTCCCTATTAGTGGAATATAAAGTCAAATATTTCAAAATTTTATTCATAAATAAACTGCTTCAGCAACTGCCTGCTTTTTCTCTGAAGGTATCTTTAAAGTTTGGACTTTTAACTCTTCTGCTGTGCATCAAAGAGAAAGCTCTCTGATTCATTAGTGGTCTTGGAGAATTTTTCATAGCTTCTAATTCTTCCTTGAAAAAGAGTGGGAACAACTACCTTCCCCTACTCCAAAATAAAGTAGAAACGTGAGCAGCATGTGGATGGTAATGAATAGTAGATATTTTAAAGTGAGCATAATGTTTCAAACCTAACGGTTGGGTAACAGAGGCAAGATTATTGTGAGTTTGCGCACAGTTTAGGCTATATGGAGAAACTGTCAACAAGTAAACAAACAAAGAGATATGTAGAAAAGAAGAGAAAAGAAAAGACAAGAAAAGGGAGCAAACGGGCATCAAAAATTCATCAAACATTTCAGAGTTAAACTACTACTGTTCTTAAAATTTTTAAGCTCTTTTCAATTCTTGCTTCCCAAGAGTTTAGCCTAAGTGCCCCAATACCATATTGACTATTCCTCTCTATCTTTTACGCATTAAAATGTGTATGATACTGAGCTTACTGAGATGGGTCAGTTCCTAAACAAATATGTAAAATTTTTATCCCAATCAAAGCTGTAGAAGTCACATTTAGTCTGCAAAAGCAATTTGACCTGTTCACATAGGATTATTCAGGTGAAACCATCTTTCCTCCAGTATATCTCATTAATGTGACAGCATTTGGGGGCATTTCAATTTTGAGTTAATATTTCCATTACTTTTATCTTTCTCAAAAGATTACAGTTCTGAATTGGAATTCGTCACGGTTGACATCACCCCAACAGACCACTGGCTTCCTTTGTGTGATATGTAGGGTCGTAAACATTTTATTTCTTATTTTTTAACTTATGAAAACTGCTTACTTTGCCATGATTATTGAAATTCACTCACTGAAAATACAAACATATTTTTCTTCATGAATGTTCAATTGTGATTTTTTTTAAATCACCTTGATCAGGATTATGTGTGTTTTCATATACAGATAGTTAAAAGCAAACAAGCAAACAAAACTCCCACGATTTTCTGAATTACTGAAGCTGGCCCTTCTCACATACATGGTGAATGATAACTCAGTCATGATCTCATTTGTGCCTAAAATGAATAGGTCCATATGTATATGCATGTGTAAGACACAGAAATATATTTAATTAAATTAGTACTCGAAGTTGAAATAAAATACACACTTGACGGACTTAGTTGGTTTTCAAGCATCAACCATGTTTTGTTGAAAAACAAAATCAGTCCTTGTTCTCATTCTTATGAGCGGTGGCGTTAGTTGTAGAAGCTGTGATGCCAGAGCTGTGTATAAGATCATGATACTTTCTTAATTCACTTATTCAGATGGTACTCTGAGACCCAAGACATGCTTCCAGTTATGCTTTTAGCTGGTTATTTTGAAAGATGATCTCACAGACTCGAAATCAGCCCAAGCATGATTTTGAACTGAATCTCAGCCTCCTGGGTAGTTAGAATGACAGGCATACACCACTGCCACCTGGCTTCATAAATAGCTTTTATAAAAAAATTAAAATTGTTTAGTATGGTATAATGATACACTGGGAGGCATGGCCTAATGGAAAGTTCTTAACTCACCGGGATCACATCCTTCAGCCTGCCTCTCTGCTTCAGTGCTTCAGCACTGATCCTGCCAGCGTATTCCCCAAAGAACTGTCAACTCTCCTCACTGAGGGGTATTCTACCCCGTTACAGCTATTTGTAGAAAAGTAATGGAGGATATCACCTTTCCCCTTCTGCAAGCAGTTTCCCATTACATTTCTTTTCTCTCATACTCTCTCTCTCCCCCTCACTCCATCCCCCCCCCCTCTCTCTCTCTCTCTCTCTCTCTCTCTCTCTCTCTCTCTCTCTCTCTCTCCCCCTCACTCCATCCCTCCCCTCTCTCTCTTTCTCTGTCTCTCCCCCTCCCTCCATCCCCCCCCTCTCTCTTTCTCTGTTTCCCTTGCATGAACTTCCTCTTATCCATATTTCAGAGGTCCTATTTAATAGTGTTTTACCCATTTGTATTGAACAAAGTTGCCAACCTCCTCTCCTGAGGGTTGCCCTGTTTCACAGAACTCTGCAATTTATACAACATTGTGTCAAATGTCCTACTAACTATAAATCAGTTGAAGTAGCTGGGACTGTAGCAGCCATGTGGAAATTAAGGTGAGAATGCGAATGGAAGCCACAAGTGACAAAACAACAAGAAAAAAGCAGCTTGAACTTCTGCTTTTCATGTTCCCACACAGGGATGGAATTAATAAACATAAAGGAAAAGCAAATTCCTAATGCATTTACACATTGAAGACTCCTATTACTGTTTAATCAGAACTAATCCTATACAATACACTTATAAATATTTTGAGGAGGAGCACATATCCACTCTGACAGAAGAAAATAATTTTTGAAGAGATGAGAGGAAATCGGTTCTTTTCGTGCCTCGTTATCACATTGCAGATTTTTGTGTGATGTGCAGTTTTCAAAGTTCTTTAACAGCAGGAGTAAAGTGAACACATATTTGTAAGTAATCTGTTATGCTGATGGAACATGACTCAGTTTTCCTTTAAGCAGCATGTGCAGACACAAAAAGTGCTTACCACGTTACATACCAATATCACATATCATTTTTTATAAAAAGATTTCTTGGGCCAGGAGTTTGGCCTAGTGGTAGAGTGCTTGCCTAGTATGCACAAAGACCTGGGTTCGATTGCTTGATACCACATAAATAGAAAAAGAAAGCCAGAAATAGTTCTGAGGCTCAAGTGGTAAAGCTCTAGCCTTGACAATGTCCAAGGCTGAGCTCAAGCCTAGGACTGGAAAAAAAAGGTTTCCCTTAAAAGTAATTTTAGTTGTACAAAGGGAGTTTCAATCAAGTTATTGATTTATGATTGCATTAGTGTCAGTCCCCCCATCCTTCCTCTTGCCATCTATTCTAAGCCCACCCAGTTACACAGTTCCATTCCTTACAATCTCAAATGGAGCCCCAATGACACTGAAAGTTTAACCTTAGTCTGCCATAGTCTTTATCACTGAGCATCTATGATCAGAACCAGTCCCTAGACATTATTCTTCTTTATTCATCACACATGTCCTTCCTTAGTCCTGGGTTTCCAGGCTGGCTGGCCCACCTTCACATCAGTCTATGGTACCAGAACTCATAATGTATGATGCTATGGGGTCTTCTTCAGTCTGGACTACTCACCTGCAGACACTCAGATGAATCATTCTTGATTTCCTTCATGTTTATCTGTTGTTGTGGAAAATACTCAATGAGACAACCACTCTGCTCTGAACGTGATCTCTCAAATCCTGCCTTTTTCTATTCCATTTAAGTCATTGCAATGTGCAAGTGAATTCTTATAGTGCATGTCCAGAAAGCAAGTTCTTTGAGAACAGATATTTTTTTTCTTTACCTCTCCAGTTACCTTGTGAGCCAGTTCTCAGAATCCTCAGTGCTCAAAATACATTTGTTGCTTCTATAAATTCACCCCAATTCCTAGACTTCTGTATAATTTGATCTTAGTGGGAAACATTTTGGAAAAGAAGATTGAATACATGCTGTCTCTAAACTCCTAGAACAGAGCTTTCTAAATTTCACAGATACTTCTGGTTCAAAGGATCTAAAACTCTGATAATAGAAGGATCTTGAGAAAAGAGGGCTTAGTGTAGCACAATTACAGGAATCTCTGGCTCTTCTCCCTCTTCACTTCTTACAAGTTATGTTTGGTGGCTCTTTTTTTTTTCACTCTAGGGGTGTGTGTGTGTGTGTGTGTGTGTGTGTGTGTGTGTGTGTGTCTATATGTATACCTTTAAAAAGTCAAATAGAAATAGAAAACAATTTCAATGCTGGAAACACTATTTACTTTTTTCCAATGTTGGGGCATGAACTTAGGGCCTGAGCCCTGTCCTTGGGTTTTAGAAATACTATTTTAATAGTGCATTTAAATGACAATTTATGCACTTATTTTCTTAATTCAAATCACAGTTAGCTTCATTAGAAAAAGAAGACTGCTCTTACAGATGGATAGGTTTAGTGAAAATGTTGAAAACACATTTAAAAAAATTCCTTAGTGAAAGAAATGTTGAAACAAGGCATAAAATCTCATGAAGATCTAAGCTTTGAAAATTTAGCATCTTTTTATGACATTTTGCTTGGAGGGTATTTTCTCAGAAATCCCTTGAAATAAACATTTGTAAATTACAACTCTACTTTCCTTACAGAAATAGTATGGTGTCAGAGAAGGTAGCGTCCATCTATGTTCTGCTATCACAGAAATGGAAGTAGAAGAGGAGAGACATTGCTAAGTAAGGAAGCATGTGGGAGTCTGGCACTGATTCAAGTAAGAGATTTTTATTCAATCAATGTATACTCATCATTTGCTCAGTGTTGGAATTACTATTCACCTGTAGGAACAGAAAAATGAGAAAGCAAAGAAGTTTAGCTCACTAGAGAGCCTTAGGAATTAGAACAGTGGTCTCCAGCATCTTAGTGTAATTCCTCTTGTTATTGATTTCTAAATTTATTGCATTATGATCTGAATATATGTAAATGTATACATATAAACACTAGTATATCCACTTTCATGAAACAGTATTGGACATAACAGGACAAATGATTTCAGATGAAATACTAGTATGTAATTCCATTACTCCACTTTTAATAATAGGTAGGTCAGATAAACATCAACAAAGAAACCACAGTGGCAAACTGCAGTGTTTGGAATCCACATTCTTCTCAGCAACCAATGAAATGTTCTCCACAGTATACCCCATATTATATCATAAAGAAATTCATATCAAATTAAGAAAAAAATGAAATGGACGACCCCTCGTAATGCAATATTCTCAGGATGCCATGATCTGAGGATCTTATTTCAAAGCCAGTAGGAAACACCATGAAATTCTTATCTCCAATTAGCCACAAAAAAAAATGAAGCTGGATCTGAAGCTCAAGTTGTAAAGCATTATCCTTGAGCTAAAACACTTAGTGACACCACCCAGCCCCAGGACAGACACAAAAAAGACAAGCAAACATAGAAATTTCTTATTGGTTGTTATATCTTAATGAGCAATATTACAAGTGTAATCCACACTTGGTTACTTGAGGTGTTTCTCTGTTGCATTTATGTATTTGTTCTCATCTATAGATCTTTCAACATGTATTTTAAATGGAGATTTCTTAGTGGACAAATTTTGGAGTTATTAATTTAAAATGATTCAGATAAAAAATAGTGGGGAAAAAAACAGTAGTAGCCAAAACAGGGGATGACATTGATCAAGATATATTTGACTGGCAAAGACTTTTTGAATGGCAATTGTTTGTAGACCTACTTAATAATAATAGAGAGGAAAAATTATGCACATTATTAATTGTACAAAAATAACTCACAAACTAGATTTTTTTAATGCAATCCAAAAGTATGAGAAACATCTAACATGTTCCTAGTAAGGTTAGAAAATAAAGGAAAGAGGATGGATACAGTATAAAGGAGGAGTTAAAATGATCAAAGCTTAGGTTATTGATAATTCAGTAAGAAAAAGAAGAGGATTATGGGTAGATTGGAGGAAAAGCAACTGGATAGGGAAAAGATGGAATGGAGAAGAGAGTAGCAAGAGAGTAAAATAAAATAAGTATGGAGAAATATATAAAAGTATATAAATAAAATATACAAAACCCTAAAACAAAGTCAGCATCTATCCTTGCTGAGGGGAATAAAGTGTATTAATTCCCCACAAGGCTTGTCTTCAATTTAGTGTGAGTCAGTATTTTGGTCACTGAAATTCAGAAAAAATTATGCCACAAAGACCTGTTTGCAGCCTACTCCCTTCCAATTTTTTACCCCATTGCATTTACCAAAACAGTTAGATTCATTTTATGATACTGTTGGATGATTTTTTTTCTGATTTAGCCAGATATATCCCATTTCCCGGTGATCCTGTGGTTGTTTATTTACACTTGCATTGTGACTCTTAGATCATCATGGAAACAGCTGTTCAGAGAATGACTGTTTTCTTGTCCTTTCTGGTGATAAGAAATGACATTTTTTCTCTAACCACTACATTTCTTTTTTTCCCCTACTTTCTATTTTTTTAAAATTTTTCTACTGTTTGGCTTGGCTTCTTGTATTGTTGTTTCTGATTTTTTTTAGCTCCTCTTCCTAGCAGTCACTTTTCTTCTATGTCCTTCCTAAATGTATAAGAGGCAGTCCTTCCTAGTGTAGAAAAATAACTCTCTTCGTTAGCCAAATGAACCTTTTCTTGAAGCTACTTGTAATTTTAGAAATGCAAAACTCTATCTAGAGAAGCCTAGGGAGAATATTCTATAGACAACCATAGACACATTTTGTAAAAGAAAATTAAAAAAAAAACTAGTTCCTTAAGGATATCAGGTTTATCTTTCACTTAGAGAAATACTCAAATTATTCTTTCTGCATTTGATTAAACACTGATCTCTCAATCTCTCCATTGTTGGAAAGGGCTATTTTCTTCCTTTTTTTTTAATGAAAGTACTTTCTTGGAAAGAACATTGTCTTTTGGCTCGATCACCTTTATTATCTGTTTCTTCATCCTTCCATTGGCTTTCTCTGTCTTTCAAATGTGTTATGTACCATTAGTTTATCAATTAGGATTCACAGGCTACCATGGTAGAGGATGAGTTTATTTAAAAATTCTCCATCAGCGGCTGGGAGTTTGGCCTAGTGGTAGAGTGTTTGCCTAGTATGCACGAAGACCCGGGTTCGATTCCTCAGTACCACATACATAGAAAAAAGCCGTAAGTGGTGCTGAGGCTCAAGTGGTAGAGCTCTAACCTTGAGAAAGACCAAGGACTGTGCTCAGGCCCTGAGCTCAAGCTCAAGACTGGCAAAAAAAAAAATTCTCCTTCAAAACCCTTATTAGTATGATTGAAATGTACATATTCACTATTAACTGCTATGTGGCTATTACCTACTTTGCTAAGTACTTGTACACTCAATAAATTATTGGTGAAAGAACATTAAAGGATCCAATAATATAAAGAAATAAAAAAGAAAAGAACTGAATACTTGCCTTGTATTTAGGTTGCAATGCTAAATCACTTTCATATTAAGAGAGGAGGCTCCTCCTGCTTCTATCTACCTAAATTTTAAGGACATTATTTTTTTTACCATGGTATCTTCAATTGTTAGGATGTTTACAGCCCTTCCTACATGAAACTTGAAATCCAATGCAGTATTATTTATAGAAGGTGACTTAAGTAAGGGCCTTGTAGTCCTGCCAGGCCTCCATGTGAGAACCAAGCATTGGACTTGGAGAGTTCATATCAAGGATGCCAGGGCACCAAAGGGAAGATCAACTCTAACCGGATGTAGAATCTATCCTTCACACACTTGCCTGTACCCCATAGCCTTCAAAACTGCAGGGAATATATTTCTATTATTTATATGTTGTATAGTTTATGACATTTTGTTATAGCAATTTAAACACATGAACACGGTATTATTCCTTCTTTAACTTAGCAGTACTCTTTTTCATTGTTTCTCAGAACCACTTACCCAACTCTACCAGGCTTTACTCAAACTTTTCATAGTACTAATGTGTATTTATTAAAATTCTCAGGGATGTATAAGATCTGTTGAGATATTGCCAGGAATTTCGTAAAGAACAAAGATCTTAAAAAAGCAAGTGATTCAAAATAAGGCTTTCCATTTACTAATTCCTTGACTACAAAAACTTTTCAGTTCTGTAAACCTATACTTCATCTTCAAAATTGGAATAAATACACAAAATTTATAACATTCTTACTGAGAAAAATGAGTAATATATATACATACATATCAGGCCAATTTATCCTTATGTAAAATGTTTATATGCATGACACTGTGGACTGCATGATGTGGGAGGATTACTAAGTAAATTATTCTTATCAATATTAGCGCAATCTTAAGCCAGAAAAACTATTAAATTCATATCACCAGTAAATTTGTTTTAATAAATTATCCCCCATAGCTAATAACCTAAAGAATGGACAAAAGGTACGAGCTTCCGTATGAGATTTGGAAAAGCAGCATCGTGTTTTCACAAAAACAGAAAAAATAGAATTTAACAGTATTTAGTGACCTTAGACATTTCCATAAAGAAAACATATAAATAGATACATTTTTTAAAAAAGGTCCACATTCGGGCCAGGAGTTTGTCCTAGTGGTAGAGTGCTTGCCTAGAATTCACAAACACCCGAGTTCAAATTCTTGGCAGCACATACATAGTAAGAAGTTGGAAGTGGTGCTGTGGCTCAAGTAAGAGCTCTGGCCTTGACAAAAGTCCAAGGACAGTGTTCAGGCCCTGTGTTCAAGCCCCATGAGTGGCAAAAAGTAAATAAATAAAAAGCTCCACATCCCATTAGGAAAATGCCTAAACATGTAAGCCTCTTTTTAAGTGAGTTCTAAAATAATAGGTCTACACCACAAAACTCAGCTACCTTTTTTCCCCCCAAATATATTATTTGATCATTCATTACAATTTGTGACCATTTTGGATACATTTTTTATTTTATGTTTCAATCTAAGCAGGAATGGTCACTGAGAGATGACAGTTCTTTTGTTTTGCCTCTGCAGATATCTTTCCTTTTTATTCTAATGCCTGTTATATGAATTGTACAACTTACTGATTTACTTTGCTTCTCCAACTTATAAATGCCATAAAATGGTAGTAGGAACAGAGTTTCTTCACTAGGGCAATAAGAAAGATGCACTAAAATGTATTATTGTTTTCAGAGGTATAAAACATCAGTTGTCTGAAATCTTACCTATATCTTATGGAGCTCACTAATTAACTAGTGAGTAATAAAAGTATGTTCATTGTGTTTTGGTATTTTTAAAGATGTGGTAAAACTGAGTTTTCAAAGCCATTATGTAGAAATTTTCTAGATAATTATGGATCACTTCATCAAGGACATTAAAGCATGTCTATTGTTCATGTGACACTAATTCAGAAAGAAGACCTTGAACTCCTACCGTGAACTCAGAAGCCAGTTCTGCTAACTGACACTCACCTCATAATGTTTAACTTTGATAAAAGCTGATCAACATTCCCCACTGCCTTCCTGCATGGCTGATTGTAACCCAGAGGGAGACATTAGTGTACAGATGAGTTATGATCATACACTGTGTTTGTCTTAATTTGCAGGTACTGGCTTGAGCAAGCATCTCTTTTCCACCACAAGTTAAATGAGCTTGAATAATAAGCAAAGAAGTATAACCATATCAAATACCAACGTGTAGAAAGAAATAGGAATCCTGAAATCAGAAGATATTCCAGTGGCTCCAACAGAGAAGTGGAGGAAACAAATAGAAAAAACAATACCATATAATACTAAAGGACATTTATAGAGCAATGTGAGCCTCCATCTATTCATACATGTGTGCATATCTATGTGTAAGCATATGTATGGATTTGGAAAGGAGCTGTATGTATTTTCTCCATGAGATAATAGGATAATATGTGAAACCATGCATTTGATGATTTCTTTGTTGTTTGCTTGGATTTTATATGTTTCTTAAAAGGGAAATTGCTACAAATATTATGTCTCGGAAATATGATTCGCAACAAGTAATATTATGTCTTGGACAATAATATTAACCAATTAAGATCCAAATACATACTAACTAGATAATCTAGGACAAAGCTGGTAACCTAGTAATTTATAAAAGGACATTCTTACATATGTCAAGGCAAGAATTTAAATGGTTTTTACTTAAGTTCTCAGTAATACACCTATATGAAATAATATTTTAAGGGCTTTCATTTGGGATACTTTACTGACAACTTGTTTTATTATATTATAAAGGTGGTTCAAATTGGTAGATGTCCCAGAAGCTGTATATGTGGACAGTGAATTAATAGGTTCAGTTAATATTTTTCATTAACTATTTAGCCTAACGTTCATGATAGCATATAGACAATAGTCATTTGCCCCTAGCCACCTGAGTGAGTAGTATGAGAAATGAAGATCCTGTTAAAATTAAATGGGCTCCTTTGTTGTCATTTGGGTAAATGCCCAGGAGTAGGATTGCTGGGTCATCGGGAGCTTTAGTCTTTTGAGGAATGTCCAGTCTGCTTTCCAAGTGGTTGAATGAATTCACATTCCCAACTGCGTAGTCATGATCCCTTTTGTCCATAGTCTCCGTGGTTTTCATTTGGAAGAACTAGAATATTTCTGGTTTAACTGTAGCAGAGGATCAAAATAGCTCAAAAGCTATGTACATTGGACCATACAAAATGATGCTAATCAAAATGAACTTCAACATATATAAACAATATTGTGTGTGTGTGTGTATGTGTGTGTGTGAGGGGTGTCCTTGTTTTGTATATAAGTTTATTTGATTTGGAGAAGGGAAGGAACATCACAAAAGCGGTAAGACTAAGGACAAAGACGAACCAATTCAATTGCAATACTCACCAGACATTATGTAGAAAATTCACTTTACAGCTTATGGGAGAATGGGACTTTGGAGGGAGGAAAATTGGGAGAAAATGAGGGAGGGGTAACACTGTACAATAACAAACATACTCATTTCCTTATTTATGTCACTGTAACCTCTCTATACATCACCTGTAAATAAAACAAAATAAAAATATACATCAAGACTCACATTGGATCAAACTGTGAAAATAATAACTTTTCCAATAAATATTCCCGTTCATTTTCTATTTTGTTTCTACCAGTACTCATTCCATGAGTTAATGCTGAAATAATGCTTTGGGACCTTAACAGTTAACAAATTACTGTGCTGCAGGTAGATAGTATTGCATAAAAAATACAAGAAATATAGAAGATACACCTTTAGGAAGAGAAGTACTAAACTGGGTCAAAATTCCTTGTTAAGCAAACAGAATATTATATGTAAACAATGATTTTGGCTCATTTCAGAAACTCCAATTATTTCCCATTAAAATTCTGGTTCCTCATTTTAAAGGATGAGAAGAGAAGATTTGTTTTCCTGGGTCCATAGTTTGCACGAAAAAGGGAGCTGGATCTGTCTCTTATACCTGGAGTCTGAAATATTCAGTCAATCATAACTCTTCTCCACAGACTCTGGAGCTTCTTTTTTCCATATATTTTTATTGTAATTAATAGAAGGTTTACCTTATATTCACCAGATAGAAGGTGCATTACTTCACAAACATTGATACCCTTTCTCATGTCTTGGTCCCCGTTTCCCTCCCCTCACCCCTACCCCTAATATTATTCTATCATGCAACACACACACACACACACACACACACACACACACACACACACACACAGTCCTTGTGCCCCTTTGACTCTAATACAAGTACCTTCCCTACCTGAATTTTCTTTTAGTATTTAATTTTATTGTCAAGAGTTACATCTACATACATAAGGAAGTGAATACATTTCTAGAAGAACATTGTTTCTCCCGCCCACTTTTTCCTCCCTACTTGATTTCAAATGCTCCATTGTGTTATTCAACTTGAAGAACCAACACACCAGGAACTGCACTACAACACTTGCTCTTCTGCTCTGAAACCTTGACATTTTGATTCTTCAAACATGCCAGGCATATATTCAAAAGATATAGGACTTTGCAATAAGGGTAGGATTTTAAGGCCAGCATACAATCAAAGATAACCCAATTCCACCAGGAGATCCTTTGCCTCTTAATTCAAAGCAAAGCACTATTTTCTTATTATTCTATAGATGAACATTTGAAAATATACCCTTAGGTATAGGACGAGACATGTTAAAGGCAATTGTAGGTAATGGATGAGTAGGTAGATAGGTGTTTACATTTTTTGTTTTTTTCATATACTTTTATTATAATTAATAGAAGGGTTACATTATATTCACCAGATAGAAGGTGCATTACTTCATATACATTGATACCCTTTCTCATGTCTTGGTCCCCATTTCCCTCTCCCCACCCCTGCCCCTCATCTTGTTCTCCCCCTTCCCTTCCCTATCCTATTTCAAATAACCAAATATGCATATATATAATATATCAGATAACAAGATGAAATACTGTAACTATATGAGATAACCAGGGACAGCAAAAGAGGTGAGAGATAACATAGTGCATTAAGGACAACAATCACTCCTTATACAGCTTTTGTTTCTATATCCTGGAGGTCCTTTCATTTAGCGTCATACTATATGGCCTTATGTATCTAGGTTTTGCTCTACTGTAAATCTCTGCTAAGAGAGCCCAAGGTTTCTACTGATTATGACAAATGAGGGAAACCATTGGGCCTATGTTCTTTTGAGTCTGGCTTACTTCACTTAATACGATTTTTTCTAAGTCTTTCCATTTCCTTACAAATGAGGTGATGTCATTCTTTCTGACAGCCGCATAGAATTCCATTGTGTATAAATACCAAATATTGTTAATCCACTCATCAACCGAGGGGCATCTGGATTGGTTCCTTATCTTTGCTATGGTAAACAGTGTTGCAATGAACATTGCTGTGCTAGTGGGTTTAGTATGTCCTTGTTTCTGGACAATTGGGTAAATGCCAAGTAGTGGAATTGCTGGGTCATAGGGGAGCTCTAGGTTTAGCCTTTTGATGCACTGCCATACTGCTTTACACAGTGGTTGAACCAGTTTTCACTCCCACCAACAGTGTAGGAGTGATCCCTCCTAGCCACATCCCCTCCAGCATCTGTTGTTAGATTTCTTGATCCTGGCCATTCTGACTGGAGTAAAGTGGAGTCTTAGAGCTGTTTTGGTTTGCATTTCTTTTATGACCAGAGATGTTGAGCATTTCTTCATGTGTCTATAGGCCATTTTTGTTTCTTCTTCCGAGAAGATTCTCTTTAAGTCTTTGGCCCATCTTTTAATGGGATGGTTGTTTCTTTGGAGATAGTTTTGGAATGATTCAATATTTTGAGCTGTTGATATATTTTAGATATGAAGCTTTTGTCCATTGTATGGTTAGTGAAAAACTTCTCTCACTCTGTAGGCTTTTTAGTTAATTTGCTAGCAATGTCCTTTGCCATACAGAAGCTCTGCAGTTTAATGCAGTCCCACTTATCCAGATTTTCTCTGATTTGTTGTGTTTCTGGGTCCTTATTAAGAAAGTTTCGACCTATGCCAAGGAGACAGTGTTACTCCTATTCTTCCTTGTAAAGTTTCAGTGTATTTGCTTTTAAATTTTCATGTTCATAATCCAAGATCTATCAAGCAAGAAAAGCTTTTCCAATACCTTCTTCTAAACTTTCTTGTTAAAAATATATCTCTACTTATATCTATATATTATAAATGATTTTATGAGTATGCATATGTTCACAGAAGATGTCTATCCTTAGCCTAACAACATTTTGAAACTAAATAAAAATGGCACTTTTGTAATTAGAAAACATTCTAAATCCAGATACTATTTCCCTTGTGGATACTGATGTATAAATCTCTAATCTTATCTCCATTCAGTCTTTTGAAAATCATGTTTGCTTTCTCAAACTACATCTGCATATCTTCAATGGTAAGACGGGAAGATTACTTTTGATAATTTAACAAAAAGATAATTTCTGTATATCTATGCATCATTCTGTCTGTAGATTCAAAGTACTGTCATAGTGAGTAATTATTTGGGGTTATCAGTATATCTAATGTTTGGATTTAATTCTATATAATAATATCAGATGAAAAAGCTGGTATTCTGATTTCTTGTAGGCAGTCTACATCATGGAAATGCAACATGTAATCTCCATGATTAATAACTTCTGAAATATATATTAAGAAAACTATCAAATAAATGAATACTAGCATATCACACATGTAAATATTTCATAATTCTATATCCCTTTCAGAAATTCTCTGCATAGAAAATTCTCTACATAGAAATTCTGATGGCAGAATTTCATTTTCAGGCCTCTTCAAAGGTACCTATTCACCTGACATTTGAAAATCTGCCCACATTTCACTTTGACTATCTTGTTCTCAACCTCCCTTTCTTCCAACAGGAGATACCCTAGTGATATATCTACTCAATATAGAACATACACTGGAAAGACATACTATTAATTGCGTTTACAAAATTATATTCTTATTGGCTGAGACCGTGGTATGCCCACCATATTGTGTGTTATGGTACAATAAGTAATGTCTAAAATCCTGCCCCTTACTGGTTGGTTTAAAAAAGATTGAAGAATCTTTGTTTCTCCTAGCCATCATTTCTCTCTCTCATAGAAAAAAAAATCTAAGATCATAGATTACATTTATTTTGAATGAATTGGGGGGGCATTTGTTATTAAGTACTCTGCAGGATCAGATACACAGCACTAACATTCTCAGACAAATCACCTTGTGGTAGCAGTGTCTTAAGAAAAAGTCTAAAGTCACGGGAATCTTGTTGAAACACTCCACTCACTAGGGCATGTTTCTTTTCTCTGGCAGATATTTTTAACTCTTTGGTGTGGTTTCTTTCGTGCACTCAAAAATTCCCTTGATCTTTCTAAACTATTCAAAAAGCACTATTTATTTAAATCTTCAAACATATCATGTCAGGAAGTGTTTGGATGATATGTGAGTATGAAGAGAAGTGTGATGTTTATCTGTGTGTGTGTGTATGTGTGCATGTGTGTGTGTGTGCAAATTGTGACAGAAATGGAGAGAAAAAAGCTGCAAAGCAGACTCTTTTACTATGAAGGCACAAGCCTGTCTTTTAGCTGTAGGTCTGGACACGGTTCTGTACTACTGATCCCTTTGGTCCTCTCCTAATCACATGTTCTACAATGATACGATACAGGAGTTAAAATAGCACACACAATATAAATTTTAGTGCTACAAGGAATTCACCCTCACACACAGTTTTGACCAACTGTAGTTCTCTGCAGAGAACTTTCAATAACTTCCCTCCTAGTATTTTTTGTAAAGTATCTGTCAATTAATATGTCTAATTTTAGTGAGATCATGAGACAATTAAATCATACTTTTTTCAAAGATATTCCCATTTTTATCTTTGTTCTATTTCATCATTCAGAGACAATATTGATCTATTGTATGGATATTGAGTGTAATTATTATGAATCTCCCTCACCTCCCAATGACTGCTCTTAACTTAGGATGAAGATACAGCTCTACTGTGGTGAATTTTCACCAACTGATAGAAGCTAGAGAATACAGCCAAATAGCATGATCCAGTGACATCCAGTGATATTTTATTACATTTTCCTCTATGGAACTGGTGGTCAGATGGATAACAAAGATCACCTGCAACATTGTCAGTGGAGATTCAGGCAATATGGATGATTTTATTTTATCTTTTCATACAAGGAGATGTTTGCTTCCTGTCTGAAGTAAACATATTGGTCTCTGAGGGCATTTGTACAAATGTTCCTCATTTTGCCACTGAACAATCCCTAAGGATTTCAAAGGAGGAAACAATGAACTACACGCACAAACAGGTTCAGATCTCACAGTAATACACCAAGGGTTATTGTGTATGCATTAGAGAGAAGATCTGTAAATGTAAAACAGCCAAGTACTAGAAGAATAGTTTGCAACCAGCAGTGTGTTTTAAGCCAATGTAGGGTAAAATATCCAGTTCTGCTATTTATAGATTGTCTACAGATACGGTGATTATATATGGAGCTTTACAAAGTTAAACAAAACTTTTAAGATGTGAAATAAAGCAATGTTTTCTTGTCCAGGGCTTACCCCTCTTATGTTGAAAGATATATGAAATAATGTGTAGCATCTGGATTTCTTCCTTATTTAGACTTTCAGCCGCAGAATCTTCCCTCTGGAGCAGAATAAAGAAGAGAGCTCTGTAAGCAACTTTAAGCACTAGCCTAGGGATGTGAAGCCCATTTAAAAGTCAGGGTCACTATCCCAACAGTAACATTTAATTTTATCAGGGAGATAAGAGAAGTTCTAATGGGTCAAACCTGCACCAAAGCTTCTATCACCCACCTATTGATGCCTGAATCTTCAATGAGCCTAGATTTATTAAACTGCAGTAAAATCCTCCCTGAGATGAGCAGTTGTTAATTTTTTATCTGATGCTACAGGGATTTGCATTCAGTACTATAGAGTATCATATGAGTCAAGCCTCAAGATAACAAAACACTTCTGATATTATTATCATCATTCAAATAGTCTATATTTTAATTTTCTGGAGCCTCAATTTAAAAGAGATGTGAAGTAGTTAGGACAGCTTAGCAATGTACATTCAGCATTACCAAAGAAAAATGCATGTAACGAGAGAAAACACCTGATAGACATTCACCCTTGGTATTTACTTTTGAACTTCTATTGAATTTTAGAGTTCCTGACACTGGTGAAAAACCAGCCATATGTTATAGTCAATCTGCCATTTACTAATATTAACTCCCATGCTCAGCATAATGCTTGACACACAATAGACATGAAATAAATCATTTTATGTTCATGATTGAGTATGATTTTATATATTTGTTCATTCATTTATTCATTCATTTATTTGGGGTTTGTTGGTCTGAGCGTTGGATATAATATTCTTGCTAGGCAGTTTCTATACCACTTGAGCCTTCTATTTAGTTCATATTATTATTATCTTTCTTAGTGTGGATTTCAAAAAGCAAACTGAGTTTCATTTGGTTCCTTAGACAGAAATTACCTTAAGCAATGTAGCAAAACTCACTAAGATTTCATTTCCTCATAAATTAACATAAAGATAGAAAACGTCCTCTTCTACACATTTTATATTAACAAGTTCAAGGACATAAAACACTTCTACTAGAGTACTTGGGGATTATTGTATAATAATCACGGGCTTACTGTAATGATTGTGTGTTCCTTGTGCTATAATCAACTACACATACAAATTTCCATTTTAAGAAAAATGAAGGAAATATAACCAACATATTTTAACACAGAAACTTGATGTTTTCAGGTGTTTTCCAGTGAAATTGGTATGTCTGACAATATGTTCAGATGGTAGAGGAGTTGGAGCAGGAAATACTTGGAGTTTATTGATGTCAGTATTTCTACAAAGAAATATCATTTTATCCAAATCCTTTTTAGAATCACAATAATTGATTTTTAGATATTTCAAAATACCATTCCTAATAACAATGTGGCATAGACAGGCATTCCTCCAAGAAAACAAATGCAAAACTGACAATTTTCCCTGATTAGTTCATTGAGCACCCTAGAAATTGTCTCCAAATCTTTCTAGAATATTCTCAGAAGGAAGCACAAAGTAGTACAAACATTTCTTATCTGTGTCTAATCCTATTTCTCTAAGAAGAAAACCTAGGGATTGTGGTTGTTGCCTGTGATTTCACTTGCTCAGAATTAATGAAAAGAAAAAATATTGCCATGCAATCTCACTAGAAATATAAAGGACATTTTGTTAAATGAAAGTGTTTGTGAAAAATAATTCTATACTTTTTAATCTAATCTCAACTTGCTTTTCTCTTATCTGCTCTGGTTTATTATTTTTTAATGATAATTAGCTAATCAGCTTGAAACTGAACTCCATTTTTCAAGATTTCAGTTTTTAAAGGTTTGTTTGCTGACTTCCTGAAGTCTGTTCTTTCCTCTCAGATGATCAGTCACAGTGGTAATCTGGGTATTGTCATCACCTAGGAGTATTTTGTACAACCAGTTAAACAAGGACGTGAATAGCACTGTGTTCTACAGTGTCTGAGGGATGTCATTTATAAAGTCCATGCTAGTCATCTGGTTGTTCATTCACTATGACTAACTATTGTAAGAGTTGTAAGATATTTATTTGGTTCTCATTCCTCTCATTTCTTTTTCTTTCTTTCTTTCTTCTTTTTCTTTTCTTTTTTTTTTCTTTTTTGCCAGTACTGGGGCTTGAGCTCAGGGCTTGAGCACTGTCCTTGGGCTTTCTCAAGGCTTGAGCTCTACCACTTGAGCCACAGCATCACTTCTGGCTTTCTCTATGTATATGGTATGCAACAGTTGAATCCAAATCTAATCTTCATAAATAATCCAAGTCTTCATACATGTTAGTGTGTGAACTAGTCATTTAATCGACAAGTTAAAACTTGACGCATGCCTGCTCATGTTGGAGAATAAATATATTTTTTTGCCAGTCATGGGACATGAACCCAGAGTCTGAGCACTGTCCTTGTACTTTCTCAAGGTTAGAGCTCTACCACTTGAGCCACAGCACCACTTTCGGCTTTTTCTATGTGTGTGGTACCAATGAATTGAACCCGGGTCTTCATGCATGCTAGGCAACCACCCTACCACTAGGCCACGCTCCTGGCTAATTTTTTTTAGTTTATTTCAAATTGAAAATGTGGAGACTCAGAATATTTTTATCATCAGTTCAATATCCCTTAATATACTCAATCATGTAGTCAATCAATTATCTTTCGGAAGTTTTCAGAACCATGCTGCAACCTCCATATTGATGCTTGCATTCTTATGAAGTAAGTATACATGGAATAAGTAAACAAGTAAGAATATATGCAGGAAAATTTGCATTGAACATGACCTTTCTCTTTTGGATTCCTGCAGTTTTTGGAATTGCATTACTAATTTGTTCAAGACCTTTGAAGTTGTCTCCAAATTGTAAAAGATCCCAAATCTATTTTAAGTTCCCCAAGCAGTACACAACGTTTTCTAAGTGACATTCTTGTCACATAACAAGTTTAACCCAATTAATCCTTATATTGAAGATCCTAAAGTGTTAAGTGTGAAAACCTTCAAATCCATGCTTATATAGTTTTATTTTATCCTGTGTTATAGATATCTGCATCTAAAGCTCTTCTGCATTTTTATGTAAATGAGTTCTGAACAAAACATGTAACTATTAAATGCCATGTGTTGGTCTTGTGTGCTGTAACAAAGTACATCCCTGCCTTCCGAATTTTTCTGGCAGCTATCTTCAGATTCACTGCCATCCAATCAGCATCTGCAAATGTAACCACTTAAATCTGATCTCCCTGTCTGAATAGGTTACTCAGATAAAAGGCAGCTGAGATCTAAGCCCCGCTTCATGTGGGACCTTCTTAATACTTCCCCCAGAATGGACATGGTTCTTCTTACCAAGAGTGCCTGTTTCTTGTTTCTTCCACTCATTCTTTATCTACTCTCATGTCTCCTCCTGGATTCTTGTGAGAGCTCTGTCTTAAGCAGGAACCAATTATGCAGGATTTAACCAAAGGCTTTCTGAAATTCAAACAGTCATAACATACATACTGTCAATCTCCACACTGCTGATATCACTTCAGATTGGAAAGGATGTAAAATAAGCAGAACTGCTTTCTGAAAGCAAATTTGTCACTTCTGCTTAGTTCTCTGCTTTAAGATATTGTTATTTAAACAACTTCACAAAATACCACAAAAAGTATTGAGTATCTATTTGTGCTGCAGAACTCTTAAGGAAATTCACCAGGCTTTGAAAAACTTTGCTGGATTGTCTTATCTTCTCTAACTCATCTTGAAACTATGAACTAGTAGTCTGTGTACTCCATTTTCTGTCAAAGTGGAATGGCTAGAGTCGTTTATAAGTAACATAAAAGTAGAAAATTCTCCTGGTACTGGTTTGACATGGCTACAAATATACATGCAGCTACTTCTTAGAAATAAGCTAGAGACTTAATATGTGGACTTGGAAGCTGATTTTATGAAACTTATTATACTTCATCAATCTGTCTGTGAAACTGAGGATTTTGTCCATATTCTTTTCTGTTGTCATTAATTCATTATTTGTTGTCATTATCCTGGGAATTTTTTCTTAGATTGAAATTAATTGAGACAAGATTGAAATATATATATACACATATATATATTCTTGTATCAAGAAGGTACAAATTGTTTCTGTTTTCACATGAACAAATCTAACTGAGTCTTATATATTATACAGCCAAATTGTGAAATCTTGGATATGAACCCTCAAACCATGTTTATCTAACTCCTATCACTGAATACATGATGCAGTGTTAAGTGGAGAAAACACAGAAAAAGAAGCATATAAAAGCCACCTTAAAGCCAGGCATGGTGACTCATGCCTGTAATCCTAGCTACTCAGGAGGTTGAGTACTGAGGATCGAGGGCAGTTCAATGCCAGCCTGGGCATTAAAGACCTGGAGACTCTTATCTCCTATTAACTACTAGAAAATGAGAAGTAGGTCTGTGTCTCTAGGGATAGGTCAGTAAGTCTTGAGCTGAAGAGCTCAGGGGCAGTGCCCAGGCCTGGAATTCAAGACCTATGACAGTCCAAAGCAAAACAAAACAAAATAAAAACAACAAAAACAGCCTCAAAAATATCTCATTTGAAACCACATATTAAGAACACTTGTTCTGAACTAATGCGCATGTGCAGCTATACCTGAGGTTTCTCCTAGATTGCCTCCACATTTGATGTGTAAAGGTCTAGAAAATACAATACTTAGAAGCCTTATTTCAGCAATTATTACTATTATTATTATTATTATTATTGGCTAGAGAAGCAGTTGGCAACATTTTTCTCAGTCCAGAATGTAAATATTTTGCCATTCTATGCATTTTAACAATACGGAACTTGCATCAGTTTCCCAACTACATGTTGTAGGCAAAAGCAGCCACAAATCGAAGGAAAGAAAAGGGTGTGTGCCACATTTAACAAGCAGTGTCACCTTTCCAACAAGTGTGCTAATCCCTGGAATAGAATGTGCTGTAGATTGTCTGTAATAGGAGCTTGGATTTTGTAATCAGAAAATGGAAGGGCCAGGAGAGAAGTCATGATTTTGACTTACTCTACACTCTGATACAAACTCTCCCAGTTAGTAAGATGTTGTTTACCAAGAATAAAGATGTGTCAAGGTCACAATACTGTCAACCAGAACCTAGTTACAATGACCTAGTATATAACAACCTAACTATCACAAATACGTTTCTCTGGTGATGATAATCAGTGTAACAGTTTGATTGTGGGAGAAGTCAGGGACCCTGGAGGAAAACAGAGCTTCACAGTTAAACAGTGGTTCAATGTTCTGTGTGAAGGCCTCGTAGTGACAAGTTCTGGAAGAAATTAGTCACACAGTTGCAAGACTTATTATTAGATTTTAGGAAGCAGGATACAATAAATGTGATGGTCAAGTAAAAAATTTCCATATGGAGATATGGAAACCTTACTAGGAATATTAGAAACAAGATTGTGAAATGATGGTTGACAGTGGAACTTGAAAATGGCCAGCATGTAACCAGAAAAGAAAAGGAAAGAAAAAAAAAATTGATTTGAGATCTAAGATCTAAACCAGCAGGTAAAAATGTTAACAAAATAATAGAAAAAAGAAACAACACAAGATTTAGACATAAAGAGTTTTACATAAATAAGATACACAGTTTGAATAATTCATGTTGAAGGAAGCACTTTTTTTTTTAAAAAAAGGGCATGTGCCTGTTTTTTTTCTACTTCAAAAAATAGGTCAAGGTGAAAAAAATGGAATAGATGGGATTATTGGTGCATGAAATATACACAGAAAAATTTTTACGTAATAAAATCATTACACAATGCTTGTATCATTAAGCTATTACATAATAGTAGCTTATGATTACTTCAGCTCACCTGATTACACCTCCTTGCATATAGTTAGGTCTGTGTGTCAATGATGCACTGTTCAAATTGATGTGAAACATTTTAGAGATTTCCCATGAGGCTTTGTCATTACTGAACTGATCAGTATTTCCAGGTCAGGTTCTACATTACAGAGACCCCTACATTAGGGGAGGGAGAGGGAACATACCTAATATCTGTCCTGACATTTATATACATAAAAATGCATTCAGAATTACTGTTTTCTCATGGGGTTTCAAATGTTTGACAACATACAGATGTTTCTATTTCATCTAAAGAAAAAAGATATCTGCTATATAATAGGCAAAGCTAGAACTTAATTGATCCCATCAGAGTTGGGTTTAGAAATAGTGCTACATTTCAGATGACTTAAGTGTATACTTTGTACCCAGCCTTTTCCCCTCAGCACCCTGTGGATTTCTTCCTTGGCCTTTCCCCTCTTTGAAGTCGGTAGGAGCCCAGAACTTAGAAGAGTCACCCAGAGTACAGAGGCACACAAGGAGTTGGCTGTGTGACTTTCTGCCCTCAAAAGAATCATGGGTTTGATGAATTAGTAAGCAGAGACAGAGGGAGGGAGGGAGGGAGGGAGGGAGGGAGGGAGGGAGGGAGGGAGGGAGAGACAAAGAGAGAGAGAGAGACAGAGACAGAGACAGAGACAGAAAGAGAGGGAGAGACAGAGAGACAGAGAGACAGAGACAGAGGCAGACAGAGAGACAGAGAGACAGAGACAGAGGCAGACAGAGAGACAGAGAGACAGAGAGACAGAGACAGAGACAAAGACAGAGACAGAGACAGAGAGAGAACAACCTCTTAACTTTTACTGAATCCAAACACAAAACTAGGAATTTTCTGTATTTCTTCTCCCCTTCCCCCACTTTTTAAAATTCAATGTTGTTTCCTTTATGTTTTTTTTTTAAATTTTGTGTTTTTCCTTTGCTCTTCCTGTTTCCAGCAGAGGTTGGAAGTACTTAAAAGTCTTTAGAAAGTATGCTATGTTGATATTCTGAGCACTGAGTGGAACAGAAATATGATTGATGAACCTCTCACCTCTTGATGCACTATCACTAAAGTTGGGAGGTGAAATGTGAACTTAACAGGCTTTCATTAGCTCTCCAGAGACTATGAGGACCAAGGCCTGCTGGATGGAGTTTTCAAAAGATGTATTGCCAAACAGAATCCTCCATGAATAATTAGTAGAGGCCATTACCTAGATTTCCCTTAAAGTAGAGATGTTTAATGTCTTTGTTTAATTATTTGTGATTCTCCACAAGTGCCATTTAGTATAACATATTTAACCCTTAAATAATATATTGTATAAGCTTTTGCCCTAATGTTCTATTACTAGATTTTTAATAAGCCGTTCTTATTTATTAAGTGTACAATCACTAGGATATTAAAATAAAAGTGAATGTCAAACACAGATATTTAGTTTAATATCATATTGTTCTGCCTAACTAAGATCAGCATCTCCTATGCTCTCCAATAAATGAAGAAGAAATTTGATTACTATATATTAAAACTTTCTGGGAAGTTTTCTTTGATTACACTATTGAATTGGCTTTATCCTTTAATATTCCTTGGCCTTCCAAGGGTGACATCAATGTACCTACTCATTTTCCTATCTCATAGGTTCAGGACATTTCCTATAGTCAAGAAAACTGTCTGGTGCATACACAATTGGTTGATGAGTTTTGATAACAACCAACCAAAGGTATCTGAATTCAAGAAATGCGAATTGAACCACAGTTACATAGAAGAGACTATTTTAAATATTTTATAGATAGGGAGAGAGCTGAAGGAACTTATCAGTTGTTCTGGTTTGTTTGGAACTAAAAGGTCTCCTACACAGCTGGAGAAGTCCAGGTAAATTAAGAGAGCTGTTTTGCCTCACTTAGGTCCTATTGTTATAAGGCTTCTCACAAGGAGGAACTGATTAAAAACGTTAGTCCCAGTATCAGTTTTTATAAGGGAGCCTATAGGATACCCATCAATTTACAGTATTTCTATGTAAGTGGCAAGCATAGAAGTTGCTATAAATGTTTGCATTAATACTGACAAAATCTGAGCATAATTATGATTTGAAAGTGTTCTAGTGCAAAACTTCAGAGGATATATGGTAATTGTGGCACCCTTCTGAAAACCTACATGGTAAATAGTTGGAAATGCTTTAAGAGAAAATTATGCATATTGAGGTAACTTGAGTCATATCTTCCTTCCCCAGAGCTTTGTGTCTTCTAATACTTCCTTCTTTAATCTCTGTACTATACAAGAGTTAACTCATGCAATAGTCCTCTCAAGTAAGTCTTAATTTGATATCTAGTTAGCATAGAGGGATGTTGAAATATGAAGGTTATGTAACTTGTCCAAGGTCAAAAGGATAATTCACAGCGGGATTTGAACTGAAGCAGTCTAGCTTCAAAGTGCAAGTTCTTTTCTGTAATATTAGCACCTCACTGAAGCAGACCTAGCATTTAGTAATTATTGTTTAGTTTAACTGGAACTTAATAATCAATGGAGTAGTATAACCCTAATGCTAAAGCAAAGCAGTTATAAGTTTAAGCATGCTTTACTAAAGTTAAAACTTGATTTCCTTTCTATAATCATAGTATTTCTTTTGAAAATACTTCTCTCTTACATTGTGCCAGTTATCAGATAGCCCACTTACCACCATTTTTTATTCCTTCCCTGTTATAAAAAAGAAATGATACTGAAAATGGAAATATGTCACTAAATGATTTGTTTCTTGGTGTTTATAATCTATCAGGAAGTGGTTATGTTGACTTATCTTATTTGGATTTATTTAAAAGGGTGATTTATACAAAAGTTTTATTTAATCACTCTTGCAGTAGAGGGTTGCCACTCTGGTTGACCCAGGGGAGGAGAATTTGGAGAACCTACTTCTCGTCACTTCTGTAACCCTTAATCTCACAGAGCACAGCTTGTTTTAAATTTCTGACCATGGCTTGATTTAGGACTGGCAATTAAGTAGCATTTCACCACTTGTATAAGTGAATGTCATCAATTGTGTGTGGATGGCCAGTGATGCAAGTCATGGAAGAAAGTCAGGCACTGCAACTGGCACTGACAAGCAACAGGCAAGAGAAGGCTTGATTGTGACATGGCTTCCATAGATTTCTTGCACAAAGCTGGTGTGGCTGAGAGCAGCAACTCAGGGAAAACCGGACTCATCATCAAAAGTAAGAATGTGAAATTTTGTTCCCAAAGAGAAATAATGACCAAACTTCATTTATAATAATTCAATTGATATCTTTATAATTCTAAGATCCACCATAGTCAAGGCCCTTGAATTATGGGAAAAATGATACTAATTTAATCATTTTTATTATCCCAAAGAATCAAATTTTATTCCTATATTTGAAATACCTAAATGCAATCTGACTAAATGGTTAAAAAGACAAACTAATACAAAATCATTATTTACTTCATAAGATTTTCTTTTACAACTTGAGATGGTTTGTCAACAGTCAGGAACTATAATTATTATCAAAGGTGTGAACTGTGGAGATGCAGATGTAAGCAAATCTGCAAAGGGAATGGGTAATCTTAAAAACCCCTTGGAAAATTTTGTTAGCATTTACCCAGTTTACTAGTAAAAATTAAGAAGAAAAAAAAGAAAGACTAGATTTTAAGAGGTGTATTCTCAAAACATGAAATATTTAGTGACCTGGTCAATGTAATCACAAATAGAAAAATCAAAATATGGAACGCTAAACTCCAGCTGACCATAAGAAAGGGACAATCATCTCCCTGTAAATGGCAGTTCTTCCTATGATACCCAGTGGGTATGGGATAAATTAGAAAGAGGCAAAGATTTTTATATTAAAAATAAAAATAAAAAAAGAAAATGCAAAAAGCTTTTTTGTGATTAAAGACATTCCAAAGAAACAAAGCCATAGTTGAGAGTTTAGAGGTTTCATATGTTTCTATGCATGTTGATTTCTCAGGTTCATTATTCTTTGAACAGCTAGTAACTGGAATCAGGAGGAGCGTCAGGGACAATATGGTATTAGGAACTATCTGAAGAAACTTCACATATTTCACCACTCATGGCATCCTCTATCTAGCATTCATCATCCTCCTGCCATCTTTAAAGTCAAAGTGATCGAACTACTTCATATGGTCAGTAATATGTACATTATGATTCTAAGCCTTACTTTTTTATTTGCTGGAAAAGTAATGACATTAGTGATCAAAAGTAAATGTGGCCAATATAGTTAACACCTCATTATTATTCAATCCCAACCGAAGTAGGGATGGGATTGAGGAATGGTGTCCCGTGGCTTCTGTGGCCTCCATCCATAAATCCCTCGGCTTTCCAGCAGTATTCCCATGATATTATAAGTGACTGAATGATCCCATCATGATGGAAAAGATGGAGAAAAGAAATACTTGAGATCTTCTTCAGGAATATTCTTGGCCATCTGACCTCAAAGTCTAATTGGACTCTTCAAGTTAAAAGCCATTTGTATCTCAATGTGGGTCCCTTTAGAGGTACATACAGCCCAGCCACTTTCAGTGACCACAGAGGCACAAACTCTACTCATTCATGAGGACCACATGAAGGCAACTGTTCAGACTTTATTTACTTATTTGTACAAAATGAAACGTTTGAGCCCAGTTGACACTGCCTAGGGTTGGGTTGAGCAAACTGTATAGAGAGAGAAGTGTTTGCTGACAACTTGACAAAAGTCCATGTTGCTTTTGCTTTCACAGAGGGGAGGTTAGGTGTTTCAGACCCCCTCCAAATGAGACCTCAGGGTATTGTATGGCTATCCATTCACAGCTTTGCCTGTGATGAATGAGGTCTTAGCAGAGGCCTTGCAGAGAGGGTTAGTGATGAATAGATTCCTCATATATCTGCCCTTTTCCCCCCAGACTGGGTGAGGCAGATGATTGGAGAGAAAAAAAAAATGGGCTGGGAAGTTTAATGAAACCCAGCTGCTTTAGCTGTTAATAGGAAAGTCTTTGCTAAAACTCTGGGGAAGAAAATCAATTTGTGATTTTGAAACCATCTCTGTCTGTTTTATGAATATCACATAACTGACACGCTTATCTGTGTATACACAGCAAAATATTTACTTAAATTTATCCAAACTTTTCTGGCTTCCTGACTTGCAAACCTACATGGATGGGTATTCATTCCTTTTAGTCTATTAGGTTTGCTGAACAACATGGAGACTTATACAACGAAATATAATTTACTGAAGATTTCTGAATTTCCTGAGTATTAAACTCTAATGGATACTTCATTTCTTACAATATTTTGGTACACTTATTATCCTGAATCTCCTAGAAAGAGCCAAAAGCTAAAATTTAAGGCCTATAAATCACTGTTTTGATTCATTCAATGAAGAAATTGTCAATTATGGCTGACAATTATTACTCGCCAAGTAGAGGTTTTGACACTTTAATTCCTAGCTCTGTATTTTTGTTGAATCAACTTTCTGTCAAAATTAAGATAAATTGGTTTTGATACATATCCTGTATTTAGTACTGATATAATATAAATAATCATGAACATCGTGTACCTATCATCTCCCTGACTATTAATACTATCTATCTATTATCTTCCTTCTGTCTCCCAAGGATGAAATAAAACACACAGAAAATTCCTGGGATAATAAAACAACAAAACAATTATTTGGTTGAATAGTTTTATCTGAAATATTAGATAATTTGATAGTTTATGATATTTTAAATAATAGCTAACAACAATTTACAATGGATGCTAGGTAACCAACCAACATTTTCAAGGAGAACTATGAATATATTGGAAATAAACTGAAATTTTAGCAACTGACTCTACAACCATGTATATTTTATTAAATTCATTTGACTGAATGTATTCTTCACATAATGGAGGTGCTTCATGGAAAACATGTACTTCTATCGAGAGCCGGACAAACATTTCAAATCTTTATTTAAGCTTAATAGGAGACTTGTATTATGGATATGTCATACACAGCTCAAAAAATTTTAACCAGTTTAATGTTATGCTTTTTCCTCCTTATTAAGAAGTAATTAACAGCCTTCATTAAAAACATAAGCTATCAAACATAAACCATCATTCACTTTAACAGATAAAATGCAATCTGTTGAAATTTAAAAAAAATCATACTCTGAGTATTCTCATAGTTGGGAAGGGATGAGTTATAAAACCTTTAGGAGCCCTGATGTTTATAATAGCAGTAGTCCATCCTCAGAATGCACTGGAAACAACCACTGACTTTGTAAAACTTTGCTCCTAGCATGACTAAGAACTTGTAAGAATCTGCTCATGCCATTTGAGATAAAATAACTAGAAGCTTGGTTCATATGGTCAACGTACTTCAAAGCTGCCAATAATTGTGAAATGAGGAACCAAGTTAATCATAGAGGAAGATAATTTTCTTATTACTGTTTATCTTCTTACCTGCCCCCCCAAATTAAATAGGGGACAGAATTTGAAGGATAAAACACACAACTCTCAAGAACATTTCTGATGGCTTGAACTAGCACTGAAAAATTCTTCCTCTAAAGTCGTAAGACATTTTTTTCCAGTTCTATAATTTACTTATTTTCTGGTACTTATGAACTGTTACCTTATTTTATGGTTTATATTTTTTATATTTTTGCACTGATGTCATTTCTTGGAAAACTCAAATTACTTTCTTCACACAAACACTATTTGTGTAGACTTGTAGAGATATTCTCAGTTCTCTAAACAATTCCTGTTGAAAGTTTATATAGACCGCAAGCATTGTGGCTTTTCTTTTGCTATGATATCTGCAATTTACTGGAACTGCCCAGATTTTGGCTTATCCATTACTGCTGTTTTTCATTACCTGGAACACAAAAATAGACATCCAATATGGGTAATGAGGGTGTAATTGGCCCATGAGCCAATTTAAGGTGTTTCCCTAACTGTGCACAAGCACCAATCTGCCTGTTGTGCCTGTTTTCTGCGTGCATTTTAACTAAAACCCCTGTTACCCCAACAAGGTGACTTTTTCTGATACCATGGACTCCTAATCCAGTTCTCACAGACATTTGTGCCAATGAAGATATGATGCACAAGAAAATGTCAATCCTTGTTCAATATTGTGGATTTTTTTAATGCATTGCCTTTACTGAATATACCACCATTTCCCAAGACTATATACATTCTTTCTGGCAATATTATTTTGCAGACTTAAACTAGTAGCTATTTTTCTGTAGTTTTGGAAAATTTCATTTTCTTCAGTGCTCTTTAATACTTGCATACTTTCCTACTTTCTATTGGGAAAAGTTTGTATAGTTCTGACTCTCTCTCATATGTATATATAAATATATAATATATTATACATAGTATATGGTTATAATATATTATATTATATTATTAATATAATATTAATTATATAATACATTATGCTATAATATACAATATAATTTTATATAAATTATACATATATAATTCATACTTACATGTGATATATATGTTACACTTATATGCTATATACATATATGTGATATATATGTTACACTTATATGCTATATACATATATGTGATATATATACTACAGGGAGCTCATCAAAGCATTTGGTTTTGTGTAAAAATACTTGGTTCTTTGGCATTTTTAGAAATAAAGTTAGAAATAAATCAATGGTTGTCCATTTTTAAGGTAAAGCCTTTGACCCTGAATGGAAAATTACTGGTAGCTTTTTTTCACAGTGAGTTGTAGATAGGATAAACTTCATGCATTGGAAAGTACTGTGGTGAACAGGGCAAAGAAAGGGACTCAGTAGCAGGGGATGTATGGATTTCGGTATAAAGGAAAAAATAGTTTTAAAAAAGTAGTGGATTTAAAAGAAAGCATATGCTCAAAACAGCTTTTGTGTCACAAGAGAACCTAGGGGATGGAGACATCCAATGCCTGTTTCAATGAAAGGAGTGCATTTATTAGAATCACTCAACAGAAACTAATGAAATTTAGTCATGGAAAATGTACACCCCATAGTACACAGCCCATCAGGAATCTGGGAGTGTAAGGGCTTTGCATACCAAGAATAAAGTGCTACCTGCCACTTCCCAGCATACCTGTCCATCAGACATCCTGACTTGCAAAACCATCACTAAATTTGCACTACCACCTGCACTTTCTGTCTTTATGGAGACCATTTTTGAGCTTCTACAGGTGAGTATGAATGCATTTTCCATACAACTTGGCTTAGCAGACTTTTGATGAGATTAAGTTATCTTCTCTCCCAGTGTACACACCAGTGCATAATTGGCTTTCATTAAAAGCAAGATATTTGGAGGTAATCAGCTCAAGGCATTTTCTGCCTAATTTCTGACCTCTTTATCTCAATTTTCATAGTTTCTCTTCAACCCCATTTTAGATGCTTTCTCTGAGATAAATTCAGCAGTGAGAGACAAAGAAAGAAGCTTCCCTTCACATTTTTGTCACAACCCAGTGATCCACTCTGTGTTTGAAAAAGGCCAGCACTCTGTTGATTTACAGATCTAGATAAATTTATGTAGTTTATGTCTAGTGTAATTGGAGTCTTCTTCTACCATACCACCTCCAAGAAGACAATAGCCACTTCATCACTGCTTGAACTTCTTCTATGTTAAGGGTAGACTGGATATGTTCCTCTGCAGTGTTTTCACAAGCCAGGAAAACTGGACCTGATTTTGGAAGGATGGAAGCCTAGTCTTGTGGTCCATTTATGCATAGTTGACCGTGAAGCAAAGCAAATATACTTGAGAACTGAAGAACAGATTAGTCTAGAATCCAGGTTCTTCCTAATCAGCAACTTCCACTGAACAAATTACTAAGGTTCCTGTGCCTCTGATCTTCATTCCCAGGTTGAATTCCTTTCTCCTCAAAGTCTGGTTTTTGTGGAAGAATGATTGATATCACCCCAATTTTTGGATAATTTTGGAGTACTACCCGCATCTTCTCTGATTATACAACCACGGCTATATAAATCATATTTCCAGGTGATCACTATTAAAATTCAGTACTGGCCACCACTGGTAAAACGTATACTAACTACTACTCCATGATGTTCTAAGGCTATGTGTTACAATAAAATACAAGGCCTTTTGCTCTCATGTTAGAAATGTGTGTCTCGTTAACCAAACCTAATGTAGACTGACAACTTTGCCAATGGGCCTGAGTGAAGCCTCACCTAGAAAGCCTCTTTTTTAGGACATAAGGGAAATTGTGTTTTCATTCTTAAAGTTAGCCTTTAAGAGAGGTACCATGCCATTTTTTTTCTTGAACAATTCAGTTTTAAAATCTCAGCTACTACACAATCTCATTCTTCTGAAAATAGATGCAATCCCTTTAGGATTCTACACGAGCTTTCTTCCTCTTCAACATCTGACCCTGGCCTTTCTAATGCCTGTATGTCCTGCATTAACTCAGTAGACATAAACCTCGTACTTTCTTCCTCAGTGGGGTTCTCTCGCAAAGGTTATTTAGCCTGGTAGGGAAGACATAACTCTTCACAAATCCAGACAGCTATTGGAGCATCTGCTGAAGCGCCTATGATTCCAAGAGGTCAAGCTCCCTCTCGGCACAGGTTATATTATAGCAATTACTTTTCTTTGGTCTCTTCCCCCACTAAGTACTATTCCTCAACTCTTATTTCCCGACCTGCCCTTCTGAGACTGATCTTTCCTTAGTCACCATAGCAAGAGTAAGCAGTGCAGACACTCCACTCCCAGAATAAGAAAGCAGAGAAGAAAGAATAATCCCCAAATATCTCTTTGTTGAGTTTCTGTCCACATTTGGGAGCAGAGATAATCAGCATGACACCAATAGCAGGTACATAAGATTACTAAATAACATATCTCCATGGAATATTTTTCACATTCATAATTAATATTTTAGGGCATATTATTTGATCAAATATTGGTATTTCTTACAGCATAGTTATCTATGAAGGCATATTTGACTAGATAAATCTCTCCTACTAAAACTACTTAAATGTATCAATGTGAATATGCACACAGGGCTTTTCTGTGTCTCCTTGTCTGTTTCTTTCTCTCTCTGTGTACTGATGTTTGAACTCAGGGCTTTACCTTTGCTAGGTAGATTCTCAACCATTCTAGAATGATCTTAACCCTTTTTAATATTCATTGTTGTCAAATAGAGTCTCACATTTTGCCTAGGCTAACTTGGATTGTGACTCTGTTCTTTATGTTTCCTGTGTAGCTGTGATGATAGGCCTCTACCACCTTGCCTGGCTTTGTATTGATTGAGGCTGTCCTTCATTCAGCACAACTACATTTATTACAAGGCTTATCCCCCCTAATCATTCCTGTTCATGTTTTAACCAACACACTTAGGAGATTTCCCAGTTTTCTGTATATCTGAGATTTTTGTGTCGTTACAATTTTTTTATTGGAAATGTCTCTATTTTTAAATCCGTTGGAAGAGTCTCATCATTTGATAGCTTCTGAAATCTTAGTGAAGTTTTCTCAAATGTCGCAGTAGAACTAAGCAACTAAAAATTCCCAGCAATATTTTCCATTAATGGTTTAATTTCACACATTTTTAAATGTTTAAACCAATATTTCTCTGTATTTGTATTTTTATAAGTATACGGTGTCTGAGATACAGTATGCTGCTGAGAAAAAATAAGTTTTCAATTTTAGGCAGGAAAAAAATGATTTCACAAGTGAATGGATGAAGGAAGGAAAGAGGGAAGGAAGGAAAAAATGCCCAGGGGATATTATAATATGTCAATCCATAATCAAAAGATTAAATGTCTCATCCCTGTGCATTGCTTGTTTTATAATCAATTCTGAAATAAATGTAAAGCCAACAACACCAGCAAAAAGAATGGGCACAAGGAAGACATGAAAGCTGCTCCAGCTCTATTTCCTGATTACTGAAATTTTATCATTTCCTTACACTAACTCCTCAAGTATACAAACTCTTTTCAGCCTTGCAAATCAAATGTCATTTCAGGGAAATATTTTCTTATTAGTAGAAAAAACTTTCATGCTTCAACCCAAAGCAATTTGTAAATATTATCTCATCAACTCTGCTAAGGCAGACAGGCCAAAAGCAATGCATTTATCTTTGAAATGAACAAGACCAGAGGAAATGTTGTATGTTTGGGGGTTGGGAGGGGTGAACATTTTCCCACACTATGATATGTCTTTCTTGTTCTCTCTTTTATCTTATTGCGAGTCAACAGAAAATCACCCCAGAGAAGATCAAGCACTGATGTGGATTAATCACTGAAATGATTTTCCTGCCAAATTTTAACACACTGGGTTCATTCTGTTAAATACTAGGGACATATATATATATATATATATATATATATATATATATAAAGCAAATTTTCTCCCTGTCTCACTTTAAATCTGTGTCAGTCTCTTCCTTTTTCAGGAAAGGCTTTTTATGCCTTTTAATTGTTATTGTTAAGGTTTATGAACAGAGGAGTTACCGTCACATCAGTCAGATAAGCAGTACATTACTTTTTGAACAATGTTTTACCCTTTCCCTCACTCTCCCTCCCATTTCCACTCACAAGTGGTATAGTTCATTTTCTGCATAGTGTTTAAAGAGTATCACTGATGCATCTGTTCAACCTTTGTCTCACTATTTCTGTGCCCCCAATTACCCTCCCAAAGACAGATACATGAGCAGCAAAGTAGACAAAAAGAAACATAGATTGCATGGTCTCCCTCATTTGTGGTAGCTATAATGTGCCTATAAATCTACAAGCATACACTCTGTATAGAAAACACACACACACAAACAAACACACACACACACACACACACACAGACACACACACACACAGTGGGACATGATTAGTTACACAGTTTTCTAGAAATTCATACATAGTGAGACCAAAGGAGAAAAGTCTTTGGAGAGGAACAATAAGCACAACACCTATGTACACCTGATCTGAATATTATCTAAATGAATTGCAGTAAAGGTTTTCTAGCTGTTTTCTTTCTGATCCCCGATTAGAAAAATCTAAAAGCAATATTTCCAGTATTCTTCTTCCAGAACATTCGCCATGCTTGTTTCAACAAGACATAAGCTACACAGTCTGAATTGTGTAGGAGAAATGAAAGTGTCAATGTGGTCCATAGTATTTGATGAGATCAGTAAGGAGCCGATTGCTCGTGTTGTTAAATCTTTCAGTAGCAGGACTGGTGTTTGCTTTACCTCATCTCATTTCTTATCTATCAAGGGGACCTGTTTCAGTCATGTCTGAGTCTCATTTCCACTCACTTATTAAATTTCTTTTACTGCAATAATTCTTTTGCTTTCTTCTGCTTAAACTATGCTGCATGTTCTATATCCTTCACATGCTCAAACCTACCCATCTTTTGTGAATCATAACCGCCTCCTCTCAAAATAAATCTTCCTGTTGCTTTGTTTCTATCCCTGAAGTCCTAGTGAATATTACAAAGGTTAGCATATAATTACATATTGATTATATGATTCCTCATTTGTGCCATGTATGCACATCTTATTTCCCCAAGGATTATGTAAGTTTATAAAGTTTTACAAATATCGTTCCTTAAATTAGTTGGGATTCTCTAGAGGCGGAACAAAGATAGGGACTAAATCAAAGTTTTCTGCTTGGGAGTACATAGTAAAGTATAATTCATTTATCTGTTTTACTTTGCTTAATGCCAAAAATACAGAGATGCTTACTTGCTTTCATGCACTTTTCAGTACTTAAAGACTTTCTCCCAACCTTCAAACTTCTCTTTAGCATTTTTGTTTCCATGTTTCGCTTATTTTACTTTCATGCTCTTACAATACTTATATAATACTGTGTTTCAGGAACAATGCTTCTTCATTATTCGATAGATTGCAAAAAGGGTAAATGTAACATCATCTTTTAAAATTTCCCCTCCCTCCGAAAAAATTAACCTCCCAATTCCTATAACCTGGAATGTTGCCTGAGTGAAAATGGGATGGATTTTGTCAGATGTGATTAAATTAAGGGACTTGAGGTGAGAAGATTATCTTGGATTTTCCCTGTGAGCTCTAAATGCAATCACATGTATTATTTATTATAAAAGAGAGGTAGAGAGAGATGAGATCCAGACACCAAGTTGATGATCTATAAGCAGAGTGGAGATCTGAAGTTCCTAGCCATGAAGCCTCAAGTGTTGCAGCTACATAACACAGAGTGGAGGCAGCTGCCAGAAACCAAAGTAGGAGGGAAAGGTTAATCTGTTTTCAGAGAAAACCCAGACTGACACTTTGATTTCTGCCCTGATACTGATTTTAATCTTCAAGCCACCAGAACTATTGGAGAAAGAATTTCTGCTGTTGAAAGTCATCTACTTTGTGGTCTTTAGGCCTAGCAACCATAAGAAATTAATACAATCTTTCCAATCATACACTCGCATGGTTTTCTCTGTCTTCAATTGTAGCATGATGCTTACCACACACGTTAATAACCATTAAGAAATAGTGATTGAGTCACAATTTAAGTACAATACATTCCACTGCAAGTGGAGTTTCAGGACTCAAGCCCAACTGTAGGGGCTACTTATTTCATGTCTGAACATTCCTATGGACATTCTGCATAGGGAGATGAAGAACAGTGAGACAGTGGGTTTATTACATGTGACATGGGAACACTAGAGGAAGAGTCAAAGTAAGCACTTAGCCTGTTTTTGAGATATACACATGGGCTGTGGGTTGATATAGAGGAAGAATCTGGGCAGAAGATAAGAGATATGCATAGTTAAGGGGTCTCAGACAAAGTGTGACCTGGTTGACCATCTCAGTTCTAGTTGTGCCAATAGTTAAGACTCCATAGGAAATGCTATGACTGTCAGCACTTGAGAAAAGCAAGTGAGTTCTCATGAGATGATTATCCTGCTCCAGGAAACACCCTCTCCCTCATAGGCAAGGTGGTCTGTGCTGTGAGGCACAGAGAGGGGGTGAGTTTTCTTTGTAAAGATGTCATCAATTAGCCCTGTCCTTCCTGGATTTCAAGGTGATTTTACAATTAGAGAAATTCAGAGCAAAGGACATGGATGAAAAATGGAGACTTAGATGCCAAACTTATATGACACTTTTAGCTAATTCACAAGTCCAGGTAAGGAGTCTTACTTTTCCAAAAGAGAAAATTTGAAGGACCTGTTGTAATGTTACTACTTCTGGATTTTATTGTACTAAGAACTTGAGATGAAGTTTTTAGCCTGATTATTTTCCTTGTACACCTGCATATCCCCTGTATCCTCTCTCTCTCTCCTCTCTCTCTCTCTCCCTCTCCCCCCCCTGCCTTCACCCTGGAAATCTCAGTTTGAGTATTTATTTGGCTTCTCCAAACAGTGACTCAAATCTAAAGAGCTGAATGAAGCGTTATTCATATTGTATATGCTTTACTCCCATTTTTGGGAGCATGGGTTTCTGCTTTTCTCTACATGTCTCCATCACTAACCAATTACCCACAGACTAGACCCAGTTTCTTCAAATGTAAAAAGATTACATGAAATAAATAATGCTCAATAATTCAACTATTTGGTAGTCAATACAGGGGAGATATAATCATTAGATACTATTATTTAAAGGACAAACTCAAATTTTATTCTGATTTTGTGGTATGCTTTTGAGAATGCTATATTGATAAATTGAACTATGTTCCAAAAGCATTAAGTTATTTCCTTAAGACAGACATCTACCTAATAACACATCAACTCTGTTAAGAACAGCATGCACTGTCAGTCAAGAACTATTTGTGTACATGATGTCAAACATCTAATTCAATTTAATTACTTTATAAACATGTTTTTCCTAGTTATGTATACAGCCTCATGTGTAGGTTAAGGTTGTAAATTTTGCTTACAGAAAGAGAAGAGAAGGAAAAAATGTCTAGCATATGTTAGCAATTTTCCTTTGATCATGTCCAAACTAAAATATGTGTAAAAGTTGTGTTCACTAGTAGTTGATACAGCAAATTCTCTCCTCAATTTTTGAATATTACTTGTATTTGATGTTCCCAATATGGTAAAACTGAAATACACTAACTTCCTCAATGAGACTTTGGTTTTGCACAGATAAACAGCATTCCAAAAGTAACTTGTAATATCAATAGCTGTTCTGGTTACTTTTGATTAATAACAAACTTCCACAATACACTATCTTTTGAGCAAAATATGTGTTTCAGGCTCATACTTTAAAATCCCTAAGTTTCCAATAGCATTGAAATCGTTTCTATGTAACTAGAGAATTAACTTAGAAAAATTGTTACATAATTATGAACAGTATAAATTTTCTTTAAAAAATCTAAAGTCAAAATAAATCCAAGGAAAGTGAGATAATAAATAGAAATATTGGGTGGAATTACTTTCAAGTTAGATAAATTTTTAAATTTAAAATAAGCTATTTCTCTATAACTTAATTTAAAAGACTAATAAGGAAGTTTCTAAAAATTCATTCAGTAATCCATGTTTAAAAGATAAAATGAGCTTTCCTGTATTTATCTGGTCAGATTTAGCATTGTAACTTTGTCATCTGGCTATCAGGCATTTTCTCTTTCAGAAAGACACTATGGCTTTGCACAAATCCTTCAGGGCAGAGTGCCACCAGTCATGCAAGGAAATGTCTGGAAGCAAAGCTAGGACTTAGTTTGACCTCTCTACTTTTTTCCTTGCCCCAATTCTCCACAATCCTGCACATCACAGGACAGAAGATGTGACAGTTTGACAGCTATATCATTTTAAAACCAAATACACTTTTTTATGGACAAGGAGTCATAGTTATCATTAGTCTCAAAAGAGGAATAAACATACTTACCTATGAAACGCCAAGAGTCTACTCACCACTGTCTCAGATGAAGACTCCCTGAAGTGCTTGTCTTCAATCCCCTTTCCAAAGTCTACAGTCATACCACCACACTACTGAGTAAACACATTTTTGCTTCTTCATAAAAGGCAGTGCAACCTGGGAATGCAAGCCAGTCATATTCCAATGTTGTCTGCAGGCCCCACCATAGTGTTTTCACTCACAAGAGCAAGAAAAAAGTATAACAAAGTCAATCAAAATTGATCACAGTGCTAGTAGGTACCTCACACTGAATACTGCACTGTTGATCAGCAATCAATATGTCTTCTTTTCTCTACTATGGTTCTAACTGCAGCCCACACCTAGAAGCTGACAGGCAGTAGACCTTTTAAAAAACTCCTTCATTTAGTATCTCCCTACTCTGTTACTTCTTTTCTTCCTTTCATTCAGTTAGCTTCTTATACTTTTGTTGTTCCTTTTTCCCTAACAATTAATATAATTCTCATTATTACTATCTTGATACACAGGGATGATAGATTATAATGAATACCCTATTTACTTGTAACAAAACAAAACATACATACAACAAAAGAAAGAGAAACAAAACCACATCGAGCAAAGAACAACATAAATTGTTTTCTTTTTTTTTCCTTCTTCTCCTTTTACAAGAAAAAGGAATTTCAGTCTTTGAAAGTAAGTTGGCTCCATGTCTTTTGCCAGAAGGAGAAAAGATGTTTACATTTCATCCAGGGGAAAATTGTCTTTCCCACAAAGTGTAAACAGATGATTTCAAATGTAGCCAAAGAGAAAGCTAGCAAAGAGAACAAGTGCATTTTCAGAACAACCAAATTAAAAAATTGAGTTTTCACATCTTATGATATCTGTCTGAATAACCAAAGTCATTCACATTGAATGTCTTGCCCAATTCCAAGTTTCAAAATCAATTCTTTTCATGAAACTACCAATCTCATTATCAAAAATAGGTTAGTTCTCTAGATCCTTTTGGTAATTCCAACTCTTCTCCCTGTTGACTCCACTGGCGTGCAATCCAAATTTCCTTTTTTGTTTATGTTTGAATTTCTCGGTACTATTTCATTCCTCAGTACACATTTTGTATATGTTTACTTCACACTTTCTTCTGAAAAGTGCCTCAAAAGTTGAATTGTTAGTCTTAAAAAATATACCCATTTTGTTATGAAATAATGAGACTAAATTAAAAGTTATATGATATATAAAAGTTGTGTTTGATAGCAGAATATATAAATAACAAGCTCCTCAACATACTGCCATGCAAATATTATCTCACATCTATGAGCACAAATTCCAAAATAAAAGGCTTAAAATGTCTAAAATATTTGCTTTTTGTTCTCGTAAAATTTGTTTGAGATTTCTGATAAGATAGAAGATGAGATAGAAGATTTCTGATAGATGGTGACTGGGAGCTTGTAACTTCCAGAAGGAAGTAGAAGGGCACACAGCTCTTCTCAAGGTTATAAAGAACTTACTTCTCTGTGAATGAAGAACATTGCGTTAACATGATCTCTAGCTGTCCATCAGCTTTTGGAATCTCTGATGACCAGTAGTTATGCAGACTCAATTTCTTTCAGGAGTACAAGGAAACCAACCTTCAGCATATGATTATGTTTTACTTCTGAATAACTCATCTACCAAAAGAATAGCATGTCTACTTTTCCTCCTTTTAGTGAGTTTCTGAGACTATTAGTACATAGAACTATTTTCCAGACAAGAAATAATATTTAATATAAGATGTTAATTCTACCTTCTAAGACACAGTTACTACCATTAAGGAGATGCTTGGGATTGAAGTTTGCGATATCAAACTGTCTCACAAACTTTGTACCTTTATTTTTCTCAAAACCATTGTGTCTTAAAACCCAGTTTGGAAAAGAGAGGTTGGTGTCAACCTTTTGTAAGAATGAAAGAAATAAGTACACTGTTTACATTACAAGGCCTTTCATGAGATATGCGCCCCAAATGTGGAAGCTATTTCCTGTCCTGTACACTCCGTTGTAAGGTCTGCATCTTGGCAGCAATCGTGAAATTAAAAATTAAGAGAAAAGCAACTGCAGGAAAAGATCAAAGTGGACTAATTTCTAAATGCAATAATTTCCTAGGAACTGTTTTATCTAACAAAAGCTAGGACAGAACTAAAAAAACATTAAAGATGTTTTAGTTATTAGAATATCAAATTTCCAGTGAGAGAGATAAGTGGGGAGGACTTTGGGTTAACATTGTCAAAAGCAATTGCATTTTCATCTTATTTTCCTTGTTCCCCACATTGCTTTAATACCAGCACCTTTGTCCGTGGTACACTGCAAGAAGCATTTGAAGAATTTAGCCTATTATTGCTGCTATTATTACTATTAATTTTGAAATTCTCAGAACTCTACCACATTTACCCTTTACAAAGAATACATCATGGAATTCTACTACTCCATCAGAAAGAATTATCTTGTACCATTTATAAGAAAATGGAAAGACTTGGGAAAAATTATATTTTATGGGAAATAAGCCAGAGCCAAAGAAGCATAGGCTATACAGCTTCCCTCATTTGTACTAACTAGATTGTGCTTCTGATTATACAATTGACCTCATGGAATGATACACACACACACACACACACACACACACACACACACACATGTACACACGCATACACCTATATATGCATAGGCACTGGGAAACTGGGACATGATAAATTATATAGGACTCTAGTCATTAACTTATACAGACCAAAGGCGGAGATGCTTCAAAGTGGTGGACAGAGGCTCAATAGCTATGTATAGATGACAGAACATGATATTCTATGTGGTAAATTCCAAGAAAAGAAAACAAGAGGCATTTTTATTTGCTATTGTTTCTTGTTTTGCTTTCTTTTCCTTTTGAATTGTGTGTTAATATGTTCATCTTTGGGAGGATAAGGGCAAGCACATACAAGGTGAATGAGGATGAACAAATACAACAACACTAATGCTCACTAGGTACTCTGCAGGAAATGAACTGGATATTTTGTAGATGGGTAGGGACAGGAGAGAAAGACCAGGAGGGAGTGACAGAATGGGTCATGGTTTAAAAGAAATTATACTCATTACTCAATACTTGATTCATGTAACTGTAACCCCTGTGTATATCAACTCTACAATAACATTTTTCAAAAGGTTCAATTGAAGAGGAGAGTTTAGCCTGAATTTTTCTCTCAAGAAAGGACTCATTAGTCTTTTCAAGGAAGAGAAATTAATGCTTAAGTATTCATAAGATTTTTAGCTGGAAAGTAAAATAGCTTAGTTTTTGTTCAGACTTAAAATGCTGGGTGGATCCTGAAAACAAAACCAGGGATTCAGACAAAAGCAACTTATCTAAAAAACACAGAAAACGGAGAGTGATCTCATGAGAGACATCTTAAAGGCATTACTGTTTTGACCTGGCAAGAAGTTTGAGTAAATTCACTCCTGAGTTAGGTCAGCTCCATTCTCCACCAATGACCTTGAAATCTCTAGCTTGTAAAAGATCAGTACTGTAATTTAGAAATTGTGATCTCAACTTTGGTACAAAGATGACAAAGTTTACAATACATTTAATAAATCACTACTAAATGCCTTTTCATTTCTTCAAAGGTAGTTACTCTGAACTGAATGAGTCATTCAAATGAATGAATAGGCCCATTATCAAAGTTTCTTTATAGGAACACAAAGACAATGTGTTGGCCGCATTCTTTGTTTCACAATATGGCAGCTTGTGAAAACCTTTTTTGCTTTCAACACCAAAAATTTGCAAAGCCCCACTTACAGATCTACATTGCACATTTTAAATGCAAATAATATGTGCACATGCAACATCCTTAAATCAATGTCTGGTAATTCATTGATGTTCAACTGCTAACTTGATTCAGAATAACATCATGGCAGATGTGTGTGGGATCATGTTCAAGACATGGGAATAACACAGAACAATAGCTTGCCTTAAGCTTGAATGAAAAGACTTGGAGCAAAATTATGCAGCAAAGCAAGATGAAACAGATTAACACAGCACATAGTTTTGAATTCTTTCCACAGTAATGTCTCTTGAACTAAGTTTTGCGTTCAATCATTTATATAGACAATTTTAATCTGAAAAGTTCTGGATTACACTTTTCTCATACCAGAGTGGCTTGCATTAGCTTGGGGAAGACAAGAGAAGCCCACGGGGGCATCCATCTCACCAAATAACATTGATCATCAAATGAGAGCAACTGTCACTCATAATAAAATGTCAGAAATACATTGGATATGCTAACAAAGCAGAAGTCAAATTCTGAAAGTCTCTCATGGAGAAGAATCATTGAGCAAGATTGTCATTTTATTGGCTGCAATTTTTTCTAGCGGGATAATTATTTTGTGGATCAGTTACACTTCTTCATGCTAGTGACAATAGGATTGTAGAGTGATTCGCCTCATTTTTTTACAGCTCAATTTAATGTTTCTTTAAGTGAAGCAGGCAACTTGAAGCCTGAAACCAAGCATCTATTCATCCATTCTTTATTTACAGGACGTTAAATAAAGAATGTTAAAAAAAAAGAGTGCTATCGAGGTAGAATATACACAAGATAAAATTTGCCACACATGACATCATCTCAGTGGCATTAATTCCACCAAAATAATATACAACCGTCACCATAATTTAAATCTAGAAAACTTGTTATTTTCTCGGAGAGAAAACCTCATGTCTATTTTACAATCCTCATTTTTCCTTCCTGATAAACTGAGAAGACATGATTCTATATTCTGTCTATGAATTTCACTATTTGAAAGACCACAGTTTATTTTAGCATCATATCCTCACGGTTTAGCCATGTTGTGGCACGTATCAGAATTTCCCTTAGGTTTAAGGCTGAATAATATTTCCTGTATCAATTTGAGGTGTTAGTCTCATTTTGATTATGACCTTGGCTTTCAAATGAATGGTGATTTTGATCATCATTTGGTTTCTTATTAATGATTTATACAATTTCCTTAGGAAATTGTCCATGTATGTCCTTTACCCATTTTAATCGTTTTATTAATTGTTGTTGTAATTGTGTTTTATTGTGTTAATTCACTCAGATCCTCCCTCCAAAAATAGAGCATATATTTGCATATGCATATTTAAAACATATGTGTCGATGTATAGGTACGGAGGTTTGAACTCGTGGCCTCATGTTCATTCAGCTGTCTTCCTTTGTTGGTGCTCTATCACATGAGCCTTACTTCTAACATTACTTTTTAATCATCTTTGTTTTGTTTTGTTTTTTATTTTTATTTTGCCAATCTTGGCTTGAACTCAAGGCTTTGGCATTGTCCTTGGGCTTTCTCAAGTCTAGAACTCTACCACTCTAACCACAGCACCATTTCCAGCTTTTTTTCTATGTATGTGTTACCGAGGAATTGAACCTGGGTCTTAGTGCAAGCTTAGGCAACACTCTACCAATAGGCCATGCTCCTGGCCTTAACAGTTACTTTAGAGATGTGGTCTCATAGTCTTTCCTGCCTGGGCTGGCTTCAAACCACATCTTTCATGATCTCAGCCTCCTGGTATCTTGGATTACAAATGTAAATCACCAGTTCCTAGCTAGAATCTATGTTTTAATGACAAAGAAATGAAAGCAGGTTGGAGTAGGGTTCAGGTGGTAGAGTGCTTTTCCAACAATATGTTGACCTGTGGTTTCAATTCCCAGTTACAGAATATACTTTATAAAACAACATCCAAAGGATCTTCCTAAGTTATAGGTTGTCTGTAACTTTAACTTGGACAGTCAACTGGGAGTAGAGAGTCCGCTGGGAAAATAAGAGGATATTAACTGAAGTGTCCCTGCTGTAGCACATCTTACTGATAAGAATCAGTGAGTCTACAAGTGCTACTACATGATGCTTCATGGATATTCACTAGTAAATAGAACAACATTCTAAGCATTTTAATAATGTTACTGTAATGAAAATAGTAATAACAGCCACATTATTTTCATTTAATGAATTCAAGTGAACACTTAATTTCTCCTACTTATTATATACAACCACACACAATTGAAAATGCTGTCAAGGTTCACCATTCAAAGATTTTTCTTTTCTTTAAATTGGGGGGAAATATTCAATAAGTATACAGAAGTTTTCTACTACTAGTCGCAGGATACTGATGCATTCTCTCAAGATAAATGAAGGGTGGTACAAAATCTTACCAGACTAATTTCTCTCAAATTATGTTTCCATATGCATGCAGTTCAAAGATACTGAGCAGGTATCATAGAACAAACAATTCTATAATTTAGTAAGCTATGGGAGTACTGGATTAAACAATGCCAAATATATTACTTTACTGTAAACTTCCTCAGATATGTTAAAATAATGTATATTATACATCATCATATGGAAAAGTAATTTTCAAACATCTTGCTGGACTGGTGATGTATTTCTAATCTGGTAATACTGCATATATTTCATTCTTGACCTACCACATACTAGACTCTTAATCAATGGTCAGCACCACTAAATAAAAATGCACACAACCCACTGTAGAGAGGAGACAATTAGGAGACTGTGAAAAATATAGCATTTATGTCTTACTTTTCCAGCAGGCCTAAGAAAAAAGGAGTAATTTGTCTCTAGCTAGATAAATAGACTTCCTACGGTCAAGGTCATTGCCACATTGCCGGCTATATTTTAACAGTGATGCTATGATGCACTAAAGAAAGGGACTCTATCCTTCATTTCAGCTGCCCTTGCTGAAATATACCTTATTACTCTTACCTTAAGCATAGACTATGAAGTACTAATAACGATGAAAAGAAACTACTCAGGCATCAGACTTGGTTCTGTGGCTTTTGAATGAATCTAATTTCAAGTAGTTGGCTAAACTAGACAGGAAATACATTTTCATCTGTTTATTCTACGTTTGGTGAACCTTCAGTTCATCTCCATTTATCCTGTTCCCATGATCTAGAAAAACATCTGCATAGGGAACATTCTTAGCCTTTCATTCCATAGATAGGACTCCCAAGAAAACACTGAATGCCCATTCACAAGTCACCAGGTGCCGCAGACATAACTGTTGGCAGGTCACACTGAAGCCATTCTATCTCCCCTAAACAAAGCATACTTGCTCCCAATGCACTTCCTTTTCTTCTCATTTGCCTTGAGATGGAGATCAAGCTTTCTCAGATAGGTTTGGTGGGACATTATGATTATCTTACAGACTCATCTCTGAGAATACTGTACCCACCACCCCATATTTTCAGGTTTTGTGTAATATTCTAAGTGAGCTACTTCTTAATCTTTACCTTTATTTAAATTTTCCATTGTAACAGAATACTTTCCTTCCTTATCTTTCTTTGGTATTTTCTGGATATAGTCTTCCTTTCGTATTATCTTTAAATAGTTATAAAAATGAGATTTGATTTAACAAAGCAGTTTGTGAGTACAATGTATTTTGATCAGTGTTACATTTTTTATGCTTCTTTCACCCACCTCTCCCCTTACTTTTCACAATTTAGTAATATAGGCACTGAATTATTGAACTTATTCTCTCCCCTTTCTCCCTTCATTTGTCTACCCCTTCCTCTTGGAACCCCCTTCTATTTACTTATTTCCCAGTGGTTATGTTCTTGGCCTTTCACTTAGGCTCTCTGAAAGACTGTACTATTTGAGCTCTCCATGGAGTCTATTATACTTCAGCTAATTCACTTGTAACTATTTGCATACCATCTAATGCATTTATTGATAGCTTTATATATATAGTTTATTCACAAAAAATGAGGGAAATCATGCAATCTTTGTTTCTCTGGATCTGCCTTCCTTCACAAACTATAATTTTTCCCAACACTTTCCATTTTCTTACAGGTGTTACAATGTCATTCCTGAGATTATAATCTAGAAATCCCACTCGTGAGTATGATCTCATTGAACTCAGGCATGGTTACAGAAAAGCCACTAACAAAATTGCTTTTACTGATGCATAACCAAGATGGAGAATTAGCCCAGATTACCCTCAAATGAACAAATGGGGCAGGAAAATGTGGGATATATATACAACTTTTACTCATTTCATAAAAATATATTCTACTAATAGTCCTTATTGACCCCAGCAAAGACGTCCCTCCTCTGAATTTCAAGGGACCATGATTCCTCATGTATTAAACCATTTCTGATGTGATGTCTCAAATGGCTTTTTGTGTTTACTCATACCACAGTTAGATTCAAATGAGGAGTTAACAATGTCCATTTTATTTACCCTATTTATTTAGAGCATTTAAGACAAATCTGCTGGACTGTAACTGCTCTAAGGCGTTTATTGACTGAATGACTAGATACCTATGAGCCTACAGTTCTGAGGAAATGGTTTGGTATGTGTTTGTGCACTGTTTTTTTTTTTTTTAAAAAAAAACTGAATATTCTGAGCAAAATATATAAAATTGTAGCTGTTATGCTTGAAGGAAGAAAAACAAAATCAATAGCTAATAAACAAAGGTGCAATGTGACAGCTGTTTATGAACTCAAACAAAAAAAAAACATTTTATGGGGGAAGAATGTGAAGTGAGTAGATGAAAATTACGCAGGAGGGCTATGCAGTACGACATGTCATACAACAGGATGTATTTAGTAGAAGTAGTAATAGCGCCTAACCAAGACTTGAACTCTGTCTGGCTGCTAGTTCCTTAGTTTTGCTTATGGTCATTGTTATGCCACTTGAGCCACAGTTAGCTTGTTTTTGTTGTTGTCAGTTGTGGGGCTTGAGTTCTGGGACTGGGTGCTGTCAATAAGCTCTTCAACTCAAGGCTATTGCTCTACCACTTGAGCCACAGCCCCACTTCCAGTTTTCTGGGGGCTAATTGGAGATAAGGATCTCATGGACTTTTGTACCCGGACTGGCTTTGAACCATGATCCTCAGATCTCAGCCCCCTGAGTAGCTAGGATTACAGGCATGAGTCACCAGTGCCCAGGACCTCCAGCTTTTTTTCTGGTTAATTAGAGATAAGAATTTCATGGGCCTTTCTGCCCAGTCTGGCTTCTAATTGTTATCCTCAAATCTCAGTAGCTAGAATTATAGGCATGAGTCATCTGCATCAAAGTAAAGGCCTATTTCTTATGATAGCATTGTTTCATTTATATGAGAGATATGAGAGGTCCCATCTTTTCTTCAAGATGAAAATCTATGTAAAATTATATAAACAGGCCAACCTTTTGTCCAAAAATAATACATTCATTTTTTATTCATCTTCCATCGGAGACACCATTATCATACTCAAAGCCATGGCATCTTCTTATTCCATTTTTGAGACAGCTGTCATATTTATAAAATGCCAGCAAAGTTATAAATTTTTTTGCAACCTCTCTTAGCCCTGACACGTATTTTTATTTTGTTTCTTGCTGTAAGATTGTCACCATCACATAAGATAAGATTAGATGAGAAAATCATTTCCATTTGAATGATGTGATATTTGTGTTCTTTATTAAAAACACAATGCATTTGAAATGCACAATTGTATTCAAATGGTTATTCATGGACTACAAGGCACTGTTTACTTAAAAAAAAAGCAGTCTCTATTTTTACATCTAAATGTGCTGAAATGTACTGGGATTGAACACATCTGTTGGAAGAGATAGATAGGGACTTTGCTGTATTCTTGTCTTGTCTAAACGAGCTCACTGGCACTTAAAACAGAATGAAATAATCTTGCTTGATTTCCCTTTGTCCCAGAAGGAGGATAACTTCTGATTACCCCTTTGGGGACTATGCCGAGTTGCTCTATCAGAAGCCTGAAAGTGAAGACATTAGAATTCAGGTGCAGCTTGCAAATCCTAAAAAAAAATTCAAGATAGAGGGATCTAAAGCCTTAGTCACTCAGTCTGAGAGAGATCCATTCAGAAATAATAGCCACAAACTCCCCCCCCCCAAAAAAAAACCAAAACGGTGACCATGTTTCTCCCTATCTGCATACATAAAGTTTTTAAGAGAGTATAGAAATCAGAAGAATGAAGTGGAAGGAAATTACAGATAGCCATGATGTGGGAATGAAAATGAATTGCGGACCTTAGCAGGGAAATGGAAGCAAGAGGTCATGTTCTGAAAAGAATTACACAGGCTTCTCTGTCCTGTTCTACATCAGTATTATATCTATTGAAGAGCTGAAACATTGATTTCTGAGTCCCAAATTCAATGAGAAATACTGTTGACTTCTGTAGAGGTATGTCAGATAATAGGGGAAGAATATAGAGTAGAAAAGCTAGATCTTACAGATACAGATGTAAAAAAAATCTCCATTCTATTTTAGACTTTTCCTAGGCTTGAAATTATTTACTTCAAAGAGAAGTTGAAAAACACAAGAATTACACATTTGACAGCAATAGAAATGCTAAGCCAATCAATCTCTGGTTTTCCAACCACATGTGCACACTTTCTACCCATCCTTTAGTTAAGTCTAGTATTAACTAGATACTGTCTGCTACTGTTATGTCATAACCCTTTATACATGGTTATTTTTAAGAATATGGTTTTTTTAAGAGAAGCACTTTAAATAAGAAAGACTTATCAGGAGAGGATTTCATGTGTGTGACGTTTTTATGAGACCCATATTAAACCATTAATTGACTCATTATTTAAAGGAATATTCTATAAATCTCTTTAGAGAACCAACATTTCTTTCTAATTGATGTTAGATGTTGGGTATGTTTAACAGAGACTCTCAGAGCTGTGGATGTGACCCATTGTTTAAATATTTGTCTAGCACGTGCAAGGTAATATGTTGAATCTCCACCAACACAAAAACAATAAGTAAAAAAAAACTAAGTCAGCACGTAAACATGGAGATTACCAGTTTAGTTTCTGGGAAGGGCCCAGTCTGTATAATTATTTATTTGTTGGAGATTAAGGCTCCATTCTTTTCTTTTTGTGTGTTTGGAATTTATTCCCATGTATGACAGTGTGTGTTTACCTGGAAAGATCTTTGTCACTTGGTGATTTGTACTTTCGTCTCAGGAGTTGACCTTCAATAGGCATTACATAATATCTTTTCTGAAACTTCAGTAAAAAAAAATAGAATCTCATGGCTGTTCCTAGCAACCAAACTCTGTCTCTTAATAAGGTTCTTGGATGACTGCAGGCTTGTTGAAGTCTGAGAAGAACTGGTCTGATGATCTTGTTTTAGGGATGTGATGCTTAAAAGGTTGACCTTAAGGTTGAGGTTGACACTTGGCACTATGGGAATGTCCACATTACAGATTTTACTATGTAAGATTATAAAATACAGCCTTAATAGGGTAAGACAATCAGAAAAACAACAAATATAAAGGAGGAAATTGTATCTCCCAGAGCTCAGAGAGTGAAAAACTTTATGTTATTGAAAACAGTGGGAAAGTATTCGATGGAGAAGAAACCTAACCTTTTTTTTGCCCTAGGAAGCCTGTCTTTTTAATAGATAATTTGGAACCACAACTGAACTTGACAAAATAGAATTAATTTTTGCTGCACCCCATCTGCAGACCCTCTATGGAACATTCACTTGCAAATCTTGAGATGGTAGTGGAATAAACCATAATGGTTTAAAGCATGGATACTTATTTGCTTTCCTATAATACTAAATTATAAATCAGTCCAATGTATCCTTATATTACAGTGTGCTCTAAGTACTGCAAATCTTTAACCAAGAAGTACTTTCTTTCATTCCCTTTTTCTGAAAAGGAACAATTAATATAGGAGTAATGAACATCCAGAAGTGGCTGGATGTCATAAGATTCTAGATAAGGATTCTAGATAATTTCTGTGTACAATCAGCTCACCCTGAATTAGCTTTTCAAGGCTGTGGCATTTTCCAGGATGGCTTACTAACTCAGTGAAATGGAGGTCTAGGGACTTGTAAAGAAAATACAATTGGCATTTATTGCTTAGTTATAATCTCACTTTATAGTGCATAATGTTTCTACACTGAAAATTATATGATGAGAATCTAATTTTATCAAATGCAGTTTGTTATTTACCATCTAGGAGTCCTGCATAGTGTACCTGAGTGGCTGAAATTAATAGCTCCATTTCTTACCAACTTAGAATCAACAGTGGTGGGGCTCGGTAGGGGGAAGTGATAGTGGTCATGGTGGTGGTGGTAACTTCACAAGGGGATCCTGGCATAGCATATTAAAATTATAGCATCATTAGCCTGTCGAGGAACTTCCTTTGCTAATACTTGACAAAGAATACCAGCTATTCTACTCTTTCTGCAGCCCCCAAATTCCTTAATTTCCGTGTGGATTAGTATCATAATTTAAGGACAAAAATTCCTCCTTGATACAGCTTTTATTCTTCAAGCATGCTTTTAAGAATAGATATTAAAGATAAGGTAAATATATGGATATGTTCCTATTTCCTCGCCTCCTCTGGTTGTATTACAAAAACTAAAAGGCCTGAAGCAGAGAGGCAGAGTGCTTGTGTTTATCTTGTAAATCTATGATGTGTGCCATCCTTTAGGGAAGAAATTTAGGCAGGGGCATAATATTCGCAGAGCCTGTCTAGGGCAGGAAATTGAATGAAGTCTCCAGAGTTCCACTGTCAACTCATCAGGATAAATAAGAGTCTGTAATCCAGCATGAACCAGATGAGAAACAGGCCCTGGGCTGCTTCTGCCACATTTCATTAGCCACCTTTCTGATCATAGGGTAATACCAAAGGAAAAGCATGTATGTCACAAAACACAGTGATCAGTAAAACAGGTGGGCAGAGAGGAAAAGGCAGAGAGAGCCTCAATCATAGATTTCTGTCTTCTGTAGTTTACATTAAAAATTCAATGCAATGAAGTATAATGCAAATAGAACACAACATAACACAACACATACTGAGTAAGAATACATGGAAAATATTTAATTGTTTTACATGTAAAAATAAGTTAAACTGATGTCGCCAAAAAATTCCTGTTTGCTTGTTTGTTTGTTTTATGAATTCATAGATATTTCATTAGTGGCTTATAAAATACAAGTAATTATATTAAATATTTGGGTAAAGGCAGCAAATTGAGAAAAAACAGGATCATTGGGGCCTTCTAAGCAATGACAGGATTTATTGTGGGGAGTCTTCTGCAAAGTATGTTTCTGCCTGATTTGGATTCCAAACCTTCAATATCCCTGCAAAAAAATACACATTTGTTGCAATTACTAGTGAAACATGAATACACTGTTTCTCTGTATCCCTTCCAATTTTCCTTATGTTCAAAATGGAAAAGGGTTATAAAAATGTATGTAACCGTACATAAATGTGAAAAAATTAATTTATATGCATAGCATGAAAGAAATGCAGACTTTAAATTGTATAGCTCTGCTCAATTATGTGATTTCTATAAAGTCAAACTGCTTTTAGATGAGAAAATGTCTGGTGGTACAGTAAAATATTAAACAACGACCATTTATATTCACATACCAAAAGCATGACAAAGTGATAATGGAAAGACATTTACAAATCTATCTGGAACTCTGTTGTGGACTCTATTCTGGGAGAAGATATATGTGTCAAGTAGCTATCACTGGATATCAAGTGGCTATCACTAGATGTAAGAAAATGTTCATAGAAGTAGAAAGAGAAAGGTTGTTGTAACAGAAAGAAGATATAAATATGTGCAGTGTTATAGCAAGAAGGAGAATAAAAGAAAGATAAGTGAAGAAAAATCAAATAGGGGAAGGAGAAGGAAGAAGAGGAGAAAAAGGACAGAAAGAAAGAAAGAAAGAAAGAAAGAAAGAAAGAAAGAAAGAAAGAAAGGTGAATAAAATACATAGGAAGGAAAGAAGAAGGAAGGAAGGAAGGAAGGAAGGAAGGAAGGAAGGAAGGAAGGAAGGAAGGAAGGAAGGAGAGAAGGAGAAAGGAAAGAAGTGAGGGAAGGTGGGGGGAGGGAGAAAGAAAGGGAGGGAAAGAAGAAGAAAGAAAAAATGAACTGGAGGAAAGGGGAATGTAAGGAAGGAATGGGAGAGTAGGGGTGGAGGAAAGAAGAGAGAGTGGGGAAGAGATGGCAGAAGAAGGAAAGGAAAGGAAAGGAAAGGAAAGGAAAGGAAAGGCTTTGACTAAGTTTGGTGTTGATGAAAACAGAAATCAAGAACAGGGTTTCTGATAATATTTTTCTGAAATCCATGTTTTCTAGAACATGTATGCTCTCATTACTTCCTATGATTTTATTTATTTACTTATTTATTTTGGTTGATAAGAATTCTAGTGACTTCTTGACCCAGAGTTTCTAATGCACCTGGGCACAAAAGACAATTAAATTTTAACATTTGGAACAAAACTTTATTGAAAGAACTCCTAAAAATACATAAAAAACACTGTGGTTTTGTTCTGTGCGGTCCTCTGCATTAAGAATACTTGATTATTTTAAAAGACCACCCAGAGTTTCAGGTTTTACTTTCCTGGCTGTTTGCATAATACTGTTTACATTTTCTTCATATTTTTCTTCTTTATGTGAAGCTGAATTCACTATGTATATTCAACATCTTTATACACTGAGACATATTGAAAAATATTGCTAAGGGTACATTCAAGGTAGTTTTACAAAAGCTAACCGTTCTGGGAGCCAATGGATGCTAGCCAGTTTATGTCTGTAATCCTAGGGACCCAGAAAGTTGAGATCTAACTATTCAGTTCAAAGTTAGCCAGGACAATAAAAGTGCATGATACTCTTATCTCTGGTTATCTCCAGGAAACCGGCTCAAAGTGATAGAGAGCTAGTCTTGAGCTAAGAAGTCAGCAACAGCACACATATCCTGAATGGAAGCCCCATGACTGAAAAAAACAAATAAACCAAAAAACTAACCTTTTCATGTAATGTATGTGATTATAAAACAATCCAAGGACTAGCACTTAATAAGATTTCATTCATCATTTATAAATCTCAAACTATTTAAAGTATTTACAACAAAAGTTACAGCAATTTAGCCATAAAAGGCAAAGACATAGTGACTATTTCAGTGGTTTATCAGGAATAGCCCAATTTCATATGTTTCCATATATGTAGATGTATGCATTCATCAAAAGTCTACATTAATTGATTTGACTCAAGAACTATACAAACATAGTGAACAATTTGACAACAAAAATATCACTGAAATACAATATTTTCTAAATATAAAACATCAAATCCTCCAAGTCCTTTAGGATCATTGTTTAATAAATTTGAGTTTTTATATGTGTCATACATAGCAAATATAACAAATACATAACATACATATTATACATAAGAAACGTCTGCTATGATCAAAAATAATGTTTTCTCATGTGTTCTTTGGTATGTAAAAGGCCTTTAATGGGTAATTTAAGCAGAGTTTACTAATGCATCCTTTGAAAGAGACTAGAACTATTCAATACGTCATTTTTTTCCATTTTCAGTGTTTGTACTAAGCATTTCACTTATTTTTTGAAGTCAATCTTATGTTTTATCTTAGGAAGACCATTTTTCATAAGAAGCTATGCTTCAAACTCATCACTCAGGTCTGGGATCTTCCAATCACTGTAATAACACCATTCAGAGGAATCGAATTCAGAACTGGCATTAGATTTTTCCATGTCTAAATTCTTGCTTGCTACTACATCTAAGAACTTAGGGAAGTACAAAACAAGGCAAAACAAAAAACAAACCCAGAAACAAAAGCATAAAATTCTCTTCATTATGAAGTTTATCACTGGAAAAGATAGGTTTTTTTGGTTTTCTTTGGTATAATGAGGATGATAAGAATGAGAGAGCTTGTCTATGCAAGTCCATTACCTGTGAATGAATTAGAATTTCTACTACAGTTTCTTTTTGACTTTTCAGATTACCTGTCATCCTTCCCAACAGGCTGCCATCTTCATTACCCTCTGCCTAGAATCTTCCAATGGCCACTGGGAGACAGGAGCAAGATAGTGAGTGTGATGCAAGGAGAGAAGAGAGAAAAGTGAACAGATTTCAGTGATGTTATATAAAACAATATAGCTAATTTTAATCAATAATAATGTTGATGACATATATTACACATTCTCAGTTTGGGTGGGTTTAAAAAAGTCTCTGAAATTCAATCTGCGAAGACCAAGACATTCTCTAATTTGTATTTTCCATTTCTATTGCAGAATGGAGTTAGTTCATTAGAATATTCAATTCAGAAAGCACTAATGCAGCAATAGGTTACAGATGATGTGCATAAAAGCTGCATTCACATTGGCCAGAATGATGTGTATTCTGTATACACATTGATAGAAACAAACACCATAAAACATTTGTTGTTCCCCTTTGACATAGATTTCAATATTTTTAGTTCCCCTTTAACTTAAATTTCAGTATTATGGAGATGTAGTATTTTCATTTAACAAGTAGAAAACTTGTATCTTTACAAAACAATAGAGATTTTCAATGCTGTGTTATATTACCAGGCTCATAAGATAGAAGAAAATCTCAAAAACTACCACATCAGAATTTGATTTACTCACTTTGTACTAAAAGCCAGGACTGAGTTGTGAACAACTAGAAAAGGTGAAGTTAAATGTTTGAATCTTAGAGTTTAGAAGTTTGTTCAAACTTGGATTTTGGGAAATGTATCTGAGACTGATAGCTTTATCTCAGGATCTGGTCATGATGAAAAGGTAATGTGAGTTCAATACCATTAAAAAATCTTAATGTGAAACATAATTAGAGAATAATCTCCATTATTTGGACCCTTAGGAGTCCAAATAGAATAGAGTAGATTATCTAGAATAGATAATCTACTTGTGTGAAGACTTTAACAGTGACAATAAACTACATGTAGTAGGTGGTTCAGAGTGCGCTTTTGGGGGGAAAGTTGACAGAAAACAGTTATGGACTGAATATAAGTAGAGAATGACAGAAAAAGGGGAATATATAGAAGATCTCTGTTTGTGACTTGTCCAGGTGAGTCAGTGACATTTAATGAGATAGATGTGATTCAGAGAGACTTTAGAGAAGTATTCAGGACATACAATTACAGTTTTAAGGTCTTATCACAAAGAGTAGTATAAATAAATAGTCATCACACACACAAATGCAACCTGTATGGATTTAATGTGATTTATGTAAAACCCAAATGGAACTGCACTTCAAATTATTGGAAAGATTGCTTCATGCCATTTTGGGGGAAAAGATTGGAGCCTAAATGATTGGAGCCAAAGTCCCTTCTGAGGTGGGTTTAAACTAGACAATTCATAATGATGAGTCTCATTCCTTCAATCATCTCTTTGTGTAATTCTTTCTAATCAATCTTCATCTAGAAGCCAAGATGTTTGTGTAAAACTCAAGAACACATTTTTCTTTTTTTTTTTTTGGTGGGTCATGGGGCCTGGGTACTGGCCCTGAGCTCTTCAGCTCAAGGCTACCACCCTACCCTTGAGCCAAGCCCCACTTCAAGGACACATTTTCTAAAGCAGAAAGGTGAAGATATAATAGGCAGCCAACTCTTAAAGTACAAAATTGTCTTGATATGAAAAGAATTTGAATTAAAAAACTGTCTCCCTCTTTCTCTTATCTCTGTCTCCCCCTCTTTTCCTTTAACATTTTCTCTTATCTTTCTGTCTCTGTTTCTACCTCTCTCTCTTTCACTTTCTCTGTAGATAACAACTGTTGAAGTTTGCATTTCACGTAAGCCAAAATGCAACACACTCCAAGTATATTTGTTCTAATGAGTTCCCTAGGCATAAGCTTTTACAGAATGTATCTCATAGAAATATAAAGTCATCTCCCATCCAAGTACTAAGACCAAGACATGTGAAAGGGTATCAACCTATGGGAATTAATGCACCATCTATCTGGCAAATATCGTGTAACCCTTCTATTAATTAAAATAAAAAATCTATAAAAAAAGAAATATAAAGTCATAAAGGAGATTATTTTCTAAAACATTCAAAAGGATAAAGAAATTTAACCTGATGACCCTTCCCAAAAAGCTGTGTGTCTGTCGCTAAAGTTAGAAAAAGTATTACTCAGAAATCAATTATATGAGTTGGTCTTACATAAACTATTAAAATCTTACGTAAGTACCTCATTTTGTAAATAAGTTGCATTTACTTCAGTGTCTCCTATGTTTAATCTTCTAACAATTAGAAAGTCTATTCTAAATATTTTTATGATCCTCCTGTCTTTATAACTCATAAATGTCCCATGCCAGAAAATTTGCTTAGAAGCAAGGTTACTATCAATAAGTAATTTTCTAGGTCAAGCATTTTCTGGTTCATTGGACTGAAGTTCTGAGACAGACATTTAATAGGCCTATGTTCTCTTAGACATGCATAAAGGCAAAAATCCATAGCAATTACACTTTTGGGAGTGATAAAGAAACACTTTATTGTGTATAAGAACCAGAGTTATAGATGTGTCAGTCTAATATAAATTTTCTATTTTAGATAAAATATTGTACTACAAAATTTTACCCTTAGAAGTTCTTCAGGAACTCCATGACTTGCCTTAGTGGTACATACAAGAAGAACTTAATAGATTATGGAAGAACTTCATGGAGTTAGAAATGAAAAGGAAATATGATAGAAAGAAAGGATAAACAAAATATTAAGTTGGATAACCTACCAAGATTTTTTTGTACATAACCTATGGCTTTTAGCTGGAAATTAAAAAGATATATTTACTCTGGTTCTACAGTCTATAGTAGTCTTTGTAGCATGGTTCTACTCTCTGGAAAAATACGACTAAGTGGAATCCTGTCCTCTGGTATCCATACTTGCTTAGGAAATGTGGTATTTTTAATGTGGTATTTAAAAAAATGAAAATAAATCAAGATCATGTAAGCATTTCTCTAATTTCCGACTATGTGACTGATGGTGTTGAAATTCTACTCAATACAATTGTCATTCTTTGTCAAAAGAAATAAGATTTTACTTGTGTAATAAGTCCTGTTGACATATCACCTTCTCAAAGTGGCCAGTCACTGTAAGCACATCTTTGGCTTATTTTAGCTAAAGGAATATAAATAAGAACATGCCTTACTTAGTTGGTCAAATGAGAATGCCATTGTTTTACTGCAAACAGATTATTTTTACCACTGGTTCATTTGCTTATTTATTTACTTGTTTGTTGTTCTCTATTTATTTATGGTGTTTTACCAGCATTCTGTCTGAACTATGCATGCAACAACTAAAAGTAGGAGAAATACTTCTTTGGCTAACAGCAAAAGCCACACATCTAGACATGGACTAAAAAGGTTTTACCTCTCTGCCAGCCCATGACATTATGGATCTCCAGTCACAGCTCTGGGGAGAGCCTCCCTCGAGGCTTCTGGTTACTCTGCATGCAGTTCAGTCAGCTGACTCCAATCCTGAATTGCCATGTTTTTGGTGCTGATATGTGAATCATGGTTAGAATCCTAGTAAATTCTGTCATTATTTACAGGCTACCTATTAATTGCTTATAACCCTCCAGGGTGTAATCTTTTCCAAATAAAGACTTTGAGATATAAGGAGGTTGTGTCTTTTCTAGGATCCCCCAAGCAGCACATAGTATTAATAGTATTTTCACCTTGGCTCATCCATAAACCAATTTATCAAATCAATATTAAGAATATTCAATTTATTTTTCTTATATTTTATTTTTTAATTAATTAAGAGAATTATTGTTCAATAAATCAACAATGTGTTTTGCTTGGTGTCATTCTTTTCCTCAATCATCCCCATCCCTAAAATAACTCCTCCCCTCAATTTTCTAGATGTCTTCAGATATGCATTGAATATGATGATGGTATTTTCTTAGTATATATTGTCTAAGTAATGTTACATTCTGTTATTTTTCTTTTACTTCTGTGGGTGTTATATTTCTGTAATGTATTCTAGATATAATGTCTTTCTGGAAGTTCACAGTTCCATAAAGGAACATGTTCTAGTTATTCACATTGCAAAGCTTGGTAAGTTATGTTTAAGAAGTGATGAGCCTGTCCTAGCAATCAAAGAGAAGAAGAGTTATTCAACAGTCATCTAATCCCCAAATCAATGCTCTTATGGGCCTACATCTACAAACATTTTATTTTCTCTCAGATTTGTCTCTTTTGCCCAGGTAACTGTTTCTCACCCAACCTCAAAAGTATATATATAAGAACGTGAGTTTGCTGTGCATATTCAATGCATTTCTGTTTCTGTTGGAGACTTGAATGGCATTATGACCAAGAGATTGCAGATATTTCTTTGGAGTAAGTGTTAAGCTCCTGCCCATCTTACAACCCTATACTATCAAACTCTGAGAGGGGGGGGGGTTACCTCTCTACTCAATGAAATGCCGGGGCTAGCAGCTTTAAGAAGAACACAGAATAATGAAGACAGTAATAATGCCAGGAACTGTAGACAAAAGAAATGAGTGACACTGACAGAAGCTGGCCAGGAGGGATCATTACTACACTGTTGGTGGGAGTGCAAACTCGTTCAACCACTATGGGAAGCAGTATGGCAGTTCCTCAAATGACTAAACATAAAGATCCCCTATGACCCAGCAATTCCACTACTTGGCATTTACCCAATCGTCCAGAAACAAGGACATACTAAATCCACTAGCACAAAGATGTTCAATGCAGCACTACATACCATAGCAAAGATATGGAACCAACCCAGATGCCCCTCACTTGATGAGTGGATCAACAAGATGTGGTATTTATACACAATGGAATTCTATGCTGCTGTCAGAAAGAATGATATCTCCCCATTTGTAAGGAAATGGAATGAATTAGAAAAAAATCATATTAAGTGAACTAAGCCAGACTCAAAGGAACATAGGCTCAATGGTTTCCTTCATTTATCATAACCAGTGGAAACCTTGGACTCTCCTAGCAGAGATTTACAATAGAACAAAACCTAGATACATAAGGCCATATAGTATGACACTAAATGAAAGGACCTCCAGAATATAGAAACAAAAGCCATATAATGAGTGATTGTTGTCCTTAATGTACTATGTTATCTCTCATCTCTTTTGCTGTCCCTTGGTTATCTCATATTATTACAGTATTTCACCTTGCTATCTGATGTATTTTATGTATGTGTATTTGGTTATTTGAAATAGGATAGGGAAGGGGGGAAACAAGATGAGAGGTGGGGTAGGAGAGGGAAATGGGGACCAAGTCATATGAAAGGGTGTCATTGTTTGTGATGTAAAGCACCTTCTATCTGGTGAATATAATGTAACCCTACTGTTAATTACAATAAAAATATATGGAATAAAGGAAATGAGTGACACTTGAGCAGGTTTATTAGTCATGTCTGAATGTCTTTCTAGGTAAGTCTTCTCTGAATACACTAAAAGCAATAGCACACATTTAAATAAAAATATCTTAGACCTATGGAGCAAGGTAAATGGTTGGCCATTTCTTTAAGATTTATTCTTTTTTTCATATTTTTATTGTAATTAATAGAAGGGTTACATGATATTTGCCAGATGGATGGTGCATTAATTCCAATACATTGATACCCTTTCACATGTCTTGGTCCCCATTTCCCTCCTCCCATCCCCCCTTCTTATTCTATTTTTTAGTTTTCAAGAAAACATATCTTTTCCATTGTATTTCATTGGGAACCAAATGCATCTGGAGTTACTTATATTTATTTATGTTCTATGTTAACTAAAATGGCTTAGCCAAAATGTATTTCAAAATTTATTTAAGCAAAAAAATAAAACTGACTTTTGGCTTACATACCAGGTTTTATTTCAAAGCCAAGTGCCATGGCTGATGCCTAAATAAAATGGGAATACTGACAGAATGCTTTACCCTGGCCATGTTGTAAGGAAAACTTGTAAATAAAATAATGTGGCCTAATAGCAGGTAACATTTTCCAGGCTCTACCATTAAATATTTCTCAAGACAAACAAGCTGAGTAAAAATGCTTCTTAAAGAAAATTTCATTTATGAGATAAAATGTTAAACTTGAGCCAGTTTTCCTTCGATTTTTCTAACATTAGATTATGCAGATTGAGTCCTGTATTTATGAGGTATTTATAAGCACCAATAACTACAATCATTTAATTAGCAAAACTGAAGTATTAAAATCAGTTCTGCTTAGTGAAGCTTCAGTGCGTATGGCATTTTTTAAACAATTATACTAAATAATTTCATTTTATTGATTTCTGATGTTGCATTAACTCATAGTGCTCATTAGTTGGCCTATGTTTTATTTACTTAAATTTCAGTGCTTGATTAACCTGGATTAACTACAGCTATATTATTAGGCTTTAGGATGACATTTCAATACATGCAGTAGGGTGCACAGTGAGCAGCTACAGCCTTCCCTTAACCACTTTCCCCTTGTCAGCACAACACCAATCATTCAGAATGAATGGTTTCCTGTTCAAATCCCCACATATGTGAAAGAACTATGGGCATTTCCCCCCATTTTGACTAGCTTATTTTGCTTCACACAATAACTCCTAGTTTCATCAATGTTTTGACAAATGGTAGTATTTCATTCTTCTTCACGGCTGAATGGTACTCCAAATGCTTTCTGAAACGTAGCTATTCATTTGCTATATAACTCTTTGCAAAAATTAGCAAGCTGTATTACTTCTGCTCAAAACTCGTATAAATCACAATGCTCATCAGCATATCAACATATCATGCACAGAGCTGCCATTGTCATGAATTTTTATACATTCAGGGGCTATTTCTGGACTTTCATTTTCGTGTGTGTGTGTGTGTGTGTGTGTGTGTGTGTTTTGAATCTTGGCGTCTTTATTATTAAAAGGCCAGTGATTGCATAGCAGGCTCTCATCTCAAAGTCAGAAAACACACTCCATACAGTTGGGAAACAAGCAGGAGATGACACAAACAACAAATACAATACCAACAGACCATTTCAGCTCTGGTGGAGAGCTGAATTGGGACGCCATGGTGACCGAAGAACAGCCGGGAGACAGGACACAGGACCTAAACATTGGACACATGTGGACTGGTGTCTCGACTTTCATTTTCTTGTTACCTGCCAGTTCCCTTCATATCTATGACAGTGTATTGTCGTGGTTTTAAACACGTTTTGAGAGAAACTTGTCCATGTTTCTTCTTCCTTGAAGTTATTTCTTTAAAAGTAAAGAGTTGTATTGACTATGATAATCATATGGTATGTACCATATGTTGTGTGGTAGATTCTCTTTTGTATAGAGCTTTTCAGCATCTCAATTGCAATCTGTACTGAAATGTAAGGGACTGCATCTGTTTGTACTTAATTTCTTTATTCTTCCTTTGCACAAATGTAGTTTTAGAAATTTTATTTAAATATGTTTACAGATGTATAGTTATTCTCAAGAAATTTGAACAAGGCAATTTCTACCACCAATACAACAATCTCAAGATACTTAGACAAAAATAATAAGTGGTTCTTATTTTCATATAACTATTTATATCTCCTATACTTTATGTCATCTTACATTCCTTTTAATACGTAACACAGTGCAGTATTATGTGGATAGTTACTAAAGAGTAAGCAATGCTGATGAGAAAAAGCCTCCAATGTCTGCTCAGAGGGAATGTTTTGCATCTGTGTTTGGCTGAATCTGCTAAGGCAGAGACCTGTGAGATGGGGAAAATTGATATCTGGACAGGTGTACAGACGTACATCTTGTTAAATAGCATTCCATAATCCCATTCTATATTTTTTCATTTGCATCCCTATTTACTTATTTACTTGGATATTTCCTATTTAGTTTTATACTTGGCTGAAGGTAACTTCCTTCCCACTAAACTTTGAAAAATACTGTCCTTGAAATGATAAGAATATTTTAATTATATAGTTATGCAACAATAACAATATGTCTTTCATGTATGTGCTGAAACAGGGCTCAAACTCAGGACTTTGCCCTCACTTAGGATCTTATACCCTCCATGTGTTTTTTGCTCATGCCTGGGTTTCTGAGTCACATCCCTGTATCCAGCCTTTTACTGATTAGAGATAAGTATCTCAAGAATTTGTCAGTCTCATTGGCTTTGATCTGTGATTCTCAGATATTAACCTCCTAAGTAATTATGATAATAGGTGTGCGACACCAAGATAGAACAATAATTCTAGGTGGGCATTGTGGTGCATGTGTTATCCTAGTTATCCATTCAGCAGGGCAATGATTTGGAGGCAAGACTGGGTGAGAGAGCAAGACTATCTGAAAACAAAAATATAAAACAAAAGAGGCTGGTTAGCTGAATAGTAGAGTTGTTGTCTAGTGTGTACATAGCTCAGGGTTCAAGTACTTGTATATCCAATAAATAAAAATAAATTGCCTGAGGTGCTTAGTATTGTGAGACTACTCTAAATAATTGTTATTCTTCTGCTGTTACATCTGTGTACACATATTTTTCTTTGCAAAATAAATACTCTAAGTTATATAATTCTAATTATCACTTTATTTTACTTTTCTTTTGATGTTCTAGTTTGACTAATACATTATACAGTTACCTTGGTTACAAATCATTATCCAAGCAATAACATAGTGGTAATAATTAACTTCAATATTTTCATATATTATACATACTCAGAAACTCAGAATTTGAAACAGCAATTGGATCAAAGTGTATTTGAACATTTCTGATCTTTCAGCTCAAAGGTTAGAGAATGCTAACTATTTATATTTACTTTTTTTTGTAAAATAGACAAATTTAAATTGTATCTTTATATTCTTTTAAGTATGTTTTGAAATACATATATATGTATACATATTCATGTGTTTGTGCTTTGTTAAATATTCAACATAGGCTAATTCACACAGTGATGAATGCATGTACCGAGCAATTTTCGAGATTACATTTTCTTAACTTGATTATCATATTGTATGTGTGTACAGTTGTGCTTACTGCTCCTAAGAAAAAGAATTTTGTGCTACATGCCTTTTTTCCAAATTATTTTAATGGCTACTCTATATTTCACTCTTATGACTACAACTTTCCTAGATTCCACACCAAAATGAAATCACGAAGGATGTGAGTTTCTGTTCCTAGGTTATTTCACACAATGTAGCACCTTCTATTCATTGATATATAATTTCTTTCCCATTGATAATTGTATATCTACATACAATTTTATCTATTCATCTGTTTACTGCCACTTATTCTAACTTCATGGGTAAATAATTTGAATAATTCTGAATGAACATGGCAAGAAGGAACATTTCTCTTCAGCATATATACTTTGCTCATTGTGGATGCCTAACCAGAAGTAGTATTATTGAATCATGTGGTATCTTAATTGATTCAGGGAACTCCATACTGTTTTCCATAGTGCTTTACAGTCTTATTCTCCCCAACACTATTCAGTTATAGTTTTTCTCCACATTCTCAGCAATACATTTTATGTTTTAGTTTAGAGAGCCAATCTACTAAAGGTGGTAATACTGAGATATTCTACATTTGTTCATACTGTTGGTACATGTTTCTGTGACATCTCTGAGAATATGAAGATCCCTTGACAATTGCATTTTAATAATACACAATAGGAAAAGGGTAAATTATTGGGACAACTGGATATCTACACAAAAAAGAATAAGAAGACTCATCTTAAGCTATGTACACAACTAAAACACAAAATGAATTAACTTAGACTGCAAGTCTCAAAACTACAAGTTCATCAGAAGAAAACCATAAAGGAAATGTTTCATGACATTAGTAGTAAAAATATTTTAGAACATTGACTGAAGAGCATGTGTTTTCTCTTTGTTCTAGCAATGGAGAACCTTCAAGTTCTGTTATTAATTTAAAATAAAATTATGTGACTATACTTTTATTTATGGTCAGACACAAATTTCTCTTATACTATTTAAAACTTTAAATAAGTATGAGAAGTAAACATTCTTTCATTGTGTGTGTCTAATTTTTAGAGAAAAATATGCTATTTCATACCTCATGATGCTGAAATTGTGTAGAAACTCAAGGTGGTTTATGGAAGTTCTCAGTTTTATTTTATTTTATTTATTAGCAAAAATAAACATAGACATTCATGCTTGTGAAAACTCCTATCCTTTTCCTCCTTTGGTGAAGTATAATAGACATTATATATGATATCTTTTAAAACTTTCTTGTAGAATTAAATTTATATATTTTCATGTTAGTTTACATTCATCTTCTACATTAATTTCGTAGATACAAGTGTATTGACATTCTACTTCCATAAAGCCAAGTTCTTGTAATAAGTTTAGACAAGGAACATAGTAGATATGGCTCTGCTAAATTCACATTTTAGTTGCAGGGAGAGATAACGAATGAATATTGCATTGGTTTATATCATTTTACCGAATTACAATATCTATTTACATATATCATCTATATTTAAAACATATATAATGTATAAAAATTATATATGTATGTAAATATGTTTATGAAAATAGAGTACTAAATATAATTCTTGGACTTATTTTATCAGTCTATCTGGAGAGCATTGAAACCTTGTGAATAAAGATAAACTATATTCTTATGCAATGAAATTGGTTTGGTTTCGATCAGAAAATGTTATTTATTTATGCGTTTTATTATTTCATGTAAAAGTATACTAACCATTTGGAAGTCTTCTCCAGGTGTGGACATAAAGAACAAAATATGTCTCTGAATATAGACACATGAAGAATATACAATGTAATTCTAATTTCTGCATGATTTACATGAAAAATTGTAATAACTGAAAATATGTGTCATTTCTTATTTAATTCTTTATTTTTTGCATCTGTTCTTATGTTGATCACTTTACTATGTGTATCAATGTTTAATAAAATCTGAAATATGTTGCACCACAATTTTATCCTGCCTAAATTTCTTCCAGAATATCACGAGTGTAGCTTATGGTGTCTGCCAAATGAAGCAAATCTCCTTTGTTATGGTATTCTTTTAATGATCCTCTCAGAAACAGACATTACCTGTGAAAGCTAGAATCATGTAGAGTATACATCTAAAACCACCATTTTGTTATGACTTTATCACTTTTGTTGTGCAGCATTGTTATGGAATTGCAATTTCAAAAAGTCACATTTCAATTTAAAATACTATATTGGTATTATTCAGGTTACTTTTATGTCCAGTACAGGATTGATGTGGTAAAGCTGCAATATGTGCTTTTCAAAGTGCTTCTCATTCATAAAACAATTGCAACCCTTGAACAAATGCTAAGGGACATCATTTAAAATAGATCAAGACTACTCCAGGATATGGAGACAAGAGGTTTATCTTTGTGGTTGTTGTTTTAAAAATATTATGTGAAGTTATTTCTTTTCTCTTTTTTACCCCTTATGGTTTATCTTTTGTTATTACTGTATCTGATTTTATTACTTAGTGCATTTATAGATGTTTATTTGAAATTTGAAATAAGGAAAGTAAAGGGAAAAATAAGAAGATGAGACAGAGGATAAAAAGTGAAGCAATGTAACAGCGGTATCTACAAGAAATATGTTTGAAATGAACTTTACAACTTAGGAGGGGTGGGAAAAGGAAAGTGGCAGAAAACATGGGTGTTTAGGAAGTAATGTACTCACTATCTGATATACGTAACTGTAACCCCTATATACATCATCCTGACAACAAAATAAAATGGAAAAAAAATAGAACAAGGTGACTAGGATAAAATGAGTTTTATAATATATTTATATGTAGATATTTATAGACTAAAAATAATTAAAATTCCTATCTACATAAGTACTAGACTGACCAAAGATAGACATAATTGCATTCAATCTTTCACTGAAATTCCATCAATCAAAGGAAATAAAACTTCTATCACAGACACTAAAAATCAAACATGACATCTAGAGACCAGAGGAAGTTTATTACCATCTATAATCTCTCCTTGGGATTATTCTCCATTAAAAAAATTCTTCCCTCCAGAAAAGACTCTACTGCTTACTTTCCTGTCTTCTCTGAAGAAACTATTGAAGCCACAACCATTTGATGCTTCTTTATGTTTAAAATTTTATCTGACTCTCATTCAGATGTGAGCATTTGTGTGTTTTATTTTCGGGCAACCCATTGTCAGTTTTCTCTTAGCAAAATCAGTCCTGAAAAATATCAAAAGAAAGTTTAAATTTCTCTATGATCTTTTCAATTAAAGTGAACCAATAAAGGTATTAATATATATTACTTGTATAAGGAGAATAACATGATGACATTTCTATACATATAAATTCTGTATTGCAATCAAACTCCCTCCTTTATCAATGCTCTCAAACCTCAGTCTGCTTATTTCTTTGAAATGATTTTATCAGTAGTCAAGCCTTTATTTTCCTACATTCAAATAAAAATGTTGTATTTCTTTACATGCAAATATAACCATTCATTCTCTTTATTTGGCTTAGCTTTTCTCTTTCTTGACAGTATTTCCCTGTCAAAAGATCTTGCTTTACTTTCATGTCATTGCTTTTTACTATTTTTTTCTGTATGTGAATCAAAAGAACTCTTTAATTTGAATGGAATTTTTAGATGATTTCTTTTCTTGTTTTTTCTGATTTTCATCTGCTATGAGAGAACAATATTGCTATCTTCTCCTACTGTGAGTATATGCTATAGAATGACTAGATGCTATTTTGCCAATTGTATTAAAAATTGATTTAAGCATCTTCATTTTTATCTATAATATGTTTCTGCTTGAGTTCTGATAATTATTTGATCATTTATGCTTCTACTGAAAAAATATCATGAATAAAATATTATTATAAGCTAGAATTTGCCTCATATTGAAATAATATTTTATGAACCTGACAAATATTCTGATAATTAAATCTGCACTAATAAAATGTCTATTTCATCAATTAAATGTCCACTACAATTTAATCAGCAGATCATTATGTATTAATCTCTAATTTACTGCTACATAATATACTGTGGCTAGTTAATGGTAAGTGAAAATCAGTTGTTATATTTTGAACAGGAAATGTTCTCTACAGACTCAAGGATGAAATATTTTGTTTCCAGGTGACAACACTTTCTGGGAAGGTTTTGGAAGAGCTAAGGGGTGGGGTCTCTTCCTTCCTGGAGGAAGTAGGTCACTGAGGGAAATATCTGGTCTATCTCACTCTGATCTCTCTGCCTGCTTCTTGTTCATCATGAGGTAAACAATTTCTCTGCCCCCATTTTCCACCTCCATGATATTCTTCTTGTGTGCATGAGGCCAATTATCCATGAATCAAAGCCTCTGAAACAGTGAGTCAAGCTTATTTTTCTGTTGGTCGCCATTACACAAAATTAGCTTGCAAAGTTAAAAATGGACAATTACCTTTTTGACATTTCCCAGATATATCCTCAGTTGTGGTCTATTGTCTCTTTTTGAACAGAATAGCACTCTGACTCCAGCATGCAAATCTGAAATATAATTTATAGTGTTATTGGTTAGTCTTCTGGTTAGTTTTGAGTCACAGAATCATGATACTTTGAAGACAGGTTATCCTGGGTTCTACAAAACTCCATCTGTGTGTGGCCCTCAACTTTCTATGCAGTTTCATTCATGTGCAGAAGACTCAATGGTTTTATGAAAGCAAGTAGAAATAGTATAGATTATAAAGAACAGAAAACAAAATGAATACCAACTGTATACATGAGTGGAAATGAAAAAAGGTTGATCTTTCAGATCACAAAATAAACATAAATAACTGCCATATTGTAGCAAAATGTCTTAAGTAATGTCAAAAACAGAAAAACAAACACATACATTCTAAAGCCTTTATTCTATTTAAGAACCTCTTGAAACATCTGCTACTGAATATTATTAGTGGGAACATTCCCTTGCTTTTAATAACTAGGTAAAATGTTCCTACTATTTACTCACTAATTATAGTATATACTAACCTGCAATTTTCTTCTTAACTTCTTTTTTATTTACACCATAAGGAATGAAATATAGATAGGATATCTTAGCCAGAGGCCAGTGGTTCATGTCCTAATTCTAGCAACTCAGAACAAATCCTGGCAGGAAAATCTAGGAGATTTCATCCGACAATATTCAGGAAAACTGGACTGGAGACATAATTCAAGGAAGAATACCTATAGAGCAAAAAGTCAAGTGAGTGTAAGGCTGTGAGTTTGAATTTCAATACTACAAAAAGTTAGTTTATCTTTTTTATAGCCATAAAGTCAGTTTGCATATTTTTTTATGGCGCCCCGGATAGATCGGTTTTCTTAACTTCTCTTTTTAAATGTTCTGCTTACCTTTGTGAATTAATAAAAATCTGTCCTTTCTCTGATAACCATACCTCCCAGTATTCCATACTGTAAGCCATATTTAAATCTTATTACTTGAATAGGAACCTGGAGATAGAGGATTAAATGTCTATCTCACCTATATTACAGTATGACATATTCTACTTATAGGAAGAAATTTCAATATTGTATCCTCCTTTAATCTTTCAAAACCTACTTCACCATTAAATTGTACCTTATAATTTTTCCTTACCTGATAATAGCAACTGTACTACTCCATTATTTTTATCATTTATTAACCTTTATCTATTTTATTACTTCTTGAAAATTTAACCACTTTGCTCGTGATTGAGTTTCTCCATGATGAGTTGTGTTACTATTTTTCATTCCTGTCATAAATTGGATGTTCTACATGTCCTATAAAACAACCACAACTTGAATATTCTTGACCTTCAGAGCCAATGTTACACTAATCTATCATAATATAATCATTCTTAGGGCATACTATCGATTTTGTCATGAATGTATTAATTCTGAAATCTAAATGTTGAACTCTATGACACCACTTCCTCTTCTTCCACCTGTTCTCTTTTCTGTAGGATTCAACTTTATAGTTGCGTCATTCAAATTCATATACACTGAACTATCATAGTCCTTCTAACCCTTTCCTCTGCAGGTCATTATTTCTCACTGTCCTCATATTATGGTTTGTGTATATCATTAAAAATAGAATGTTTTAACAATATGAAATTGCTTCTTTTATCTATCCATATGCTTACCTGGAAGCAGTAAATCTTCTTGAAGTTAAGTACCTCTTACTTTATGCTTGCACACAAGCAATTACACAGAGATGTTATGAAACTGAGCTTACTACTCATCTCAAACATCGAAGGGAATTTGACACTATAGATAAATTACATTCCAATGTTCATTCAGGGAGATCCTCCCTATTTTATATATTCTCATACCTAAAATCTGAAACACCTTTCTCTTTCCAAACAAGCAGAAGCAATCAAACAGGATCCTCTACAACCGTCTCACATTGCAGCTTTCGGGACAATGGTAAGATTCCTAGAAGCTGTTCCATGTGTAAACATCTCCTTGGTTCTCTAATTTCCATGATTCCTTTAGGTTTCTCAAAACCTATCATCATCACTTGCCATTTAAATCATGGTTTTTCCAGTTTCTACTGGTTCATTCTGTTACCTAAAATGAGCTGTAAGATTTGTTACTGTATAAACCTACCATAACAAAAACAATAATTATTCATTAGTCAACCCACTTCATTGTCTATCTGATCCCATTTGTAATAAATTATTTCAAATTGTTGTTCATTATCATAGTTCTTACATTTGTCCCTCCTGTTTCTACTTCTCTTCATAATGCCAAATTTCTATTTCCAAAATTCGAGGAAACTACAGCCATGTAAACTCATGGATCCACATGAAAGAGGTTTGGTTTGTTTGTTTTGAGTCCTGGGGCTTGAACTCAGGGCCTGATGCTGTCCCTGAGCCTGTTTGTACTCAAAGCTAGAACTTTACCCCTTGAGCCACAACAACATTTCAAGATTTTTCTTAGTAGTTTATTGAAGATTAGAATCTCATGGACTTTTTGGCATGACCTGGCTTGGAGCTGCAATCCCCAAATCTCAGCTTTCTGAGTACCTAGGATTATAAGCCTGAGCCACTAAAAGTTATTTTTATATCCTTATTTATTTCCATTTAGCATCTGTCTTAGTACATACTTTGTGGTTTAATACTATTGTGCTTGTTTTTGTTCATATTTCAATTCACCTTTGGTATGTCTGCCTCTCCCAATTTTGCTACAAATATTTGAATAAAGAATCTTGTATTTTAATTAGAATATTTTAATTCAGTCCTCATCTTTTCCCTTCATGGGTATCAGTAATGGCAAAAATAACAAAGCAACTTCAATCATTCATAGCTAATGGGTACTATATATCAGATATTTCCAGGTCCTTTATAAATATTAAGTTGTTCAATCTATAGTTCCATAATTCTCATATTTTCTCTAGCTGTAGTTCATCAATGTCTATTGCAATATATCTTGCTCATCCTTGACAACTCTATTGGATATGAGATTTCCCAAATAAACACTGCTAAATTCTAACTGAAATCAAATGTTTCAGCAATATCAGTCATCACAAAAAATGGCAAAATATAATACATCCATCTACAAAATCCAGAGAACTAGGATTAATATTTGAGCTCTTTCTTCTCTTATTTCTGTCCTTTGAATCTCATCTAGAAAGCACTTTACCAAGCTGATATAGAAACTATACTTTGAATTTACCATATCTTACCATCTCCTTGAATTCTTCTTTCCAAAAAAACATAAATTTGTACCCAAAATTCCCTGTATATTATCAAAATATATACATTACTCTATTACATATGCCAAATATGATCCTCCCTCCTTCTCTCCCCCACCGCTCCCTCTGTCACACACACACACACACACACACACACACACACACACACACACACACCATCTTTTACTTCATTTCAACCCTAGGGAGGCCAACTTCCTTCATCTAAAAACTGCAGTAACTATGGCAACTAGTCAGTACACCTTGTAAATGAGAGAAGCACACAGAAATAATCATCCTTTGTTCATAATATGGTCAGTAACACACTATAGATACGATCCCTGGTCAGTAACTATGAAATCCACATAGCAGTCATTTAAATAAAGTTCTCTCAAATAATAGCTCTCAAATGCTGGGGTTAAATCTCTGAACTCATTTAATCTGACTGGGGCTAGAGTTATAAAATTGAAATACACACCAAATTCTTCACATTGTTATTGACATACTTTTAAACTCTACTGAGTATGCTCACCCAGGAGGTGGAGTAATCCATTAGCAGAAAAAAATCATAAATGTGTGTCTTTATAATACTGAGATCTGGGGATGAGAAGATAAAAAGTGTGTGAAGAATTTAAAAGGCCACAACAATTTAGCAAACAATAAGTCTTTAACCAAAAACATGTGGTTTACCCAAACCATATGTAGTATATTAAAGGACAAGAGAGGTTAAAAGGAAATGACACTGGATATGGTGTTATAGTGCAAAGGAAAGTCAATCACCAGTATTTTGTTTTAAGAACATTCAGTAAAAACAAAAGTACCTTTTAGAATAAACATTCTAATTAGCAATAGTATTTATTTCTGTGTGGATTTAATTTGTATATGTTAAGTACATTGTAAATGTTCTCATTTGAGAGTATATTATCCCTGATCAGATTCAGCTCATAGATTTCATTGATTAAAAAATATATTTTGATGCCTCAGGTTGAAACTTTCCAATAAAATTTAGTTCTTTTAAAAGAAAATTTATTTTAAAAATATAGAAGTTCTCTTTGTTGCTTTTTTTTTCATTTTAATCAATATTTCTCCCAGTGAAGTGACAGATGTGTTAAGAAATCTTTTCATGAATCTTATTAGATCATGCAGAAGATACCTTTTTAAAATGGCCAATAGCAATTCATGTCTTTTATGGTTTCACATTTTTAAATTCCATCCTCCTAATTATTTTATTTTATTACTTTTAAATAAAAAATGTTTTAACCTAGCTATGGCCTGTGTTTTTTTGCATCTTAATCTTTGCTAGATTTGAACATATGTATGCATGTAATATGGCTAAATAAAACTAACAGTTGGATAACTTCACATATTAGGGATATTTTAGTATTTTCAGTGTACCTGAAAATCTAAACCTTTAGTAATTTTTAGGTACATACATTGATATAAATAGCAATCACTCTAATATAGAATAATTTTCTTTAAATTCATTATTTCTATTTAAAGGTAGTTTGGTCTGACTTGCACATACTTGTTTGCTTCCAACAAATGGAAAATGACAAAAGGGTTTGGATATTACTCGCAAGATAAGGCTACTAAAATTGGTCATTTCTGCTCGTTGGCAAGCTTTCTCTTGTTTGCAGTCTCTCTTTTTGAAGCAACCTGGCCTATGGGAAACCCAAATGCATGAAACATTGATAGTAGACACTACACAGCAGTTGGAGAAAAGGTAGGCTATTCCAGCAGCCCAAAAGGAGCTGAGTTCTACCAGCAAAGATGAAAGTCAGCCTGGAAAGCATGCTTTGTATCCAGATGAGCCTTCACAGGAAACTATTGGTTCCTATTATTACTTAGCTGTAGCCTTGTGAGAGACCTGAAACCAGCTGACTACCTAAGTTGAGCTTTGATTTGCTCTTCTCATCATATAACTGTGAGGTGCTAAATAGCTTTGGGTTTGAAGGTCTGCTATTGAACAATTTGCTCAACTGTCAAATAAATCACATAGATCGAAATCAAAGAATGATTTATTCTATCATGTCCTTAACCAATCATGGCTAACGTCAACCTCTATCTGTTGCCTCCTCTGAAGCAAAGTTGGAAAGGTCAATAGATGGATGGGATTTTTAGCCTATCCATCCACTTTACCTTCCATTGACCTTTACCACCACTACTAATACTTGCTTGACTTAATACAGTGGTTCTTCAGAGTCGTGCTTTTTCTAAATGAGCATCCTTTATTTCACAGTCTGTTCCATTTCCTATGCTAATATTCATATTTATTATTACCCCCTCGGCAGAAAAATTTCCTTCACCAAATTAATTGAGAAAAATTAATTGAAAAAATTAATTGAAAAAAGAACTGTAAGTGAAATTGTACTATAGACATTCATATAAGTATCAGTCTTGAACAGAGTTTCTCAAACTCATTTGTCTTAGAATAGTGCCCTCCCTCCCTTTTGTATATTTTTTTATCAGCAATATATACCCCATGCATTTATATATAGTTCTCTGGAAAAGAATACAGTTGTAACATTAATGCTTATCCTACAAAATTGGGTGACATGGATCAAGATGCATTGTATCCATAAACTCATTTGTCAGCTGGCAACCCCTTTTGTATATTTTTGAAATATAATTTAAGAAAGCAACAATAATTTTATGTGGTTAATGATATAACAAACCATTTGAATTATTTGGAAGATATCACTGAAACAGTATTTAATCTGAAACTATGCCATGTCTACATGTCTTAACCCTTTAACATTAGCAAATTTTAGCTAGTTAACCAAATGGTCTGTGTGCCAAGAACCCAGACTTCATTCATGCTCCAGATGACAGCAGATTGAGTACTCTTGTTCCCATATCTATCTCTATTTCCCTTCAAATCTTACCATGGTGTTGTTCATTTTCCTTTTTGCTTCTGCAGTCATTTAAGTCATGAAATTAATTACAAGCTGAAGGGCTTTGAGAAATGACATTTATTCAATAGAAGAGCTTGTTTTTCAAAAGTAATATTAATTCTTAGCGGAAATACAAGTGAATTTCCTCTTCTGTCTTTGCAGTGATGGTTTTCTTTGCATATAAACTGTTTATCATAACAAATACATTAAGAAACAAAACAACAACAATAAAAAACAAAGAGCAAACTTTTTGTGTTTTAAGATGTGGTCTTCAGCAATGATGACTGGATCTTGAAAATCAATTGATTATTAAATCGATCAACTTGTATTCAATAACCTATAAGAAGTTGGCTCCTAGTTAGAAAAAATTGCCATGTGTGTAGGCCTTTATGGTCCAGAGACACTTTGAGGTGTCTCTGGGCCTTCCCCCCTCTCTTTCCCTCCCTATCCTTCTCCCTCCTTCTTCCATTTCCTTCTCCCTCTCTTACTCTGTCCCTCTCCCCTTCTCCTTCCCTTTTTCCCTCTCCCTCTACTTCTGCCACTCTCTTTTGCCCTCTCCTTCTTTCTCCCTCTCCGTCTCTCCTTTTCAATACCACACTCTTGCTCTCTCTTCTTCCTTTTTACTATGACATGTTCCCTGTAAATGAATTCTGCCTCATTTTGGCACTCAAAACAACACAGGACTGAATATCTCTGAATAAATGTTTCTTCCTTAAAATTCAAGGAGTTACTAACATCACTTTGAAGGCAAATATGAGCATTCATTTTGGTCCCCTTATTGTGTCTGCTGAATGATAAATATCCAAATAATAAAATTATTATGGGTTCACTTATTTATTTGTTCAGAAACATTTGATTTCTAAATTAAAACTCCTCCTGATTTTCTACTGTTGAAATATACCCTGTTCAATTATTTCTTATGATTTTATATATTGGTTATATATTTTGTCTTACATTTTATGCATGTGGATGTTGCTTCTTGTTCATAATATCTAAGTTCCACAATCTTCTGGAGTCATTCTTCCATTTTAATTTCCAGAATTCTGTAAAAATTTCTTGGCATAGTAATATAAACTTTTCATACAAAAAAGTTTCAACAATCTCAGTATTTGTGTAAACTTATGAAATATTTGAATACCCAATATTTAAATTTTCTGGTATCATACAATGAATAAGTACAAATCAGAGCAGAATATGTATGATAGATTTTTGCAATAGCCAATTCTTGTGTGTAGCTTTTACAAATAACTTTTTCTTTACTATATGGAACTGTTTATTAGACTACCAATGTTAAAATATACATACAAATGAACTTTTGAAGAAAAGTTTTATCTGAATAATGCTATAGGTAAACACTTAGGCATGTCTTTTCACTGTATTTTATTTTTGAGGTGATGCAGAGATTACAGTTACATTCATCGGGTAGTAGGTATATTACTTTTTGAACACTGGTAACTTTCCCATGTTTTTCTTCCACTTTCTCTCCCCCCACCCCTCCCAATCATCTTGTTTTTCCCCTTCCTTTCCCTATTTCATATAAAGAAATTAATATCTATACAAAATATCAACTACCAAAGTCAGATACAGAAACAACATGAGGCGAACTCTAAGGGGGGAAAACAAGAGAAAAGAAATAACTTCACATAGTACGTTAAGAACAACAGTCACAAAGATCAACCTATTGTTTCTATTATTCTGGAGTTCATTTTGCTTAGCCTCATCCCATATGGCCATATGTAGATAGCTTTTGAGTTATTGTGATCCTCTGCTAGGAGAATCCTAGATGTGTACTAATTATTACAAATGAGGAGCCTATGATTCTTTGGGCCTGGCTTACAAAACTTAATATGATTTTTTCCAAGTCTTTTCATTTCCTTACAAAAGCGGCAATGCCATTCTTTCTGGTGGTAGTATAGAATTAATTCCATTGTGTATAAATGCCATAACTTCTTGATGTATACATCTACTCAGGGGCATCTGGATTGGTTTCAAATCTTAGCTATGGTAATTAATGCTTCAAGGAACATGTTATGCTGGTATTTTAATATGGTCTTCTTTCTGGAGATTTGGGTCAATGTCTAAGAGTGGGATTGCTGGGTCAAGGGGATCATTATGTTTAGTCATTTGAGGAACTGTCATACTACTTTCCAGAGTAGATGAACTAGTTTACACTCCCAGTGTAGTAGTGATCCTTCTGGACACATCCCTGCCATCTCTTGTGATTAGGTTTATTTCTTACTTTTTTTTAAATTGGCAGGGTAATGTATAGACGAGTTACAGTTATATTCACTAGGCATGTGATTAGATTTCTTGATAATGGACATTCTAACTGGAGTTAGATGGAATCTCAAAGCTGTTTTGAATTGTGTTTTTTTTGTTGTTTGTTTTTACAACCAGAGATATCCAGCAATTCTTCATGTGTCTATAGGCCATTCTTATTTCTTCTTCAGAGAAGTATTTCTTTAAATTTTTAGCACACCTTTTAATGAGATGATTGTTTCTTTGAGGATTTGTTTTTGAGAGATTCAATTTTTTGAGCTGTAGGTATATTTTAGATATGTGGCTCTTGTCTGTTGTATGGCTAGTGAAGATTTTCTATCATTCTGTGGGCTTTCTGTTTAACTTTCTAGCTATGTCCTTTACCATATAGAGGTCCTGCAGTTTAATGCAGTCCTACTTGTCCAAACTTTCTTTAATTTATTGTATTTATGGGCCTTTTTTTAAGAATGTTTCAACCTGTGCCAAAGAGCCCTAGTGTGTCTCTTAAAATTTTCATAGAAAACTTAGACTCTTTTTGCTTGAATAGGCCAAGGAATCCCAGAAAGTACTGACAACAAAATCAAACAGTTCTAATCAGGGACCAAAAAATAATGTCATGATATTTTAAGTTGTTGATGTAAATACAGGTCAAGTTTATAACTGTTTTAAGGAAACTCTTTCACTGTCCTAGTCCTTAATAGCTTAATTTTATACATTACATCTAGAGCACGTAGAAATTATTATAATACTCTAATTTAATATGTCAGAATCAATACTGGTCGGATTTGCCTGTGATGAACTTGATTATGGTTTTATGGACCAATCAGCAGGACCCTAACATAAGACTTCGCTTTTTTAATTGGTTGTATTTTGTACATGAAAATTTCTCTGATGAATTTGAAATTGTGAACCACCCCCCCCAAAAAAAAACCCAGACTCAGGAACCTCACATTAGAACTTGTTTCACTTCTGGGAACAATCAGACATTTGGCTATCATTAGAGGAGTCATTGCTAATTTCTGCTCCAATTAGCTTTCAAAACCATAATGATGGGCTTGGTTTGATGTCTCTTTTTTTTTTAATCCACACTTAAAGCTTTGTCTTAAGAAGGTTTGACTGAAATATGGTGTGGAGCTAAAGCTTAATTTACCTTGGAAAAAATTATAATAAATATCTCCTATTAAGAAAATAGACTAAGAAAAGTCGTGAACCTCAACTAGTAAATGAGCCATAAAGGGAATTCCTATAATCAAGAATTTAATTCAGTTAGTTCCCACAGGAGGTACACCATTCAAAACACAAAAATCACTCCGCTTTAAGACACCTGGTTTGTTTTGATGCAGATTTAAAGGTAAAGCATTCGATTTTATTTTAAAAAGGAAAAATAAAATGGATGTATGGATTAGTCCCAATTTAAATCAACATTTTTTTCTAGAAATTTATCAAATCTGTTGTTTCAGGTTGTTCATGCTAATTTCTTCTAAATCTCATTCTAGAATCTCAGAAGTTTGAGTTTGAAAGATCTTCTACAAGATCTGTAAAAAATTGTGTAATATCCATGTCCGCACTCACGGTCCATCCTAAAACGACAGATTCTTCTCTTTTATGGAAATTAGTTAACTTAACCAGGAATGCTGAAAATGATGTGACATTTTAAAAGACAAATCTAAAGCATTTATGTTGTTAATGATTTCACAAATACTGATATTAAAATTCAGAATTGTTAAGTGGTTAGCTTATGTTTCTACCAAAGTTGGTAATAGAATACTTGATTCATGAATGGTTTATGGTTTTCTCATAATGACAGTGTGCAGGTATTTTGTCATACACTTCTGGCTACCTCTTCATATTTTTTCTAGGTTCCTCTGCTGTGCAGAGACTTAATATATTAATAAAATCCCATTTTGCGTGTACTTTTTTTTATTGTCTCTGCTTATGGGACCTTAACCAAAAATGTTGATCTACAACAAAGTATTAAAGCCTTTCCTCTAGATTTTCTTCAGTTTGCTTTTTTATAGCATATCTTTCTTGTGAGTCTTTAATACATTTGAACTCATTTTGTTCATGGTAAGAGATAGGGTGAAGATACAATTTTCTGCATAAGAAGAGGCAGTCCCTTTCCTATGTTTATTATTGAAGAATTTGTCAAGTATCAGATTTTTAAAAAAATAAGTTAGAAAACAATGTAATTGGCTTCTGGGTTCTGTTTTTCTATCAGTCCACAGTGGCTTATAGACCAGCATCATGTTATGTTGGTTACAGTGACTTTATATTTTAAAGTCATGTATTAAAATGCTTTATTCTTATTCTTTTTCATTAATTTTATTTTAGACATTTAGTTTTGTTTTTTTAGTGTTGTGTTTAATGACATTTGAACTTAATGATTATTTTATGTATTTCTATGAAGAATATCATTGATGCTTTTAAGGAATGATTGGATATGCAAATTATGCTTGAGAGTTCATACATTTTTGACCATAGTATCTTTTTTGCAATCCATGAACATGAATTATCTAATTTTATTATGTGTGCCTTTTTTGAATTATTTAATCACTTCCTTATAATTTTATGGTTCTGATTCAGTTATTTCATACCTATGACTTATTAATTTATCCATCAATTTAAATAATGTTTGATTACAGTTTTGACCTGTAGTGTACAAAATTCTGTTACCTACAAATGAGGATTTGAGTAAGAGCACTGACAGTAAACATACTGCTTGGTTCCAGATCTCACAGCAGATGTTATCCATTTCTGCCAGTTTGATGATGGTTCCGATGATGTTACCTGGTAGCTCTCATTGCCTGGATAATTGATCTTTTTTTTTTCTCTACACTTAATTTGTTCAGTGAAATTATCCAGTCATCAAGTAATAAGTATTATATGATTTATTTGGTTTTGAGTGCTAAATATTAGATTTCACTGAAGAGAAATGGAATAATGTTCACCAGATATGAGGAAGACCAGACAAAAATGGATAGAAAGATTTAAAATAGCACAATCCAGTAAAAGAATTATTCCTTAATGTCTTTGTATAACATAGCAGGTTATCTGTATTTTTTAACAGTTGGATATATAGATAGATAGATCGATATACCCATCAAACTAATTCCAAGAGGAAATTTACAGCATACAGAAATGACAAATATTTGGTATGATGTAGAACTATAATTGCCACAACTTGATCATTAAACATATGTACATATTTTGTATTAACAACAATACCTCAATGATACATACAAATACGACTCAGTTAAAATATTTTAAATATAAGAAAAAAAGTAGGATCACAACTTTTGAATGGTGTTCTCCATTCTACAGATTTTCAACTATTTGACAATCATTTCTTCCCAAAAGTAAGTGCACCCAATTGCATCATAATAAAAAGAGATTCTTGAAGTCCATTTCCTTTTCGATTAAGAAGTCGTACAAAAGAGTTGCAATTTCATAAAGCAGTTCATAAACATAAGGCAACTTAATAAATGTCACCCTTTCAATGTTCTCACCCTTACCTATTCTTACCCTCAATTCTCTCAACTTTGTAGGATATATAGTGAAATCTTCATTGCATTCCTCCCTCCTTCAATATTTTGTTTTGGTTTGTTTTATCAAGTTGAGTTTCTTCAAAATTTCTCCTGGCTTTATGTGTCAAGGAAAACTCCTTGAAATCTTATTTACAATGCAAGTTCATTCATTTTTGATTATGGAAACTGTGCAAAGAAGATAAAAGGGAAATTTAGTTTGAGGAGAAGGAGCCAATTACTCACGTAGTCAAGGAAACTCTGGACAAAGCTAGCAACTCCTCAGATGCTCTTTGGTGTTCAGCACGCAAGCTAGATCCAGTGACTCTCTCAGTGCTTGATTGCAGAAATGACAAATGTGATCCACGCTATAAACAACTCATCCATTCCACTAGCCATGATAATATTGTCACAAGTAAACATGTACCAAGTACTGATTCAATCAAAATTGCTTTTAAGATATCTATTTTGAATTCTGAAACAGAAGCATTTTAATAATGTCTGAATAAAGTAGCTGATCATATAAAACTATTGAAATGATTTTGACATCACAAGAAAAAATTGACCTATGGTTGCAATTCACATGACAAGTGAATGGTGAGGAATATTCAAAGAAAATGAATAATATATGAAATAACCTCCAGTTTGAACTTTACTTGAAGTCCATTATACCTTTTGAATTTTCAATCACATGAATCATTTTCCTTGTTTTAAATCATTTTTCTCTTGCAAGAGAATGATAGATAGTTCTGATAGAGATGCTGTGACGTTCCTTGGAAATAAATGAAAGAAGACACGACTCAAATACCTATGAAGGTCAAATGTTGATCTACACATTAGGGAGAGAAGCATTATCCATATTGCAGTGGTTGAGCAAAGATAGATGCACAAATATCTCCTAATTAGACTTCAGAAATTCAAAAGACTTTTTTTAGATCACCCATTTATTATTTTTAACCTGATTAGATTTGTCTCTTATCTCTGCTAACATGCCTCAAAATAGTCGTTCCTTCTTCTTCTTCTTATTCTTCTTCTTCTTCTTCTTCTTCTTCTTATTATTATTATTATTATTATTATTATTTTATTATTTCAGAAAAAGCCAGGAATCTCACACCTGTAATCCTGGCTACTCAGGAGGTTTAGATTTGAGTGTGATGGTTCAAAATCAGCTCAGGCAGGAGACTCTTATATTCAATAAATATTCAGAAAAAGACAGAATTGAGGCAGTGGCTCAAGGGATAGAGTGCTAACCTTATGTAGAAAGAAGGTCGGAGACAGTACTTAGATCTTGAAGGACCTTCAAAAAGAAAATTACAACAACAAAACAAATCCAGAAAAACAGAGGTCCCAGAGAGCTTAGGTAACTGGTCAATTTGTGTGCTATTTACGTAAAATGAACTAAAATCTAAATTTGTATATTCTGTTCTGATTCTTAAAATTCCTGGAATTGAAATTGATTATGTTATATATATATATGTATGTTAATATAGGGCTAATAATTTAGTATAATATATGTATAATATGGTTAATTATTTAGAAAAATAATTGAGAATTTTCACTTGAATTTAACAAAATAGTTTGGAACTATAAATTTTCTGACATTTGAAATGGTTGGCCCCTATGTTCTAAGTTTTCCAGGTTATTTTTAATACTATTTCCAATCTGTTCATACCTGGTTTTAGCCTTCATATACTTTTATTGTACTGTACATTTACATTGATAACTATATTCAAAAATCTTTCAGAAATTGTACATTACTTCAACAGTTCAAAATCCATCTCCTTTCTCTCCTGAGGAAAATCTTGTTCAAACTTGCTTATATGAGTCCTCAAGGAGTCTGCTTCCTGTCTGCATATTTTCAAGGAAGCATTTTTATGAAGCACTAATTTTATAGCAACCAAGAGATAATTTTGCTCAGTTTAATGTTAAATAGCAATAATAGTGAGAATTTTTTGAGAGCCTGAAAATATTTTAGTTGGATACAGATGTATCTAGCAAACAGCATTTCTATCTGCATGCTAAGGAGAAGGGCCATTTATCTCCTTTGTTGGCTCCATATTAGAAGTGGTAGAGCCAAGTTTAGCCTCCCATTGGTTCTGCTTGCTTGCAATGTGCCTGTCATCCAACTTGATTTCTAGGCTGGTGGTGTAACCTCAGATTCCATCAGAAAATACAATATATAATAAATTTCCATGTTGTGGATTAGGTTCTTGTGTCTTAATGTGTCTCAAGTTAGTGAAAGGGTTATAAACATAGACACACACACACACACACACACACACACACACACACACAGACAAACTCATGAAAAGCACAAGCAAAATATATTCCTTACAAAATCAAGCAACAGTCAGGCACTAGGAGGTGGAGATCATGTGAAGAAAAGAGTAACTCATACACTCCCATCTTGGCATTTTTTCTTAGAAATGTCAGTGATGACAATTCCTCAAAAATTTGACTACAAAGTTTAGAATAATTCATATATATATATATATGATGCTTCACAAATGGCAGAAAAATAAAAATTGAGAGTAAAATTATCTGAATATGGCAAAAGGTAATGAACAGTTAAGACTGTGGTAAAAATGAACACAAATGTGACAACTTCATTTTTCCCATTTAAAAATGGAAAACCTATAAAGCTACAATAAGTGGGCCTGATAACATATACATATAATCCTTGCACTTGGCTTAGAAAGAGAATTAGATCACAGTGAGCTTGAGGCCAGACTAGGATACTCATAATACCTTATCTCATGTAAACAATGTTATAGCCATCCATCTAGCACATTATTGACATGAATATCAGTTATACATAGTGTATATATTATATAAGTCTGACACATTCACATTAATTTAGTCTGTAATTTTTTTTCTTTTTTTTTGGTTACTCATGGGGCTTTAACTCTGCAACTGGCCTTTGTCCCTGAACTCTTCAGCTCATGGCTACCGCCTCATCCTTTGAGCCACAGCACCACTTCTACTTTTCTACTGGTTAATTGAAGATAAGGGTCTTTTGGACTTTAATGCACAGGCTGGCTTTAAACTGTAATCCTCAGATCTCAGTCTCCTGAGTAGCTAGGATTACAGGGATGAGATACCAGATCCTGGCTCATCTGTGATTTTGTTAGGCCAGGAACAAGCATACTTGTAAGGAGATATTCGCCTAAGGAAGAATGTGTTTGAATCCTATTTCATAGCATAGACAAAAATTAATTTAAACTAGATCAAAGGCTTCAAGCTGAAAGCATGTAAGTCTTAAATAAATTAACTTCCATGGCCTTGATTTGGGTGATGATTTCTTTGATTATACAGTAAGTCATATTAACAAAAGCAAGAAATAGACAAATGGAACTTTCTCCAATTTAAATTAAGTATTTGTACTTCAAAGGATGCTGTAGGAATGTCCAACAATAGAAAAAATAGTTTCAAGTCATGGATATGATAAAGGACCATTACCCACTAAAATAAGTAATTTTGTAACTCAATGATAAAAAGACCAATATTCAAATAAAAAATAGATATTTCAGTAGTTTTTCAAAGAGGATATCAAAATGAAAGTAAACACATGAAGAGATGCTCAAACCCATCAATCACTGTGAAAATACAAAGCACAGTGAAACCCCTCTTCGCATCTACTACAATAACTGCAATTAAAGAATGGTACACCAAGTGTCAGGTAGCTGTGGAGGAATATATCACTGAGGGAAATGTAAAAACAACACTACTTCTGTAAAAAATATTTTGGCAGATCCTCCAAACATTAAGCAGAGTTGCTACATTAATCCCAATTTCAATTATGTCAAAACAATTGCCCAATGGAAAACCCATCCAAGAATGATGATAATGTCTACAAACCTTGTTGATTCCCATCTAATGAACTGAACAAAATATATTTACATACGATAGAATATTACTCAATAATAGAAGGAAGAACATACCACAATATACCAAATGGATCAACCTTGAAAGTATAAAAAAGGAAAAAATAATCAGGCCATAAAATGGTCATTCCTACCTGAGATACCTACTACTAAACGGCCCTAGGTATGAGTATTAAAGTTCAAGGCGAACCTGAAAATTAAACTCAGAGTAAAGGATGGGGAAGCTTGGCTCAAGTACAGAGAAAGTCTTGAGTTTATTCTCTGGTACTAACTTCCCATTCAAAAGAAGTCTCTCATAAGTGACCATTTATGCATAGTTCTGTATATGTGAAAAGCTCCAAAATGGCAATTGCATGGAGAAAGAATGTAGTTACTGTTTTCCAGGGGATAAGAAAGGATGGAATGGGAAGTGGCTGTTAAAGTATATGGAATATTTCTTAAGTAATAAAATATTCTACAATTCCATAGTGATAGTTGTTGCAGAGCTCTGTTAATATACTAGACAACACTGAAATTTAATCTGTGTGACTTTTATATGAATTATATTTCAATAAAGTACCTGTGAAATTGATTTAAATACCCCTTTAGTTTGCAACATTTGATTATTTTGAGATAATGGCAGAATATCATAGAGTTTAGGCAGCTTTTTGAGAAGCAGCAGGTCATGTCAATGGAAATATTGGTTTAGACAGCTCCAAATTCTTATCACTCTGAGACTAATAATACAACTTGCTAGAACACTGTTGAGAGGAAACTGGTTCATTGGTTATATTGATATTGTCTAGCTCTATTACATTTTGAACATTTTAGTGATCTATAGCCAACTGTCTCCAATGAGATAGACATTTCCCTGCCATTGAATGTTGACTTGAGGCTAGTGAGCAAACAGCCATAGTGGAGATGATCCACAAATCAGTTTATGGAAGGATCGAATCATGGCATAAAGGCTGTTTGGCTATCAGGCTATCATTCAGTTTTTTGATAATGTTTACCAGATTTTTCTAACTTGTATTTATTTATTTTTCATGTGTCTGTGTATATTTAAAGCAAATATTTCATTCATTTCATTATGATTATGTGTTCTTGATCTTTTCCTATGTTTAATAGCCACTACCAGTTTTATAATCTGTCATTTTGGCATGTCCATATGAATGGTCAATCTATCTTGATTAAACTCCATCTGTACTCTCCCTCAGAATCCCAAATGAATCCCAAAATATTCATTCCATTTTTCATTACATTTATTTGAACATAAAGAATTTTGACATAACCACCTTGCTTCCCATGCCAACTAACAGCCATATTCCAGACAGGAACTATTTAAGACCATTCCATTCACTTATTTTAAGTGTATGCTAATTGTTCAAAGGGGTTTCAGTGTAATATTTCACTTAAGCATATACAGTAACTCAGTCATATTGACCCCTCCTTTTCTCCATTATATTCCTTATTATTCGAGAGATTCTAGTGGGGTTCCTTTTTCCATTTTCACTTTGATGTAAATGGTTTATCATGTTGCCCACACACTAGCATTCTCTTTGCCTCCCTATCTCTGTTTTCCTAAACAAACATGATCTATGTTATAAATGCAGAAGAGACTCTGTGTATGTTTTCCTTTTTAGGTCTAGCCTGCCCCTATAAAAAACAACACATGACCTTCCTATGTTAGAAAAAAAGCAGGATTCTTCACAGTTACAGTATCCCTATTATACCTGAAGAACCACTGCTAAAAGCCTGAATATAAAATCATCTTTGATAGAGAAGCAATCGTTTATACATCCTATGTTTATATATCCTATGTGAGTCTTCATCCAAAGCTAAGCTGGATTTCTGCTACTTTTTACTATCATATTTGCTTCTTGTCAGCAAGATGTGCAAATTACCCCTAATCATTCAGTTCACATCTTGTAGTATTTAATGTCTGTCTTTCTTCTACATTAGCTCCTGCCAAATGCTTTCTTTGAAGAGGGCTGGAATATATTCTGGCCACTAAGAAAGAGCACACTGAATTCCATCTTCAAAATGGTAAGAAGTGATGAAATACCATTTTACTCTTCTTGAATCATAGTTATTGGAAGAGAATGGAAAGTTCTCTAATTCATGTGTATGTAATACTGTCCAAACTCTGGAGGCCTGAGTATTGCAGGATTGTAGCTTGGAGAGTTCTAGCTGGGAGCAAACTAAGAATTTGTGTCGTGCATAAGGTTTTATTTCTGGTACTTTTTAATATTCCTAGTCTTTGATGTCATCTTGGATTCACTCTTACCCACAACAAACAATATTTTGATAAGTTAATGAGTCATAAACAGAAAGATTAAATTTCTAATAAAATATCATAAATCTTAAAACTCAGATAGCACTCTTCTATGTCCTGCTATTTCTAATATTAAATTAGAATAAATCTCTGCCAGAAATTGTGAATTAGAAATTAGATTTCGACTGGTTCTTTATTTTCTTTAGTGAGCACCTCAAAGAGGAGGCTTGAAGTCACTGCTCTGACATTTTGTTGAGGAAGTTTCATGTTCCTTTTCCCTTTTATGATTTTTTAAGCTGTAGGAGTCGTTAAGACACAGAGATACAGTTATGTGGAAACTGAATATAAAAGTTCAAAAAGAACCCTTGAACACACATGTTAATTTCAAAGGAGTCACATCTACGAATTTTCTGTTCCAAGTGGTGTGACAAGTGTGGGGGGAGGGGAGTCATATTTAAGATTATAATACAACGATTAGAATCCAATAGGGTTAATTGGCTGCATGCTGTGATCCTGTTATTAACTTGATAGGTTGACAATTTAAACCCAAGAAGCCTTATGATATCCACTATGTTCTTCCTTTTGGTGTATATATTTTCTCAGGTGATTGAGAGAGAAAGAGAGAATGAAATACAGAAAGAATACATTTATACATTGTTATAAATGTAACTGTAACCCCTCTACACATCACCCTGGCAATAAAATAAAAATAAAGAGAGAGAGGAAGGGAGGAAAGAGAGAGAGAGAAGAGACCTCTTTCCAAAATTAGAACAAATAGAAAGAAGAGGAAAGAGTGAGTGGAAGTAATGAGAAAAACAAATTGGTCCCCGAAAGATCCCAAATGAGAAGGACCATTGTATTACACAGAAGTCTGCAGGCTTCGTTATGTCATTAGGGTTTACTAGCTGTTAGGAAATGGGGAGTGAGAGGAAGGCATGGCTTTGTAGGGGAATTGGAAGTCTTTCATTATTTTGAGGGGTTTAAGTCTTCTCAATCTCATCTCTCCTTTTCCCCCTCTTCCCCACAACCATGCAACACTACTGATGCCTAATTTACATATTTCTCAAGTCTCAGTGAGTATTTATAATTTTATTCCTGGATATAGCTCCACAGTGCCATATGGAGGAAGACAAACATCTACATTTCCAGGTTTTCCTTACTAGTCTCTTGAATGAAATAGAGTCCTTCACAAATAGCTGATCAAGCATTCCACAGATTGAAACAAACTTGGGAAATTTAACTGTTTTTTTAACCTGTTAGAGCAATGAGAAAAATCAGCTATCACTCTAATCTTTTAAGGAACTGCTCAAATGCAGGTCTTCACATTTTGTGTCATCTTCTAGAAAATTCCACTGGACTTTTTTTCTAAGTGCCTTCTGATTGAGTTTTGGTGTCCTGGATAGTTTCAGAAAAGGCAGGGCATTTTAAGGGGGAGAAACTTAAATTATATTCCGTTTAAAATATCAAGAGTGACGAGAATATTGTTAGAAGGCTGAGAAACAGTATTACTGCTTTACTCATTAAAAGAAGTTGCTGGTGGAGAAAGGAATCATCTAATAACATCACACTCTGTTTGTCAGAGAAGTAAGACTGTACTTAAGGAAGTTTCATAGAAGTGACTTACACCTCTAATTCTAGCTACTCAGGAGGCTCAGATCTGAGGATGGTGGTTCAAAGCCAGCCTGGGAACTAAAAAATGGGAGACTCTTATCTCCAGTTAAGCACAAGAAAACCGGAAGTGGCTCCGGTGTCAAGGTTAGGGCAGTAGCCTTTAAATGAATTGCTCAGGGATAATTCCCAGGCCCAGGGGTAGGCAGGAGCTTTGAGCAGAAGAGCTCAGGGACAGTAGCCAGCCCAGAATCCAAGCTCCAAGACAAAAAAAAAAAAAAAAAAAAGAAGTTATCCAGTAATTTCACAAGCATTTTCTGGTGGAAGTACAATGGTCTGAATACAGCCTCAAATAGTAAAATATTGTTTAAATAATTTGGGTAAAACAAAGTTTGGATCCAGGGATTCCTTCAATAGTAAAGGATAACCTGCCAATAGTGATTCTTTCTCCTCAACTATAATTTATATGGAAAACCAGCTTTCCTGTAATAGTAGCTTTGCAAAGTTTTCTAGCTTCGGAAGAAAACTTCTGTTTAGATATCATCTTAAAGCTTTAGCATAGTTCATGTGTTCATGTGTTATTAAAGCCTTGACATTTGGGGTGCTCACACTGGGAAATTGTGTGGACCTGTAAGTGGTGGAGTCTGCAGGAGTTATCTTCAGGAAGGAATAACATATTCCTTCATAGGATCTTACATTTGTTTTTGCAAGAGCAAGGTGTTATACAAAGTCCAATTTCAAAATCTGCTCCTAGCTTCCTGTCTTGAGATAAAAGATCTCTTTGTCCTATATGTGCTCCTATCATTAGGACACTATTGATCATGAAGTCCTCCCAGGAGCAAAGCTCAGGCTCACAAGTTTGTGTGAGTCTCCAGAATTGATAGCTAAAGAGATCTATTTTTCCCTTTATTAAGTTACCCAGCCTCAGGTATTTTGTGACAATAATAACAAACTGTCCAACACGGCAGCAAATATATTTTTTCTCTATATAAACTTGGTAGTTGTCAGTAACATTAAAATATTATGTGATGCATACAATATGATACATACATCAGAAAAATATGACAAATATGAAGGGAAGGGGATAGAGCAGATATGGGGAAAGTCCATCTACAGAGATACTGGACTGAAAATACATGATAAGAAAAGGGCCACAGGACTTCAGAGAGTAAAACACAATGGAATTAAGTATCACTTGGGTATGATTGCAGAGGAAAATGCTGATTAGTTGAATTCAGAAGATTCAGATGATATTTTTTTTGGATCATCAGTCTAGTAGTAACACAAGAATTGTGGAAGCTTCAAGGGGAACACAGGCAAGTTACTGCAGTTATAATGTTGTACCCAAAATGAAGATAAACTAAAAAAAGAAAACCCTGTGTAAATAAGGAAATTTTCTCCAGAGTATCAAAAGAAGTGTCCTAACCTCAAAGAAAATTTGACCTGTGGCAAACATACTTTGAACTCCATTCAACTATGAGCAAGTTATTATGCACAAGATGGTATTCTCTCATTATCCCAGTACATACATGGCTATGGTAGACGGATCTTAAATTTAAGAGCAGCCTGGCTTTCTAGTGATTAAATTTATTTGACACAACAAGACCATATTTTGGAAAGCCTGAACTGCTTGAACTGCTCATATATTTTTGAACTAGTAGAAGGGAATTAGAGTTAAAGGGAAATGCCATCCAGGCTGTCAAACTTTTATTGATATTAAAATACCAAATGAAGTTTTATCAGCCTGAGACCTAATCAGCTTTCAAGTATGCGAAGTTCAAGAAAAACCTGTCTAAAAAAATATTTCTTTTTCTCTACTAGTGTGTTCTTAGCTGAGATGGAGTTTTGTAATAAAAGGTAGAGTAACGAAAATGGACAGCATACTACCATGTCTCCTTTTTATGTAAAGGTGAGATACCCACAGAAGTAGCAGTTCTCAAAGAGTTCTCTTTAAATCCCTGTTTGCATAGCATCTTCAAAAAACAGAAATAATTAGTGAACCCACAAGTCAGACAAAGGAAGGACTTTGACATCTAAGAAAGCACTTGAGGAAAGGCAAATCAATGGCAGGTGAAAATCAGATGAAGAAGCTTTTTAATGTAGATTTTTTTGGTATCCTGTACTAATGGTAAGAGGGTAAAGTTGTAGTTATTTGGGGTTTTCTGATAGACTGTGAGCAGGGTTCCACTTGTCTTTGTAATACTTTGTCCTGCTTTTAAGTAGACAATAGGAATACATACAGATTTCTTGTATCTGCTACATAATTACCTTAAACTCAACAGCCCTCTATATGTAGAGACATAATCTGGTGAACTCATACTCAGGCAGATGAGTTTAGGGAGTCTTATCCAGGATATAGACATCTTAGCAGAATTCAGTGGGGATTCATAGTTCTTTTCTGAGATTAGTGATCCGTGAATTTCATTCCAGGGCTTGTTATGGATGCACAGTATTGATGCATAAAACTAAGGTTGTCTGAAGTACAGTACCGTGTACTACTATTGTACACTAGTCGTAGCTGAGATTTAGATGACAATATTATATGAAAACTTTAGACAAGGAGATTATTGCCCCTTGATAGACAAAACAGAGCATCTGCTGTACCTGGGAGGGTCTACTTAAGTAGCACAGAAGAATGGAGGGTATAAAACAACAAAGCCCCAACCAGAGCCAAAAGATTATAACTGACCAGGAGTTTGATTATGCTTATGTTATAAGGTCAGCTATGAGAGCAACTTTGTATGCATGGATATATACTGCCTGTATTCTATTATCTTCAAAACTCAGTTTTTCAGTCCTATAGGCATTCCTAGGGTGATGCCTATCCATATGAAAACAGCATTTGGTGAAAGGCTGACTTGAGATTTTTTTTTCTTGTTTCTTTTGTTTTGCCAGTCCTGGGGCTTGAAATCAAAGCTTGGCCACGGTTCTTGAGCTCTCTCAAGGCTAGTGCTCTACCACTTAAGTCACAATGCCACTTCTTTTTTCTATGGTACTGAGAAACCCAGGTCTTCCTGACCACTAGGCAAGCACTCTACCACTAGGCCAAACTCCTGTCCCTAGTTTTTTGGTTGTTGTCGTTTGTTTCCAAGATCAAGCATGGCCTTTTTATCACCATTAGACTGATGCAAATGACTTCAAAGAAGCCAGCATTTACAAAAAATTAACAAATTTTAATGGAGAAACACCAGACTAACACCATCAAAATGAACTCTTTCAAACTCTTTTTTAGACTTATTTGTTTAAATATATCAAGTACCTATTCTTTAAAATTCATTTAGAAGTTCTTAAATGTTTAGTTTGTGATTCAAAAAAAATGTCCAATCAGAAAAAAAATGGTTTAAAAAAATCAAATAATTGTAAACCTAGAAAATGACCCTATGATACAATTCCCTTTAATTGGAGGGTTGTGATTTGAATAATTTTGAGCTGACCATTAAAAATAATATGTATTATTGTTAGGAAGTTTTAATACAATTTGTTCTGCATTTCTAACTTAACAACCATAAGAATTCATATCAATTTCTATTTCCTGTAGTCCTTTAAAAAGCAAATTGTTTTTGAGTCTAGTCCTTTTCCAGTTCATTGAAAACTAAGGCTATGAAATGGAGACAATTATAATATAACTCTTAATTCTCTGGGCTTGGATGAGTGACAGGTCCCAGGTGCTTTCGTCTAGAGATAATATTCTCCGGGTGGCAGAGCATGAGTCCCTGGTAGATTTCACAGGCAGTTAGGTTGATGGCTCTACAATTACTTCCTGTTCTGTCACTTGCCTGCTTGTTGATGGGCTTCGATGGGCCCTCCTGGTCCCCTTAGGTATAATTTTTTCTTGCCTTCTCTTTGATCCTGAGGTAATAGAGCATTTTATCAATTTTAGTGGATAAGTTTTGATCAGATATTTTTCTCCCTTCAGAAGAATCAACTGTTCTCAACTCTCTGGGCAGGGAAAGCAGGAAGGGGTTGAAGCAGAGGCATCTTTCCGTCCCTGTGTGCTTTTGGTGTTAACCTTTGTAATATATTCCAGGTGCCAGCATTCCTGTAACTCACTCAGGAGAGAAAATTTTAAACAACATTGCTATTTCTAGTTAACCCTATTTAGAAGGAAAGATCCTTTATTGAAGGTCTGTTGATAGGGGATTTAAGGTTCAAATTCTATCACCACACCCACATTGTGGTAATATAATTTTTAGCTAACTCTGTATCCATTTTTTCTGTGTTTTAATACAAATTATTAAACCAAGTTATGCATTAATATGGGAATTTCCAGAATTAAAAAATGATATAACAGGAAATAATGATTCTCATATTGTCTTTTGTCAAGATTGGTTCATCAGAGGATAGAGACATAGAGAAAATAAGTTAATTTCCACACATTGATGACAATTATTAGAATGTTATGGAACAAAATTAATTATGTGTATGTGTATGTGTATGAGTGTATGTGTTGTTGGTATTGTTTTGTCTTCCAGAAGATTTCAGCATCTTTTTTTCAAGTCCAAAATCCAAAATCCATGCAGAACCCATGAGCTTCAGAGTCCAGACAAAAAGACTTTCCAAATTTCATATCATCTTGAGACTTTCTTGTAACAGCTGTGAAAACCACGTTTCTCTATATTCTCAATAATGAATAGGCCAACTTTGTCCTTATAAAGACAAAACGGGCCTTGGAATTTTTTTCCAGGTTGTGTGAATTGCCTTTTACTTCTAGTTTGAAAGTTCCCAGAAGTGCTGAGAGATTAACAAAGAATACTCTTCAGAGCTGCAGGAAAATTATACCCTCACACACCAGTGACATTGGTGACTCCTTCAGGCTGGTATGCAGCCCTCAGACAGTCAAAACAAACACCTCCCATACACATGCTAGAATTCTGCTTCCTATCACCTCTCTGGCTTCCTCGATAAAAATGGGAATGCTTGATGGTAAGTCATCCACTTTCACCACCTAGTCAATGACTTGGATGATGCTTTGATCAAACTGGGAATTTTCAGTATGATAGCCAGAGAAAGAGAAAGCCACTTCAAGAATGAGTCATGCTGGGAAGTGTCACAAAGATCTGTCACTGGGCCTGGCAATCAGAGATTGCTCTACCTAGTTTTGTCTTGTGCTTTCTGGGAAGATGGTCTCTTCTGAGTTCTGGAGGAATTCTTCAACAGAAAAAGCCTAAAAGCAAATGAGTGAGGAGGGGACTTAAACCGGATAGACTGACAACCAATCATTGTCAAAATGTGTTGGCTACATGCTTTTGTGTTTGTTTAAATGGCATAAAAAAACTTTAAGATTCAGTTGGGTTTCTATAATGTATTGAGAATAGTTATATAAAGCATGATACGTTAACTCACTTCAATTCAAACATTCTCTAGTAACCATCATTGGTTACTAAAGTGATAATGATCACTTATGACCACACACTGAAAACCGAGTGTTAAGAAAATGAAGGAAAACTGAAAAGCAGTAGGCAGGACTCATCAACAGATGAGGACTGTTTATTGAGGAACAATGAGGGGCACAGACCTCCCCACGGGATTGGAGGTTGTGCAAAGGACTGGATTTTGGGTTGAGTTTAAATAGGGATTAACATGGAAGCAAAAATGGTTATGGTCTGTTGGGGGCCCAGGGCAATATCCTTTGCCCAGCGCACAGAGGAATGTTCCACCTGATTTGAGGGGCTATTTTTGCCTGTGGACCAAGAGTGCTGTCAGCCCAGATTGGAACAACTTGTCTAAGGACAGGCATATATATGGTCAAGCTTGTTCAGATGGCTCTGGTGCTTTACCTGAGCCTGTGAAATATGACAGGACTCGATTCTTCACCAGGTACAGAAAGTTTTACCTTTGTTATCTCATTGCCTACATCAGAAAAAGGTGGCAAATTGTTAGATCCATTATCTAGATATATTATAAGAAGATAATTTGGGTCAAGGAGAATGAAAATGTTCCACAATCAGTTAATTTCTAGACAAATTTAGAGGTAGAATAGGCCTTCATCACTGTAGGAGTAAAGCTCTCATTCATGTCTCTTACAAATTTGCTTCAATGTATTGGCATATCCAGAAAATGAAATTTATTGTATGCAATTATTTATCCGTTTCTTCTTGCATGAATAAAATCATTCAACAAACTTGTAATGATTAATGTTTTCCACATATTATTAATGCAAATGTGAGAAAGATAGCTTATGTACCTTATTCAGTTTCATTTCTCCACATCTTGCTTACAATGGACTTCTATCTATATTTTTTCTTTAACCTTTTTATCACCAAATATTTGCTATTAGAATTAAAATAGACTTTCAGAATGATATGAATGTGTCTGAAGCAATGCAATATATTCCAACCAGTAATTGGCAAAAAATCCAAATCAGTTTACATTTATATAATACATATATGTATGTATATGCATATACCAACTGAAAGAGCATATACATCATGATATCCACATGAACAAATACACAGAATATTACTTTAAAAAAGAAAAAGAAAGAAATTCTACCAGAATTTTTATTTGCACTGGCAAATTAAAAGAACATAGCCCTCCGACCATTAGTGTCCATATATATATATATATGTATATAGTCCATATATGTGCATGTGTGTATTATTATGAAAAAGGAAGACATAAATGGGCCTACTGTTCCACAGACATTGAATTTTATACAAATCTCTTCATGTAAATCTCACAGCTACCTGAGAGGAAGCAACTTCATAATAAAGCAATCATAGCATGACCTATGACTTCAGCTCACATCCTCTACTCTCTATATTTCATTAATGTACTAAGACTCTCAGTGTAGGTAATCATTAAATTCTTGACACGCCATTTTCACAGTTATCACTCTATGATGAACACTGATCACAGAAGTTACAGATGAGCACTCGGTACTGATGTGATGTATTATTAAACTTTGTAAATATCGAGATAACATTATAGCAGATATCATATAGATATATATAAATAATAGGCAGCTTTTACATTCACAAAGGATAAATGGAGTATCACCAGTGTGTTTTCGAATTTAGAAGTCTGTTTATACTTGCATCTGATTTCATAAAGTAATAAGATGGTCTCAATACTTCAGGCTCTATGTTCTGTCACTACTGGTTGGAAATACCATCTGTATTTTAGATTAGAGGTTTTAGTTAAACCAACAAATTAACATCTTTTGAAAGAAAATGTGACATAAGTGATTTGTAAATTTGCAAATTGATCTTCCCTTCTGGGGCACTAACTAGTTTTAGAGCAGACATTCTAAGAGACCACATATAATTATGTAGATATAAACAATAGCTTGGCTTGATATAATTTATTCTTCTGACACAAGCTCTTTGTCTTTCCTACCATAAGTATTCCATGGTAGTAAACCAAGGAGAATGAATTAAATATGACACCAGTTTCAGCTCCTGTGGGTAGGGTTGTGGAATAGCCTCAGTGACATGTTTCATTTAATGCACTTGCCAAACCAAGAATTCAAAGGGCTATAAATCACTCTAATGACCACTAATTGTAAATAATCCATAAACATTTCAGGCCACAAATTGGTTTATCCTCACTTAATCATTCTCAAGAATACATGAGAAATCTCCTCAAGATATCAGGTGTTCCAAAAAATAGCTACCACTACATAGCATTGGAACTTTCATGTCATTGGAACTTAGGATAGTGTCTTTTGAAGTGATTATCTCAGAAGACATATATGTGTACAAGTGAGAGAGAGAAAGACTGTGACAGAAAGCAGCTGTGATGGAAAGTCAGAGACAGAACTGGATGCATTACCAAGAGTGCTACAAATTAAAGTAGCCTCACAGACACTGTTGTTTTGTTTCCTTACTTGTACATTGATAAGCTTGTCAAATTACACCAAACATTTTCTTTAATTGTATATTTATTTCAATGTTATATTTTCAGCTTAAATGCTTCACTTACATTAACTATGTTGCTTTTTTTTTTTTTTGCCGGCCTGGGCATAAGCTCAGGTCCTGAGCACTGTCCTTGGATTTTCTCAAGACTAGAACCCTACCACTTGAGCCTCAGCACCACTTTCGGCTTTTTTTTCTGTGTATGTGGTACCAGGGAATCAAACCCAGGTCTTTGTGCATGATAGGCAAGCACTCTACCACTAGGCCATACTCCCTGCCCCATCGTTTTTTTATTTTTTAGAAAAATAATATAGCTAACATCTGTGTCTTCTATCTGTAATCCTAGCTACACAGGATCAAGATTTCACCAGACCAGGAAGGGGAGTCCATGATTCTCATCTCCAATTACTCTTTAAAAAGTAACCCTTCTATTAATTACAATAAAAAATATATGAAAAAAAGTAAAAGTCAGAGTGCTCACCTTGAACATGAAAGTTCAGGGACAGTACCCAGGCTCTGAGTTCAAATTCCTGCCTAATACACACACACACACACACACACACACACACACACACACACACACACACACACACACACACAGAGTCTCTGATCTCATTACACATCTGAAAGTTCCTACACAAAAAACAGAAAGGAACATGATTCTTGCTTAGGTTCAGAGAAATAACATCTTTCATTGACTTTCCTGTCAAAGGGAGAACTCAATTAGCTCATGGTTTACAAGAATATACTATTATGATTAATAAATGATCAATTCCAAGTCTTTTACTTCCTTGGCAAACAATTTCTAACATGTCTCTAATGAAACTCAGCAACATGATATCCTCCTGGCTCATCTGTTTCTGACTTGAGTACAGGAGACTACTGGGGAATGTCCTTGTTATTTATTACAAACACACCAAACTCCACAGGAGCAATGCATTGCAAGGGAGAAGTACAGAGTTTCTTTGGTTGGGTTTTCCCATTAGAGGTGAGTAATGATAATGGCCTTTGCTTTTTATTCTATCCATATTTTTATCTATCTGTTCTATTTTGTCATTGTGATACCTTAATCTAACAATGAAAATACTGTGAAATATTAAGAAAAATACACAAGTAGCATCTTATCCTTGATTAATTTCTGAGCCTCCAATATGACATTCTATTTTTCAATACCTATTTGTTCTATAATTACTACTGGTTACAAATTGCATTAGTTGTATCAATGTTATTTGATATATTAATTTATATATGATAGTCATAATATATTTAGCATTCTAATTATATCATTGCTATTAATATATTATTGAATGTTAATATAATATTAGATATACTGCTATGCAGGTATAACTAGATTGCAATAAATATATTCCTCTGTTAAATATAATTTATATTAATTTTATTGATTCATTGTAAAATTAATATAAGAATAATTAAATGCAAAAATATTAAGCTCTGTATAGAACCAATAACTACTACTTTCACACAAAATGTTACCTAGTTAGTATAATAATTTACCAAAACAAACATTAACAATTAAAATTCAACCAATGAGGAAACTATGACCCACAGACATGAAATAATTTTCCAAAGGCTATCTAGTTTATAGGTAGAAGACTAAAAATCAGGATACAACCTTGGGTTCATCTGATAATAAATTCCATACTCTTGTTACACTGGACTCCAAAATGTTCCCTAATTATTTTCCAGATTATTAGCCAGGTCCTCTGCTCCTCAAACCTAACTAAACTTATTTAATGGGAAAGACTATATCAGATTTTAAAAATAGATAGAACTTCCATTCTTGCTTGCTTGAAATTAAGCATGAACTATTTTGCCAGTTGACAGATGTGAGAATGTAAATCAGAGGCTAGAAACAAAATGTACCATGATGGAAGTGAGTAGGATTGGCTTTGGTTTTGATGGAAGACTCCTGGCAAATAGGAAAACACAGGAAATGGAAGCAGACTCAGAAATTGAAAATCCGAGGAAGAATGTCTTTCCCCTTTGTGGGAATACAACCCTAAAATAGTCCCAACTAAAATTTGAGACACAACCTAGAAAGCTGAAGGTAGCTCCAGCAGATTCTACCTTTAAGTAACTTCTAGAAAAGCAAAAGTGGTGCTGTGGCTGAACACAAAGAGCTCAGGAACAGAACCCAGACTCTGGGTAAGCCTCAGGACTGGGAGATAGAGAAGGAGAAGGAGAAGAGAGCATTATGAACTAAGATATGTAATCTTACCACCACATTTAGTCTGAATGACTTCCTTTCTGATTTTCATCCCAATCATTATGTTCTCAGCTCTAGGGAAATGTAACTTAGAAAAGAAAAGCAAATTTATCACTTCTAAAACCTGTGGCAAGACCCCCCCAAGACATAGTGATTACCCCCAAAATTGAATTTAAATAAAAGTAATTAGTTTTATCTTGTGCTTTAATTCATTTACCTGTACATAGGAATCCTCCTGGAGTTTTGAAATTCATCAGTGATTATCCCTGGAGCTGATCCAATAATGTCAGAATAAATACACCATTAACCAATTATATATAATGACTCCAAGAAATGCCAATAGTGAACTAGTTCAGGTGATTTATAAGGCTTGCTGATTTGCAATTCCACATCTTTAATAAAAAATGTATTGAAAGTTAAGACTTTAGAAATATTGTATTCATCTCCTAAGGAGATGAATAAATAAAACCATGTAATTTATTTTAAAAATTTAATTGTGTTAAATATAAAAGTTCTTGAGTATAAAGCATGAGAAAGCTACTTGAAATCAGCAGAATATAAAAGATTTTCAGACTTTATTTGGCTTCTTTAAAATAAGTCTTTTGATCAACCATTAAATCCTGATGTATTGGAAGAAGCAGTGAATTGAATAATACATATTGTATTTCACATGGAAAAAAAATCAGAGAAATTCTGTCTTCAATATTGGAACCTGCTAATGGATTTTGAATGTGATCTTAGATATTCAAGAGGAATCACAATTCAAAGACAGTACGGTCAGAAAAGTCTACTTGAGTCTATCACCAACTCACCATCAAGAAGTCATAACTGATGGGTGGCTCAGGTAGTACAATACAAAGCATATGCAAAGTGCTTGAGTTTAACCTTGAAATCAGAAAAATAAAATAGGATTATGTACTTCATGGAATTTATGGATTCATAATTGTATCACTATCTGAAATGTTTACCAATTTGTAATGAATAAAAGGAAAAAAAGAATGTGAAGGTAAGTACTTTCATTTAAAAGAATGACAGTTGACCCTTAGCTCTGACAATATGGCAGGTACAACAGGAACACTTACAGATCGTCACAATTTCTTTTTCGAACTATGCATTGTACATATTTCACTAAAAATGTGGACAGCCGTTATGCCCATTTTTCTTCTGCCAGTAGGAATTAACTTCTATATTTTACTTTAGGTGAGCATTGAATGGCCACATTAGAGAAGGAAGGAAAGAAAGTGATTGACCTACATTTGATATCTTCCATGTGCCAAGTACCTCATTGGATTTGTTTTGTGGTTCACTTTTAACTGTGAGTCAATGATGGGTAAAATAAACTTCCTGTTGTGGAACATGGCACTTAAATAGAATAACAAGATTATCTGAGATATGTAGTGAAGCAAGTATAGGATTGGAATTCAGATTTCACCTCCTTGTATTCCCCTTTGCAAAGAGTTGTATGCCTTGCCGTTGAGTTGCTACTTGTCAAAGAATATATAATTGTACCTATCTATCAAATATTAATCCATTAAACACATAAGCATTGAAATGATTTATTATATGTCAAGAGAGTCACATACTTTATATTCTGCATGCCTTTTCTAGTGGCACGATTCGTGAAACATAAAATATATTTTTTTTGTTATCTTTGCAGGGACTCATGGGAAAGCAAATAGACTCACTCAGTGAATATAAATATTGATAAAATAAGTGGTATGTGAGACAATAAAGATGAAAAATAAAACTCCAACAACATTTTTGAGATATTGCCAATACATTAAAATATTTTAACATAAGAGATTTATGCACATTTTTAAATATCCTAGACCACATTTTATGTGCTCATTATGTCTGTCAAGTCTTATTGTATTTATAGTTTTACACTAATAAAATTAAATGCTTATAATTTACAAGTATAAAAATATTTGAAAAATATCATAAGCATCAATTGAGCTGAAAGTAATATTATAGTGTCTTTTAAGAAAACATTTTAAGAAAATGTTTATTTATATTTGTGTCAGATCTTGGGCTTGAATTCATGGTCTGGATACTGACTCTAAAATTTATGGCTCAAAGCTGGCCCTCTATCACTTGCAACATTTTTCATGGTAATTTGGAGATGCAAATTTCATGGACTTTCTGCATGGGCTAGTTTCAAACTATGATCTCAACCACCTTTGTAGCTACAATTACAGGGTTAAGCCACCATTGTCTAGCTCTATAATGTCTTGAAAAAAGTTGTTACTGTAGTATTCATGTGTTACTATAGTGTACATTAGTGGTACAAGTGAAAGTTTAACTGTGATATTACCATGTATACATTTTATAAGTATTCCAGTTAATCTGAGAGTAGATTTTGCTGCCATTTGGGCAATGAGCATTGAATTCAAGAGACAGACTCTTCTACTTTGTCTCTCTAAGTTAGTTGATTTGTCCTCATTTATGTGTTTCCCATGGACTGCTATCTGTGCTTATTATAAAGTCAGTAAAAAAGAAAAATTAACTTCAAATCATCAGAATACTTCACCTTACTTTTTAGGGGATAGGACTTGGTTCAATACTATAGAAGTAAAACAGTTCCTGTAAAAGTCGACCTTTCTGGCCCATTTTGTAGATGAGTTAAAGAGATGAAAGTGGTAAATATCTTTTGCATAGTAAATTACAAGGGTCTTACAAAGATGATTAAACCAGTGGCTAAAGATAGGGGGCTCAAATACAAAAACATGCATGCAATTAAAATTTTCAATGGAGAAAGTTTTTGTGCAAAACAACTAACCTTATGCAAAAGTAGAGCACATATACAATTTCTGTTTTTCTTCTTGGTGTCTTATATATTACTATTTATGATCTGTCGTTCTAAAATATTTTGTCTCAGGTACTTATGCATATATTTTTTTCCTTTATATGGTGATTGAAAATTCAAATCTCTGAACCAGATAATGGAATCTGTCTTCTTAAATTGTATGATGCCATGGAACCATTTAGAAAATTATTATCAGTGGTATTCACAATTTTAGCGAGCTAGATGTTTAGCAAAATAAAATCTACATGGACTCATGTTTGAAAAGCATTCAAATGGAAACACACTAAGGTTCTGATCAATTCAAAGGAAATTTTTACATTTAGACAGATCCAAAAAGAGAACACAGGGTAGTTGTTTTCGATTTGTTTAATATTTTGTAATGTCTCAGTTAGTTGAATTCACAGTAACTTCATGCAAAGAAGCATAATAAGAGAAAAAAACTTGAAGGGAGTTTTAGACGCCATTTGTAAAATCATTATAAAAATTTATGCAATTATCCATTCCTTGAAGATTGTCTCAATTTGCTTAATGTTCATTATTCTATAAACCCTTTCAAGACATTATAGCAGTTGCCTCATTGCATGACTGTGGATGTGATCCCTACTCAGGTAAGTGGATAGAATGTTTAAGAAAACAGACAGATTCATCTGGGCTTTCAAAGCAAGAAATCATGAAATTAACGATGCTAATCTTTCTATTATGATTCTTACTAATGTGAACAGTTGCACGTGGAAGGAGCTTGCCCTCCAGGTCAGTGCACTATGCTGAAGCTCACCATTCCACAGACTGTTGATTTTTGCCACTTCACTCTCTCTCTCTACCAAGGGAATAAAAGAATGAGAATAAAAACTAGCTGGAATTCCTCTTTCATTATAGAGCCTATCAAACTTGGTTAAATTTATTGAGAGGTTAAACAATGGAAGCCATGAGAAAGGCTTGGCTCTAAGGCAATGTCTGCTCCCCATACATAATAAAAATTACAGCAACATGTATGAACATATTTTTATTTCTAATACATTTTAACCAGTATGTTTCCTTTCTCTCTCTTCTAACCCTTATGGATTTTTGAGTTAATGGAATTAAGAAGGCTTAAATTTCCATCTATATTTAAAATACTTTCTTTATGATTTTCTCTCATTAATAATTTTCTTCTTTCCTCCTTCTCATCTGTTCTTCATTCCTTTCTTTTCCTTCCTCCATCCTTTCTTTCCTTCTTCACCTCCTTCTTTCTTTCTTTTTTCCCTCCCTCTCATCCTCCTTTATCTCCTTTCCTTCCCCCTTATTTCCCTTCCTACTCCTCTTTTCCTTTTTCTTATCTGTCTCTATCTCTGTCCTTATTAGTAAAATACTTTCTTTCATACATGAAATTCTTTTAACAGCCCAAGTCTACAATGTACATATTCCCAGGCAATACAGGAGCACTGGCTTTTATTAAATACTGCCAAGTTTTTTATATCCTTATTTTGCTGTCAGGATAATATTTTAGATGTGGTAGTTTACATCAAATGATGAAATTATTTATTTTTCTTGTAACTATTTTAGTAGTAGGTGAATGTAGCTCAGAAGAGAGCATTGGAAAGCTCTAAGATTAATCTTAGATATCTATGATAGAAACATTTTTGGAATTTGTTTACCTAAAGCCTCCAATAGAAATACCAGCAGTATCTGGCATTGTTGCAACAAAATACTTGCAATGCACTGTCAATAATACTGAAAAATAGGACTTTATATTATTTTCCTAAAATATTTTGTTGCAAAATGAATTCTACATACTAAGTTTCATAATATGTTTTGGTATTTGAACAGCATTTCCTCAGTTCTCTGTTTCTTCATTTTATCATCTGTTTTGCCTGAAAAGTACCCATGTAATTAGTTGTGTCAATTAAAATGATAACAAATTAATCATGAATGTCGCAATTTCATAAACAGTACATATGAAGGGCAGATGACAGAGCAGTCATGTTGTCAAAGAAAATATGCAATTCATTATTTTTTGAAATAAAGTATTTTCTAGTGAGTGAATCTTTTTGAGAGTTTGCAAAGAAAAAATTTTATGTGAAACCACGAGTCTTGCTCTGGCTTTTCTCATAATTAGTGTGAATGGCTTTTAAGACATTTGAATTTTAAGCAATGGTGTACCTGGCAAACCCATTCTGAAGAGAAAATTGTGGCTAATACTCAAATGTGATTACATTAATGGAAAATAGAAGAAATCAGTTACTTTTGATATATTAATAAATGCACTACATTAAATGTTTCATTATATCTGCACAAATATTTTTGTTTCATACGATTTCATAAATATTCCCTCTTACATTATTAAAAGTAGCTTTTACTTTTTCAGTTCAGAATCAATTTTACACACATATACACATATAAAACAGTGGTTTTGTCAACTTTTGTCGAATAGCAAGAAAATTTTCTCTAAAGCACATTCTTTTGATCCAAGTATTATAAAACACATAAGAAAATAAAAAATTCTTGGTATTGTACTTTAATTTTTGTACAAATATCTACTCTTTTCAAAGTGGAAAACAACCACTTTCCCGTGTGAAATATGTTTTAATTTTCTAAATCACCTAAATTTAATCACCAATTTTCCATTTTCCTTAATGATTTTAGAAGTGATATACGAGCAGCTAATATTTTGCTAATAAATTATTCATTATTATCAGCTTTCAGGCTAAGACTAGTAAACTGCAATAACACAAAAACAAACATTCATATGGTCCTAAGGAAATATAAGTTAATAATTCTTTCTTGGAATCTAGGTGTCATCATTTTTCAATGCGCAACATTAAATTCACATCTTTATGATTTATGGTCCAAAGTTGATCATGGTTTATTTCCTTAGGGGTCTGACAGACAAGATTCAAAGGGCCTGCCTCAAGCATCATGACCAGTCAGCCTGAAAAAATAGTAGAAGTTCTTACCCAAGAATTAAGTATGGAATTTCTGTATTGAATCTAAATCCGTGAATATAGAATAATAATTTATCTAAAAATATTTTACGACTAGTCAATGTATTTAATTGGATAATAAGGTTGAACAAATGTCTTTATATTATGATCAATGGAGTAAGAATAATTAGCACAGAAACTTGAAATAACAACTCAATATGCTGATGAGCTTGCTACAGAATAGTGCACGTGCTACATGCATTTGCAGTTTTTATAGCCAAGTTAAAAAGAAGATAAGAATACTTTGGTATAAGAGTATTAAATATTTCTAATTAAAGTTTGAAATAGCCTACATTCATGTGTAGTTGGAAATATAATAGAGACAGTTACTATTATCCTTTACCAGCTAAATATTGTCATTTATACAATCTAGTGACCCAATTTAGATTCTCTGAGTTTATGTTGCACACAATTTTTATGTGTGCACATTCAATTCTCCACTATTCTATAATGTTTTTTTTAGGTTCACAGTCTATCACCATTGATAGTGATTCCAATGTTAAAATCATTCATGGTGACTTTTTTTGTTGGGAACCTCCTCCCTTCAATCCATCCCCCCATAGTATATATCATATCACAGATTCTAAAGGAATCTCCATTTTTATAATTTTTCCATTTTAACAAGAGCCATATAATGTGTCATTGTTCTTAATGTACTATGTCATTTCTCATCTCTTTTGTTGTCCCTTGGTTATTCTTAAATTGTTACAGTATCTTATCTTGTTATCAAGTATGTTGTATATGTGATTATTTGTTTATTTGTAATAGGAATGGGAAGGGAATAAAACAAGATGAGGGGAGGGGAAGGGGAGAGGGAAATGGGGACAAAAACATGAGAAGGGGTATCAATGTGTATGAATTAATGCATCTTCTATCTGGCGAATATAAACTGTAACCCTTCTATTAATTACAATAAAAACAGGAAAAAATATAAAAATTAAAACATACACATCCTTTTTGAATGGAATACAGTCAGTATAATCCTCTAAAATTTAATATAGTTAGACATATCAATTGTCTCTCTCTATTTACTGTTAAGTAATATTACATAAAATATTTAACACAATTTGATCACCAGTTCATGAAAGATATCAGGGATTTTCTTTGTGTTTATCTGGGATTTTTTTTATGAATAAATGCTTCTTACTCTGCCATGACAAACCATGCATATTTTTAATAAACACATAGAATTGAAAGACTTTCAGAGGGTACATGCCAACTTATGCTCACGTCAGGAAGATACCAGCGAACCAGTTTCTTTTCATCTTTGACAGTATTTGTAAGATCATGATTTTATATTTTAGCCATTATGAAGATGAATACTAATGTACAATTGTGCTGATTTTGTTTTTCTGTCAGCTACAATTTTTTAATATACTTTAATGAGAGTAAGATGTCTTTCTCATCAAATGCCAGTTTTACAAATGGTTTTTTTAAAAAACTCTTCTAAGATTTCTGTATATATTTGAATACCAGACTTTTGCTGAGTTTTGACTCAATCCACAGATCATCATTTTTTGTCCTCTTTCCTTTGGTTTTCACAAAAGAAAGAGGTTTTTGTAGTTTATGCTGGCCAATTGACCAATATTTTCCTTCATGGATAGTTGTGTTTTGTAAGTCTAAGTAAGTTTAATTGTGAAGATTTTTGAGTAAAACACTCATTTTTCGGTATATTATGTAAACTACTTCCTATGTTCCTTCACTGTAAGGAACCATGATATAGTTGGTTTGGTGGGGGTGGGACTGTGTAGAATACTGTGCATTACTAACAAATTATGGGGAAAAATGTATTGTTGATCTCGAGGCAGTATTTAATATCCACCATTGAGTCTTTCAAGTTTCATCAGAGTCTGAGAATATAAAATTGAGAATTCAAGTGAGTGAGAAAACAAAACATTCTTGAAGTTGTTAAGACTTTTTTCTTTTTCTTTCTTCTTTTTTATTGCATTTTAGTATCAGGGTTAGGTATAGAGGGGTTACAATTACATTTTTCAGGTAATGGATGCATAACTTCTAGGACCTTGATACCCCTTCTCATGTTTTTTTCCTCCTTTCCCTCCCCCCAATCATCTTGTCTTCCCCATTCTCTATTTCAAATAAACAAATAAATCGATTTACAATATACCAAATAACAACGTCAGATATAGTAACCACAAAGGATTAACCATAAGGGGAAAAAAGTGAAAAGAAGTAACTTTACATAGAACAACAATCACAAAGATAAACCTTTCATTTCCATTTCATAGAGTTCATTTTGCTTAGCCTCATCCTATATGACCTTAAGTCCATAGAGTTCTAGATATATACTGATTATTACAAACAAGGGAAACCAGTTAGCCTATGTTCTTTTGGGTCTGACTTACTTCATTTAATATGACTTTTTCCAAGTTTTTCCATTTCCTTATGAATGGAGTGATGTCATTCTCTCTGATGACAGCATAGAATTCCATGGCGTATAAGTACCACATTTTCCTGATCCATTCATGTACTGAGGGGCATCAGGATTGGTTCCATATCTTAGTATTTACCCAAATAGTATGTCCATAAACAATGGCATACTAAAGCTACTAGCACAACAATGCTAATTGCAGCATCACTTACCATAGTTAAGATTAAAAAAAAAAAACTTATCAAGACAATGAGTTTATTGTTTGGATCTTCCTTCCTTCCTTTCTTTCTTTCTTTCTTTCTTTCTTTCTTTCTTTCTTTCTTTCTTTTCTACCTTAAGTTGTTAACATATCAATATGTGAGTGCAATGAATCCTGATTGATGTCACTCTTTTCATCATTGCTCCTAATCTCTCTCAGATTTAACTTTCTTGTCAATTTACCTGGATCTATTTTCATATATAAATATTCAATGGCATGATTATTCATCCACCCTTCCCCTCTCTTTTTGTCATCCCACTACCCTATCCTCACCACTGCCAAAACACATGCTTCAATAGGAACATGTGTTCCACACACATGTGAAGAAATCTCTGGCTATAAAAATTTTTCAAATCAGAACAACATTGAGATTCTACCTCTTCATACTTAGAATGGTCATTATCAAGAAAACTTTAACAAATGCTGGCAGACATGAAATGGGAACTCTACTACATTTTTGGTGGGAATATAGACTTGTTCAATCACTCTAAAAAGCCATATGGAGGTTCCTCAAAAGACTAAACAATCAATTTCTCTCTGAATCATTGATACTTGTGTTAAAATGGTCTTTATGGCCTTATTTAAACTCTTCCCTAATAGATTTCTAGGTTCATTTTTCAGCAGTGACATGTTGCAATCTATTCTAGTCAAGGAAACTTCATGAAATTTCCTAAATATGTCTACAGCACTTTTTTTTTTGGGGGGGGTGTAATCATGGGGTTTGAAATCTGGGTGTGGCACTGTCCCTGAGCTACCAACCTACCTTTGGTAGTGGGTGTTGTCCCTGAGCTCTTCATCTCAAGGCTATCTCCCTACCTCTGTAGCCACAGCCCTCTTCCCCTTTTCTAGAGATTAATTAGAGTTAAGAGTCTCATGGTCTTTAGAGCCTGGCTAGCTTTGAACTGTGATCCTCAGATCTCAGCCTCCTGAGTTGTTAAAATGACAGGCATGAGCCACCACACCTGGTTTCTACAAAAATTTTGCAGAATCATTTCCTCTCATTGAAGTATCCATTGCTTCCATACTTTGGCATTTGTATCTCTTGCCTTGGAATGTTACTCTTTACACATAGCTCTGAAGTTATACCTCTGAGCTCCTTTGACACAGTATCTCTTGAAAACCCGTGTTTATCTCCATTGTCTGAAATATTTTATGGCTGTCTCTCTATTGCAGGGTCAGGAAGGAACAATCACTGTCTATTCATTTTTCTCATCCACATATTACAAGACATAACAAGAACAGATGTTGAAAATTTATTGTAAAAATACAGGAGTTAATGAAATAATATTTTTCCATTGGTTGCCACTGCCTCCTTTCCAAACAAAAATCTGTAAACAAGCAGCTTACTGGGAGTTTCATTTAGTCTATAGCAGGGGGTCAAGCAAACAAACACATTTCAGTTTCTGTTTTCAATACCCTGTTCCTTACCCAGTCATATTTTATCCCTAGAAAGTTATCTCAAAGAAATATCAAATATTTAGTTTTGTAAAGCAAAGAAAATAATAAGTAGGTGATCTTTTCATGAAAAATCTATCATTTTATCAGTTATTCTGTGAATTAGATAAAAAATGATTTGCGTATCAATCACAATTGTATTTTGCCATATTATCATTTTGTTCCCTGAGACCATTGTCTTTGGGCCTATATAGGGTCCATCTAAACAATTACTTTGTTTAAAACAATTGGATTTTCCTCATTTTAAAGATGGCAAATTCTGTTCCTGAAATACAGGATAAAGGACCAT